>NC_090445.1:1375195310-1375498672 GCF_031143425.1 Pleurodeles waltl | reverse complement strand
CTGGGTCAGTTCAGAGAGTGTCTGTGGGTGATGAGTATGAAGGGACGCCAGTGAGAGCTCTGGGGTTACGTGCATATTTTACACACTGCTTGCCACTGGTTCGTGAAGGTGTTTAGACAACATTCTCACCCAGTTCTTGGCGTCTGAAGCGTGCACTGAGCAACGACCACGTGTGTGCCACGTTTAATCACCATTCTACGTAAGTGGGAGAAGGAAGTACAAAGCTGTTGAAATATTGCCAGTGCCACAGGGAATGATAATGCAGTGTTTACTGTTGGAGGGGGTCTCTGTGATTTTGTATGTGTGTGAGAGAGAGGATGTGAAGTGGATGAGATGGAAAAAGCACATACAGAAGTAGACAATGAAGAGAGAAGAGGATTAAGGCGAGGAAGTGGAAGCAGCGGTGTTGCTTAATCAGTGGGTGCAAGGGATGTGGGCCTGAGATTTTCCAACAAGCACTACAGCGTATCTAACAGAAAAGATCGCACAACAAGTCATGGAATCAAGGGGCAAAAAAAATGATGGGGAATTCGGATTTTGAAGAGAAGTTAGATGGATTGTAGAGACGCCAGTGAGTGGCTGAGGCATAACTGAGGCCCCTGCAGTGTAAAGTTAGCCTGAAGACAATGAATATCTGTGAGATATGGGGGACTCAGGGGTCGCAAATTACATTGTGCAGGGCCCCCCTGTCTTTTTGCGTTACGCCACTGGTGGGTGCTTGCATGTTTGGCAACGTAAACAATATTTGTGAAGTGGTTCAGATCCATTGAAGAACTGAGACGCCTGTGTGTTGCATAAACAAAGAGACTCAGTCAAAGATGTTTCCTTGGGTCTCAAAACCTTAGCAGTCATCGTTTAACAAAGGAATATTTTGGGAAGCCTATGTTGATATTTGTTAGAGATACTGAACTGGGTAATGCGAACAGTTATTTCCCCTCTAAACTGTATGACCCCCTTAACAGGAGCCCAAGAGTAGTTGTCAATGAATAGACTGGTGTCTTGAGCACATATTAGAGAAACAATGCTGTTTACAGATTACAGGATTCATTCTTAGCGAGAGACCTTTGGAAGCTGAACGTCTGGTGCAAGACTTTTTGTATAATCGGCAGATCACATATTCCAATGCCAATGAGCTTGTTCAGTCACTGTACCTGCTGAACGTGCGCGCGTGCGTTTGTGTGAGAGAGAGAGAAAAGTCAGTGTGCAGGCTGTTTTTTTATTGTAGGCCTGTTCTATAGTCTTGTGGGTAGGTTTTTACAGTTGATTTGTGTGACATTACCACAAACATTCCGTGCAGCAAGCACAAATACGTATTGTTACCAAATACCTCACAAAAACCTTCTATAGAGTCTTTTACAAGTTCAAAATAGCCCAATTTACAAATGTGAGCAACTTTTTTAGCTATCTTGGACCCCATGACACATAGGGCACAATTTTACTGTTTGCACCACGGCGCGCGCCCTGTGCAAACAGGGAAAGTAGGCCTTGTTATAGTGAATATATAGAGCCGCAAACTAGTGCCGCCCTGAGGCAGCACATTCAAGTGAAATACGATGCAAAGCAGCTATTTACTTTCAAGGGGGTGCAGGGAGTGAAAGCACCCGCCTAGAGGGGAATGTCTGAGGGAGCCATGTGACCCCCTTTGTCACTCCCAGAGGGCTGCCTTTATAAGGCACACTGAAAGTGTGCCACCTTTTTTGTAGCGCACCTCCTAAAGGCATAGGTGCCTCCTCGCTAGTGTCGGTAATACGGAAAGGGCACAGAGGCAAAGTGATTACCTGATTTGCAAGAAGACGCCCCGATGCAATGGGGGGACTGCCTTCGCTGGCGCTACATGTGCGTCAGTGCTATCAGTATTACAGAGGAGGGCGGCCCCTTCGGTAGTATCAAAGTGCCCAGGGGTGCACAAAGCCTGCTCACATGCTTGGTGTGCCCCCAAGGCACTTACTGGAAGCCACAGATTGCTAATGGGGCCACTTTTATTTTATTGCCCCGCCTTTTTTTCTGCCTCAGTCGAACCCTGGAAATGGAGTGAAAGAGGGAGAAAAATTGAGCTGGCTAAGAAAGACCTGGGGCATACAAAGAGAACGTAGGTAAAATGGTGAGACATGATGTAAGGAACAGTTGAGATTCTAAGGGGCATATTTATACTCCGTTGGCGCCGAATTTGCGTCGTTTTTTTAGACGCAAATTAGACGCAAAACTAACTCCATATTTATACTTTGGCGTTAGACGCGTCTAGCGCCAAAGTTCATGGAGTTAGCGTCATTTTTTTGCGTGAACACCTTCCTTGCGTTAATGATATGCAAGGTAGGCGTTCCCGTCTTAAAAAATGACTCCGATGCATATGCGTCGTATTTATACTCCCGGGCACAAATGACGCCCGGGAGTGGGCGGGTCTAAAAAACCCGCATTAGCGCCAGATTTTAGCGCCTGGGTCAGGGCAGGCGTTAAGGGAATTGTGGGCTCAGAATGAGCCCAGAGGTGCCCTCCCCTGCCCCCAGGGACACCCCCTGCCACCCTTGCCCACCCCAGGAGGACACCCAAGGCTGGAGGGACCCATCCCAGGGACATTAAGGTAAGTCCAGGTAAGTATTTTTTTTTATTTTTTTTGTGGCATAGGGGGGCCTGATTTGTGCCCCCCTACATGCCACTATGCCCAATGACCATGCCCAGGGGACAGAAGTCCCCTGGGCATGGCCATTGGGCAAGGGGGCATGACTCCTGTCTTTGCTAAGACAGGAGTCATTTCAATGGGGGATGGGCGTCGTAAAAAAATGGCGCAAATCGGGTTGTGGCGATTTTTTTGCCTCAGCCTGACTTGCACCATTTGTGGACGCCCATACGCCATTTTCCCCCTACGCCGGCGCTGCCTGGTGTACGTTGTTTTTTTTAACGCACACCAGACAGCGCCGGCGGCTAACGCCGGCTAACGCCGGCTAACGTCATTGAATAAATACGGCGCCCGCATGGCGCTTCAGAATGGCGTTAGCCAGCGCTAATTTTTTTGGCGCAAAACTGCGTTAGCGCAGTTTTGCGTCAAAAAGTATAAATATGGCCCTCAGTGGGTTGGGAGAGAGGACCCCAAAGGAAGGGAAGATTGAACAAAAGATGGGAAACATCGAATAGGAATGGAGGGAAGCAGTCTGCATCAGAGCTTGACGGGGCATAGTAAAATAATTGGTTTAAACGTGGAATGAAGATATTGTGGTTAAGGAGATCCTTTACAGTTGGGGTTAAGTCTCCCATGTCCAAAACCAGCGGTAGTCTGTGCCAGTGCTGAGGACCCTGCCTTTGTAGGTTAGACTGGAAGCTGTGACAAAACACCGCAGACAGCGGAAGCGCAGACATAGTGTGCGCGAGACGCACACCTCTGTTGTTTCTTCCCCTCTGGCCAGAACAGAAAGTGCGTCGCCGTCTATAAATATTTGTCTGAACAGAAAAAAAAATCACAAGTTTTATTAATGCCATTTTAGCTCTCATTAAATGGAGGCATAAACGAGTGAAGTCTGCGATCTTGTAAATTGAAGGTGAAAAAAAGAAAAAGAGAATGAAAGATAAAAGAACGAAACACTTCAAGCAGCGCACTGTCAATCCCCAAAAATGTATTTGATCTGTTGTAAATTGTGAAAAGGAGAAAAATAAAAATTACAAAAAAGGCGCTGGGAAAGTGGCTGGCGCTTTAAGCTTCCCCGAAAGGCATTTCATCTCTTGTAAATTAATTTTTAAGCAAAAAAAGCAGAGAAGAAGGAAGCCGCAGCAATGCAGCAAGGTGTGCCGCGCCGCTGTCCTCGGAGAGCGGAACAAATCCTAGCGTGGGGCGCGTTGGCTCTCCAGCAGACGCGGTCCTCAGCCGCCGCTGAGGCGCTGCCACAAGTCGCTTTTCCCGAGCCTTAATAACGTGTTCCTCCGTCTTTTATGAAGTGGAATTTGTTCCGGCAGATGAGCCGTACGAAATTGCCCAGCCAAACGAACTATAAATACATTTATAATTTTAACATGTATTACCGTGTAATTGGGATGCGGGACCGTGGAATATCTTGGAGGGACGGGGGCGCGCCCCTCTGGGCCTATTATAGGGTGGGGGAGGGAGTCTGGAGCTGGAGGGTGCCCTGCTGTGGGGGCCGAGAAGCCGCCCTTCTACGAGGGTAAGACATGTACACGGGTGAGGGACAGAGACATGTAATGCTTTCTTTTCAAGACAAATTCTATTTTTTCTCTGGAAATCGTGATTTTCAGTTTTGTTATTAAATAAGAATATCGTTCCCTCTGGGATCCTGGCTGACAGAAAGAGAAAAGAGAGAAGTGGGGACTAGATTGTGGAAATAGTTTAGCTGAGGTGGTGCAGAGACAAACTTATAGACATCAGTTTGGTGTGCCCAGGGGTAGTGACTTTTATTCCTTTCTTGCCTTTTTCTACATCAGACAGTGCTCTGGCCGAGAGATCGTGAAGGAAGCATTAAGAGATGAAAGTAAAGAGAACTTTCTAATTCATTTTTTTGTTGTAATTTTTAGGGTCGAGCAGGCGATAGCGTGCAATAGCGCACAGGTTCCCAACCTGTGGTCCGGGGAACCTTGGGGTCCCTGAAGCCTTCTCAGAGGACCGCGACTGCTTAGAAAATTAAATAATATTACCAGTTTAGGTCCCCAGCTTTCAGTAATGGCTGAGTGTGGGTCCTCAGATTACAATAGTGATTCACTGGGGTGCCCCAGGTTCCAGTAATGATAAAGGGGGGGTCCACAGAAGTCAAAAAGTTGGAAAACTCTGCGCTAGTGCATGCATTTCGCTTGCAAGACGCTGTTGTATTTAGAAAAATGCTTGGAGCCCGCCCATTGCTTTTCTTTACAGCCTCATAATTGGTCACGGCTGGCATATCATAATTTCCATTCTAATCCGTGGAGCAGGGAGCAACCAGTGATTCATTCAACTTAATCAGTGCCGTCTGCTGTCCAGACACGATTGAGGTACTATTTTGTTCTTTTTACCTTCTAATGCCCTGCAAACAGCAAGCACATGACAAAAACATACCCAGCAGAACAAACAAAATTGCAAAGTTGTATTTTCTGTAGTTAACTTTTTTATTTATTTTGCTAAGTCTTCTTTCCTCACTTTGAAGTCATGTTTTATTTCGTTTTTGCTCATGGACAGTATTCTCAAAAGAAGGCTATTATCTCATTCTAAATATTGCAAAGCAACATTGTTTCTTTCTTATGTGTAATTTTCAAAATTACGCTTAACACATAATCCTGCAGTAGGTCCCAATCTACCTCACCCCAAGCCAATCCGCCCCACTCCAATCCAAACCACTCAACACAATCTACTTCAGTCCACCACACTCCAATCATCCCAACCCACCCCACTCCAATCTGCCCCACTCAAAAACAATCTGCCACACTCAATCCTCAAACATCTGCCCCATTTCAATACACCAATCCAAAACAATCTGCCCCACTCCAATCCACAACAATCTGCTCCACCCCAACTCAAAACAATCTGCCTCCTTCCAATCCAAATTAATCTGCTCCCCTCCAAAGCAAAAGCATCTGCCCCACTCCAAACCAAAACACTCCGCCCCTTTCCAATCCAAACAATCCACCCCAATTCAATCTGCCCCCACTCCAGCCCAAAACAATCTGCCACACTCCAATCCAAAACAACCTGCCCCACTCCAATCCAAAACAATCTTCCCCATTCCAATCCAAAAAAACGTGCCCCACTCAATCCAAAACAATCTTCCCCACTTCAGTCTGCCCTACTCCAATTCAAAACAATGCCCAACTCCAGTCATCCCCACTCCCGTCCAGTCTGCCACACATCAGTCCACCCTACTCGCCCCATTCTACCACACTCCAATAATCCCAACCCACCCCATCCCACCCCACTCCAATCTGCCACACTTTAATACTAAACAATATGCCCCATTCCAATTTAGAAATCTAAAACAAACTGCTCCACTCCAATCCACAACAATCTGCCCCACACAATACAAAACAATCTGCCCCACTCCAACACAAAACAATCTGCATCACTTGAACCTGCCCCTCTCCAATTCAAAACAATCTGCCCCACTCAATCCAAAACAATCTGCCCTACTCCAAATCAAAACTATCTGCCCCACTCCATTCCAAAACAATATGACCCACTCCATTGTGACCCACCCCAATCTGCCCTACTCCAATCCAAAACAGTAAACCCCACTCCAGTCCAATCCGCCCCAGTCCATTCCAATCAACCCGACTCCAATCCAGTCCACCTCATCCTGATTCACCCAACTCCGCCCCACCCTAATCCACACCACTCCGATCTGTCCCATTCTGATCTGCTCCACTCCAGTCCAAAACAATCTGCCCCACTTCAATTCAAAACAATCTACCCCACTCCAATCTGTCCCACTCCTACCCTTAACAAACTGCCCCACTCCAATCTTAAACAGGCTGCCCCACTTCAATCCAAACAAATCTCCCCCACTCCAATCCAAAACAATCTGTCCACTCCAGCCCAAAACAATCTGCCCCACTCCAGTTGAAAACAATCTGCCCACTCCAATCCAGAATAAGCTGCCCCACTCCAATCCAAAACAATCTGCTCCTCTATAATGGAAAACAAAAAAACATAGGGCCTGATTACAACTTTGGAGGACGGTGTTAATCCGTCCCAAATGTGACGGATATACCACCTTCCGTATTACGAGTTCCATAGGATATGATGGACTCGTAATACGGTAGGTGGTATATCCGTCACATTTGGGACGGATTAACACCGTTCTCCAAAGTTGTAATCAGGCCCACAGTCATTCTGCCTCACTCCAATAAAAACAATCTGCCCCACTCCAATCCAAAAAGTCTGACCAACTTCTGTCTGCCCCACTCCAGACCTCCCCACTCCAATCCAGCCCACCTCACCCCAATCCAATTCACCCCACTCCATCCCCAATTCACACCACCCCACCCCAGCCCACCCCACACCAATCCACCCCTATCCAGACCAATCCAATCCACCACAATCCAACCAGCTCCAGTCCAACCCACCCCATTGGAGTCCAACCCACCCTACTCCAGTCCAACCCATCCCACTCCAGTTCAACCCATCCCAATCCAAACCACCACATTCCAATCTTGCCGTGCCCCATTCCAATCCACCCTATTGCAATCCAACTCACTCCAGTCCAACCCACCCCAATCCAATCTAACACAATCCACCCCACTCCAATCCACTCACCTCACCCCAGTCTATCCCACTCCAATCCACCTTAATCCATCCAAGTCCAATCTAGTTCACCTTAATCCACCCTACTCCAATTCAATCCATGTCACACCACCTTAATCCATCCCACTCCAATCCAATCCATCCCGCTCCTCACCAGTCCAGTCCACTGCACTCCACACTAATCTAATCAACCCCCCATCTAATTTACCCCGCTCCAGTCCAATCCACCCCACTTCAATCCAGTCCACCTCACCCCAAGCCAATCTACCCAACCTCAATC
Organism: Pleurodeles waltl; assembly: GCF_031143425.1. Taxonomy (NCBI): domain Eukaryota; kingdom Metazoa; phylum Chordata; class Amphibia; order Caudata; family Salamandridae; genus Pleurodeles; species Pleurodeles waltl. Next base: position 1,375,491,185 of record NC_090445.1, on the reverse strand, counting down.
CAATTCACCCCAGTCAATCAAATCCACCTCACTCTGTTCATCTCCAACCCACTCCAGTTCACCCCATTCTAATTCAATTCACCCTATTCAATCCAACTCACCCCAATCCAATCCAATCCACCCCACTCCAATCCATTCCACCTCACTACAGCCCTCCCCATCCAGTCCATCCCACCCCATTTCAATGGACCCCACTCAAATCCAATCCACCCCATCAACTCCAACCCTTTCTAATCCACCTCATCCCCCTGTACTCCAATTCACCCCACTCTACTCCAATCCACAACACTCTAATCCAATCCTACTCACTCCAATCCAATCAACCCCACTCCACTCCAATCACCCCATGTCACTCTACTCCAATCCAACCCACTCTACCCCATTCCAAGCCAATTACATCCACACCACCTTAGTTCAGGCCACCCCATTTCAATCCAATCCACCCAATCCCTTCCACTCCAGTCCAATTCACCTTAACCCTCCCCACTCCAGCCCAACACAGTCCACCTTAATCTACCCCACCCCTGTCCCATCAACCTCAATCCACCCCGCCCCAAAATACCTTAATCCAACTCACACCAATCCAATAAGCCTCACACCAAACCACCCACCTCAGTTCAATCCACCCCACTCAATCCAATCCAAGGCATACCACTCCAAACCCTAACTCCAATCCAACCCACTCCATTCACCTCACTCTAGTCCAAACCACCACAGTCCACCCTTCTCAAACTCAGTCCACTCGAGTGGAATCCACCACACTCTACCCACTCCAAAAATCAATTCTACTCCAAACCACCCCACCCCAACCCACCTCAATCCAATCCAGTCTAATCCACCCACCCCAGCCCACTCCAACCCACCCCACTAAGTTCCACCCCACTAAATTTCATTCCAGTCCAATCCACCACACTCCAGTCCAATTCACCCCATTCCAATCAACCCCACGTCAGTGCAATCCACAATACCTCAGTGCAATCTACCCCACCCCCCCAATCCAACCCAGCCTCCCTGAATCCACCCACCCCACCCTAATCCAATCCACTCCATTCAATCTACCCCACTCCTATCACCCCACTCCAATCCACCCACACCATTTCATCCACCCCACTTAAATCCACCTTCTTTGTTCAGTCCATCCCAGTCTACACTAATCCGATCCTCCCCACTCTACTCGAATCCACCACACTACATCAATGCATTCCAACCCACTCCACCCTATTCCACGCCACACCACAACACTCTTTGCCACAGAATCATTGAACTCTACTCTACTCCACTCAATTCTATGACACTCTACTTCCATTACTCCACTTTACAACACTCTACTCTGTAATCCACTCTAAAATACTCCACACCACCAACTTTTAGCTGCTGAACAGCAGCCACACTGATGTACAACATGGCAAAAACACATTGCCAAAACCAATAGCTCTTGTATAGTAAAGATCTATTGGCTTTGTCAGTGCATGTTAAAACTTGTCTCTCTTCTATCTGAAGCACAGGAAACAGAAATCAATCGAAAACCTAAAGTGCCGGACAAATGGTCATCACTGTAATGCCTTTAGGATCCAAGAGTGTGCAATATCACTTCCGATACCGTTGTCATTTTAGTTAATTGATAACGGACATTCCTGCAAAAGTTTATTTAGACAGAGATGAACCAGAAGGTTTCTTTCAAGCAACCCTTGGGTCAACAATAGTAGTTTTGGAAGAACTCAAATAGTGGCAGAGCTGGATAAGAGGGTTGGGGGTAGTGGAAAGGTAAAGTACAAAAACATCCATGCAAAGAAGTTATGTATAAGTATGCCTTTTAAGGTTGTTGTGAAGCCATTTTAGCGATTTCTGTGGGTACATTATTTTAGCAACTAGGGCTGCTGTCTGTGTTCTTTAGCCTAGGAGCTGGATGGAAACAGATTAGGCCTACAGTTGTCACATGGTGTGGGTTTGAAGTAATTTCCCCACAAATCAGTTGATGCTGAGGCTCAAATCCAGCACCCTCATTGGTATAATTAGAGCCAACGTGACAAGGGCCTGATTTATAAATTGACGAAGAGAGTACTCCATTACAACAGTGACAGAGTTCCCTCCTTGCCAATATACTGGTCCATCTGCCACATTTATTTGTGGGTGATCCTTAAGTTTGGCCATTGTGGAGACTACTCTGTCTCCATTGTGGCCAAACTCCTTCAACAGCCCTAGGAGTAAGGGCCGTTGGAGTAATGGATACATGTCTGCCCGCCCAATTTAGAATGGTGAACATGTGATCATTTCTTTTTTACAATTTTTTCCCGCCAAGCAGTAAAACTATCATAATGCTCCCTCCACCATAAGAGGAGCCTCCCATGGTGAGTAGGGCATGACTTTATTCTTTACAAACAGAAAATCCAGTTTTTTTTCTATTTGAAAAAAACAAAAACTGCTGTTTGATACAGGACTGCGTTTTTCTGATGCGTCAGTGGTTCCTGCCAATGTCCGCATGCTTGACGGTCATTTATAAATTAGGTAGGTGGGCTCTCCACAAGGGGGATGGAGTAATTTACTCCATTCCCCAAGGCAGACCCTAAGCCGTCTGCCTAAATATAAATCAGCCCTTGAGTGCCAGAAAGTTGCAAAGTTAAATGCAAGGTTGCAAAAATTTAGAAAACAAACAAGTTGCATTTTGGGCGTTTGTGCACAACAATTTTTTTAATGAAATCTGAGAAAATTGTACTGAAATTTGTGAAATTCTTTGCAGGTACATATGGGAAAATTTGATTTGAGAGCCTATACAGCACTATAGAGTCACCTGAATAATAGCAGGGTACTGATTCAAGGAGAAAATGTCTCTTGCAGGGCAGTTTCTGCCTGAAATGTTTTCCACAGGCAAAAATGATGCAAAAAATTATGCACATGAAATCTCCTAAAATGTTGCAAAATCCTTGTAAACCAAATTTCACGGGCATAAAAACATGTTTTCCTGATCTTCTCTACAGGTCTTCTAATGCACCCGGGCTTCATAAATTACAGATACACCCATGCAAGCTAAAGTGTGCCATTTTCTAGTTGAAAAACACCTTCACAATTTTTTTTTAATGTTTCGTGTCCACATAGATCTAGGGCCTGATTTAAGAGGCCCTAGCGCCACCTTAGTGCCGCCATAGTGAAAAAATTGTTATGCAAAGGCAACGCTAAAGTGGCTTTCTACATGTGCCATAGTTACAAAGTGGCCCATTGCGTGCATTCTGCAACTTTGTAAACCCTTGCGCGATATTATGCCTGCGCCAGGCATTATGTATGCAAGGGGTGGTGTTCCCCCATTAGGGGAGGCCGAAAAAAATGGGGCAAGGAAATCTTACAGATTTTTCTGCACTTTTAATGTCTGCTGAGACATTAAAAGGGGGCATGTCGTTGAATACAATGGGCCCCAATGTACTCTGCAGGAGTAGCACCAAAATGTTGGAGCTACTCCTGCAGAGTACATCAATAGCGTCAGGAATTCTGATGCTATTGCCCCTACCCTGTGCCATTTTGTGCCTTATTTTAAATATAGCGTACACATGATGGTGGGAGGGGGTGCTAAGGGGCGCAAGGAAAGTGGTGCTGCACTGGGTGCAGTACCACTTTTCTTAGAACGGCCCCCTAGTGTCTTTGGGATTTTGTGGGCCAAGGGCAAGGCATATGTTTGGGAGCCCGAGGCAAGACTTATTTTGGGAGTCGAATTTTATCACCAATTTCCTGCAAATTCAAGCCATCATAGTACCAGTCAATAATCCATGATACCTTAAACTTTAACAGCCTCACAAAATCTTTAAGATGACGGTGAGTAGAAAGATGGAATCAGAGGTAGTCACAGGCAGAGTGAGAGAGAGGTTTAGAGGGAGGACTAGAATAGACGGAAGTCTACTAGAGACAATGTTCACTTTCTCAAGGATGCCCTGGAAGGTGGGGTCCTTGGCACTTGCCCATTTTGTCCATGCCTTAAAACGTTTCTGCGTAGACCCACTGTGCTCTGTTGTCAGACTCCTGCCCTCTGCCTCTATGAAGTCGAGCGTCACAGCCCAGGAATGTGGTGCCAGAAGACAGAGTAAGGGAATGACCATTGCCCTGCTCGGTGCTTAATTTGTAAATAACAAGGTGCCGTGCTCAAAGCTCTCCTCTTAAATACGCAGCTGCTGCAATTAAATGTGGGAACACGGAATACTGAGGCAGCTTAATCCTGAAGCCATCTCGGGCCACTTCATTCAATTTAAAGCCGCTCCGTGCACCTTCAGCTCACTCCTGCAGATTTCTGCTTTCTCCCATTGTGACGCTTTTTCGTTTTATTCTTCCTCCGTCTTTCCCATATGTGTCTTCTGCCCGCAGTAAATTCTTGGGGGCGAAGAATACGCGCCGGCCCTCAACAATAAGAACCGGTGCTCAGCACCGGGAAGAACAAGCACAACTTAAGCACTGCCCCTGCTGCAGTGCCAGAGCTCCTGCGAGCAAAGCATCTATTCTCTCCAAGAAGGCACCTGCCTTGCAGTGCCAGTGCTCTGCGGTTACTGTATCAGAAAATCTTCAAAGAGCAATCACACAGCATGCCCAGTGCCCACCCTCTGCACAGTTTGCCCACCACAGGAAACAAAGGTGCAAGGCCTCATTGCCAACGGGCTGCGAGGCGCTTCACGGTAGACGATGTTGCCTTTTGTTTCTAAGATCGCTGGAACCGATACTCCATAACACTCCAATAATGCTGATTATCATTAGGCATTTTGTGCAAGTTTGATATGTCAACACGTTAGACAACGGCTGTGATCCCTCTTTGTTCCAATGTAACATTTTAACCTAGAAGATGAGGGTGTAGAACATAATAATAAATAGGGTTTTTCCAAATAATTAATTTTAGAAATAACAGTATTTTAGCCGAGAATATCAAAATACTTCTTACTCTTTTTTGATTCTTTTTCATACATGATTTCGCAATATATTTTTTTCCGGTCACGTGTTCCCCTTGCAGTCTGCTAAGCTTACGGTCTTTGTTTTAAAATAAAGTGTGAAAAGGAACCAATGAAGCATAAAAACAATTTTGATATTCTGGACTGGAATAATTTTTTACTAAAAAGAATTATATATACATATTTCAATGTATTATTATGTTCTACACCCACACAGTCAAGGTTACAATTTTAGCTCCCTTTGTGTATGTACTAAATTTTTGCCAAATTAAGAAAAATCAAAGGACGTTTAAAAACATGCAACTGGGACAACCTCCACCATCACAAATAACGAGGCAGTTGATTGACGGTGAGACACCATTTAGGATTACACTTTGTGCAGCCTTGTGCATCCAGAGAGTTACCTATCTTTGATGCTGAACCGTCAATGGATAACATTCTGTCATCATTTATTAATGTAAAACACTTGTCCTAATATTTCTTATGGGCACACTAACCCCTTCACCCACAACCCTCGAAACTTTGAGACAGTTAAGTCACACATTTGCAGTTTTCTTAAAAGTGCACAATTTAAACTGTACTATAACCTTGCTGTGTATTAAAATATTGGGCCTGATTTATTGTTTGGTGGGCAGAATACAGTCTGTCAGGGTGGTAAAGACTATTACATGTGTCACCTTAATGGACTACCCTTAGTCATATTAAGGGAGGACTGAAAGTCCAGCAGTCTTTTCCGTGCACTGAAAGGAACCGCCATCACAGCAGTTCCCTTCAAGATACTAAAGGTCAGATTTACATGAAACGGGCGCATCAGCACTGATGTGCCACTTTTCTTGCGCCGCACCTGCCCCACCTAACGACACCAATAGCGTGCCGTATTTACAATATGGCGCACCATGACGGTTGTTAGGACAATAGTGCCAATATTCTTGACGCTATTCTTGTGGTGCAAAGTGCAGGGAGGCCCATTGATTTCAATTGGTGCATAATTTTAGCGCCTTCTCTTCTAGATGTCACTGCACCATTTTATTTGGCCTTCCAGCACCGGAATGCCCTATTTGCATACATTATGCCTTGTGCCAGCATAATGTGGTGCAAGGGGCTGCAAAGTGGCGCAATGCATGCAGAGAGCAACTTTGTAAATCTGGTGCAGCAAAAATGCCTTCCTAACAACACATTAGCCTAAAAAAATTAGACTAATGTGGTACTTGAAGGTGCTACGGACTTGTAAATATGCCCCAAAATATTTTGTGTGAGTCCATAGTTGGTTCTGACAGCAGTCCATGCAACTTTTGACATGAAAAAAAACAAAAACCTCCCAAATGACCCCCACAACCTGGGATTTTTCTCCCAGGATAAAGAGGCTGGGGGGTGTTAGCGCGCCTGGTCCTTAATAAGTATACTTACAAGGGGACGCACATAGTGTAGGAGGCTGGCCTGGCTTGTAGTGGGTACCAGAGGTACTTACACCTTGTGCCAGGTCCAGTCATCCCTTATTAGTGTAGTAGAGGTGTTTTTAGCAGCTTAGGCTGATAGAAGGTAGCTACGGCAAAGCAGCTTAGGCTGAACTAGGAGACATGTAAAGCTCCTACTATACCACTGGTGTCATATGCACAATATCATAAGAAAACACAATACACAGAAGTACTAAAAATAAAGGTACTGTATTTTTATGACAATATGCCAAAAGTATCTCAGTGAGTACCCTCAGTATGAGGATAAGTTATATACACAAGATATATGTACACAAACCAAAATTATGCAGGCAATAGCAAGAAAAGTAATGCAAGCAGTGTAAAATTACAGTAGATTGCAATAGGAGCACAGACCTATGTGAGCTTGTAGAGGGTCGCTGGGACTGTAAGAAAACAGTGAGGGTTAGAAAAATAGCCCACCTACCCCTGAAAGGTAGGTGTAAAGTGCACCTACTAACCCCAGAGAGCACAGAAGTCGTGATAGGGGGATTCTGTAGGAAGAACAAACACCAGCAATGCAACAACAGTGGATTTCCGGACCTGAGTACCTGTAAGACAAGGGAACCAAGTCCAATAGTCGCAACAGTGTTGAGAGGGGGCAGGAGCACAGGAAATGCCAGCTGAGGGTGCCAGGAAGTTGCCACCGAATGGAAGAAGCTTGGAGTTCTGCAAGAAAGAAGAGAGCTAGGGACGTCTCCTTTGGAAGACGGATGTCCCACGTCGCCATGAAGCTTGCAGAGGTATTCCCTTGCAGAAAGACCACAAACAAGCATTGCTAGCTGCAAGGGTTGCGGTATAGGTTTTTGGGTGCTGCTGTGGCCCAGGAGGGACCAGGATGTTGCCACTTGGAGGAGGAGACAGAGGGGGCGCCCAGCAACCCAGGGAGCCCCCACATAAGCAAGCAGCACTCGCAGAAGTACCTGAACAGGCACTTGGAAGAAAAGTGAACTGGAGTCCACCCAAAGTCACAAAAGGGAATCCCACGACGCCGGAGGACAACTCAGAAGGTTGTGCACTGCAGGAAGGAGTGTCGGGGACCCAGGCTTGGCTGTGCACAAAGGAAATCCTGGAAGAGTGCACAGGAGCCGGAGCAGCTGCAAATCACGCGGTACCCAGCAATGCAGTCTAGCGTGGGAAGGCAAGGACTTACCTCGACCAAACTTGGACTGAAGAGTCACTGGACTGTGGGAGTCACTTGGACAGAGTTGCTGAGTTCCAGGGACCACGCTCGTCATGCTGAGAGGGAACCCAGAGGACCAGTGATGCAGTCTTTTGGTGCCTGCGGTTGCAGGGGGAAGATTCCGTCGACCCATGGGAGATTTCTTCAGAGCTCCTGGTGCAGAGAGGAGGCAGGCTACCCCCAGAGCATGCACCACCTGGAAACAGTCGGGAAAGCCGGCAGGATGAGGTGATACAAGGTTGCTAGTAGTCGTCTTGCTACTTTGTTGCAGTTTTGCAGGCGTCCTGAGCAGTCAGCGGTTGATCCTTTGGTAGAAGGTGAAGAGGGAGATGCAGAGGAACTCTGGTGAGCTCTTGCATTCGTTATCTGAAGAAATCCCCAAAGCAGAGACCCTAAATAGCCAGAAAAGGAGGTTTGGCTACTTAGGAAGGAGGATTGGCTAGCAAGAGAGGTAAGAGCCTATCAGAAGGAGCCTCTGAGGTCACCTACTGGCACTGGCCACTCAGAGCAGTCCAGTGTGCCACAAACACCTCTGTTTCCAAGATGGCAGAAGTCTGGGACACACTGGAGGAGCTCTGGGCACCTCCCCTGGGAGGTGCAGGTCAGGGGAGTGGTCACTCCCCTTTCCTTTGTCCAGTTTCGCGCCAGAGCAGGGCTGGGGGATCCCTGAACCGGTGTAGACTCGCTTATTCAGAGATGGGCACCATCTATGCCCATCAAAGCATTTCCAGAGGCTGGGGGAGTCTACTCCTCCCCAGCCCTCACACCTATTTCCAAAGGGAGAGGGTGCACACCCTCTCTCAGAGGAAGACCTTTGTTCTGCCTTCCTGGGCCAGGGCTGACTGGACCCCAGGAGGGCAGAAACCTGTCTGAGGGGTTGGCAGCAGCAGCAGCTGCAGTGGAGACCCCAGAAAGGCAGTTTGGCAGTACCCGGGTACTGTGCTAGAGACCCGGGGGATCATGGAATTGTCCCCCCAATGCCAGGATGGCATTGGGGTGACAATTCCATGATCATGTTACATGGCCATGTTCGGAGTTACCATTGTGACGCTGTACATAGGTAGTGACCTATGTTCAGTGCACGCGTGTAATGGTGTCCCCGCACTCACAAAGTCCGGGGAATTTGCCCTGAACGATGTGGGGGCACCTTGTCTAGTGCCAGGGTGCCCACACACTAAGGGGGTCATTCTGACCCTGGCGGCCGGTGGCCGCCAGGGCCACCGACCACAGGAGCACCGCCAACAGGCTGGCGGTGCTCCCACAAGCATTCTGACCGCGGCGGTTCAGCCGCGGTCAGAAGCGGAAAGTCGGCGGTCTCCCGCCGACTTTCCGCTGCTCGGGGGAATCCTCCGCCGCCATGAGGATTCAGACACCCCCTACCGCCATCCTGTTCATGGCGGGAAACCCGCCATGAACAGGATGGCGGTAGGGGGTGCCGCGGGGCGCCTGGGGGCCCCTGCAGTGCCCATTCCAATGGCATGGGCACTGCAGGGGCCCCCGTAAGAGGGCCCCAAAAAGTATTTCAGTGTCTGCTTTGCAGACACTGAAATACGCGACGGGTGCAACTGCACCCGTCGCACCCCTGCAACTACGCCGGCTCAATTCTGAGCCGGCGTCCTCGTTGCAGGGGCATTTCCTCTGGGCCGGCGGGCGCTCTTTTGGAGAGCGCCCGCCGTCCCAGAGGAAATGTGTGAATGGCCGGTCATTTGGCGGCGGGACTATGGCGGACATAGTCAGAATCAGGCCCTAAGTAACTTTGCGCCAAATCTTCACCAGGTGAAGGTTAGACATATAGGTGACTTATAAGTTACTTAAGTGCAGTGGTAAATGGCTGTGAAATAACGTGGACGGTATTTCACGCAGGCTGCAGTGGCAGGCCTGTGTAAGAATTGTCAGAGCTCCCTATGGGTGGCAAAAGAATTGCTGCAGCCCATAGGGATCTCCTGGAACCCCAATACCCTGGGTACCTCAGTACCATATACTAGGGAATTATATGGGTGTACCAGTATGCCAATGTGAATTGGTAAATTTAGTCACTAGCCTGTTAGTGACAAATTTGGAAAGCAGAGAGAGCATAACCACTGAGGTTCTGGTTAGCAGAGCCTCAGTGAGACAGTTAGGCATCACACAGGGAACACATACAGGGCACCTAAATGAGCACTGGGGCCCTGCCTGGCAGGGCCCCAGTGACACTTAGACTAAAACAACATATATGCAGTGAAATATGGGGGTAACATGCCAGGCAAGATGGTACTTTCCTACAACATAGGTCGATGAACCTTTTGGTTTGCATGGAGTATCCTAGCTAGGGATCTGGGAAAGTCATTCCTGGGCTTAAGGGGACATCGTCTTTGCTACAATTGCCATTTCAGAAAAACAAAATCCAAATCTCAAAAATGAATAACTAAATAATCTTAAACTATCACCATAACTACCTAACTAGTTCTCCAAGAAAACTAACCATCAAGCTGCTACCAAAAACTGTTAGCGCGCCTGGTCCTTAATGAGTTAACTTACAAGGGGACGTGCACAGGTCGATGAACCTTTTCATTTGCTTGAAGTATCCTAGCTAGGGTATGGTCAGATTTCCAAATAGTCAATATTCAAAACTCAATAAACATTAGTTGTCATTAATAATGAATCAATGAAACGTCACACCATGACCTTTCAGTCATGAATAACCACAACTTGGTATACGTTTTACTGATTTTATTTCCCTATTAGTTACAAAACTAAGTCATGAGATTAATTCAGTGCAATTCAATTCAATCAAAATTCTGTATTAGTTTATTATAAGGCACCAAAAACATAATCTAATCAAAACTTGGATCAAAGCATATTCTAATGCATTAGCAACAGTCATCAGAAGAAACAAAGGCAATGAATCTTTTCTACTCATAGAGTTCAGCAAAACAGTCCGTCAACCATTTGTCTCTGAATCTGTCAGTCATCATATAAGAAAAACCTCATCTAACCCAGATTAACATCAGCATGTGGGACTTCATGCAAAAACAATTAAGAAACAGGAATTTAGAAAACATCTAGCTAAGAAGGCTATTTAGACTGCGCAGTTGGTACCTAGAAAGGAAAGGCACAAAGTTATAGTTTAGTCACATTGTTATATCTACCTCTCCTTGGTATAAATCAGCAACAGAGACAGTCTTTGTCTTCAGGTCATCAGTCATTCATCATCACGTCAGGCTCTCAAGTGTAAGAGCCCAATAACAGAATCTCGAAACACCTCTGTGATCTCGCAGTCTCGCTCGCCCAACATCTAGCATCTGCATCTAACATCTGAACTCTTGTCTCTCTGTCACGTTGTTATAGCAAAGTTATCCAAACTATCCCCCAATTTTCAAATGGTCAATTAATCACAAGTTATGACTCTACCCAATAGTTGTACTATTCCAAATCTATGTATTCTAATATTTCACAGTTCACATGTTGTTGATTGGTCTGCTTTACGATGTCCTCAGCATCCGGCTCGTCAGGTATCAAAAATGTTGCATCTTCTTCTCCAGTCAGTGCCTTCATTGTTCGAGTCCTGGGAAAGTACATCTCATGCATGTTATACATTTAGGCCCTCATTACAACCCTCGCGGTCGGTGTTAAAGCAACGGTAATACCGCCAACAGGCCGGCAGATAAAAAAATGGAATCACGACCATGGTGGAAACCGCCAACATAGACAGCCACTTTAACAATCCGACTGCCACGGCGGTAGAAACAAACACTGTGGCGGTAACTGCCAACAGACAGGCGGAAGACAAGGTTCCACCCACTGTATTACAACAAGCCTATCCACCACCTTTTCCGGGGCAGTACCAACACTAACAAAAGCACGGCGGAAACAGGACTTGGAAGGGAAACCACTCACCTCTCCACACCCAATGAGGAATCAGGACGCCATGGAGCCCGAACTATAGGTCCTGCCCATACTGGTCTTCCTCCTCTTGTATCAGGAGCAGGAAAGACGCCGTCGACGACCACAGTGAGTACTGCACCTACAACACAGGGTAGGGGGAGGGAAAAGAGAGTGACACATACACGCAACACGCAACACCCCCACCCCCACCCTCACCCACAACAGCATACACACAAATACATGCAGCAACATTACATATACACCCCCTCATCTCCTGGAAGAACGCAAGGACAAAAGGAAATGATTGTAACAAGTGTAATCAATAAAAAATCAGATAGGGCAATTTAAAAAATCAGTATATATAAATATGTACACCAACTACACAAGTCCAGATATATTAATCAAATCATTGTCTGTGGATCAGTGTCCCAAAATGCATGGGCGAAGCCCACACAAGATACCTGACTCAAAACGGAGAGAACACTGCAGGGGCATCAGATGGAAAATAAATAGGCACCTCAGGGGGAGGTGGGGCACCTCACCCGGATGAACAGACGATGCCACTGCTCCATGAGGGGGCTCCATGCCCACTGCTGTGTCCTGGGGAGTGCAAAGCCACAGTCTCTCAAGTCTTTCCATTGGGTGGTTTGCCCACTGCGCTATCCTGGGGAATGCAAAGCCACAGTCTCTCAAGTCTTTCCAGTGGGTGGTTTGCCCACTGCTCTATCCTGGTGAGTGCAAAGCCACAGTCTCCCAAGTGGATTTATCTCTCCACTGGTTCTGGAGGGAGCTTTGTGCCCAGAGTGCTTCATCCTGCCAAGGACTGAGGTAGTGGATGTATCTCTCCACTGGTTCTGGAGGGGGCTTTGTGCCCAGAGTGCTTCATCCTGCCAAGGACTGAGGTAGTGGATGTGAATCTCCACTGGTTCTGGAGGGGGCTTTGTGCCCAGAGTGCTTCATCCTGCCAAGGACTGAGGTAGTGGATGTATCTCTCAACTGGTTCTGGAGGTGGCTTTGTGCCCAGAGTGCTTTATCCTGCCAAGGACTGAGGTAGTGGATGTATCTCTCCACTGGTTCTGGAGGGGGCTTTGTGCCCAGAGTGCTTCATCCTGCCAAAGACTGAGGTAGTGGATGTGAATCACCATGGGTTCTGGAGGGGGGCTTTGTGCCCAGAGTGCTTCGTCCTGCCAAGGACTGAGGTAGTGGATGTCTCTCTCCACTGGTTCTGGAGGGGGCTTTGTGCCCAGAGTGCTTCACATGCAGTGTGGCAGGTCCCATTCCCTCACCTGGGTGTGTGTGCCACAAGATTGCTTGGGAACAGGTAGCATGATACGCCATGGAGGCAGAGACTCACTCCACTCTGCTGTGACGTCGCCTGCCACCTGCAGGTACAAACAATGCTGGGAGTCATGCCTCACGGATGCTGGGCAGGGTCCAGGATATCTCCTGCAGCCTTGGACGGCTGCCCACTGTGGATGATTGCCATGTCAGCTGTGGTGGCACTGTCTGAGCACGTTGCGGGGCAGGTGGCGGTGTTTGCGGCTGTTTCCGTGGTGGAGGTGCTGGCAGTGGTGCATGTGTTTGCGCCTGTTGAGGGACACAGCAGGACGTCTCCTGCAGCCTCGGACGGCTGCCCACTTGGGATGATGCTGGAGACTGTTGCTGAGGCAGCAGACGTGCAGGTGGAGGTGCAGGTGGCGGTGTCCACCGCTGTACAGGTTGATGTTGTGGCTGACAGAAGGGGTGACTCTGGTCCCTCAGCCGAAGCCACCGCGCCCTGTCCTGACCTGCTCTTCGGCTTGTGTCCCTTCTCCACCTTTGATGTTGCTGCTGGTGTCTTGCCACTGTCCCCTTTTGGTTTGGAGGAGCCCTTGCTTGCTGGTAGGTGCAGCTTCTCCCTCTGGCATGTGGACAACTTCTTCACCTTGGCAGGTGGCAGAAAGACCTGCTCCTTGGCCTCGCTAGGTTGCACACTGGCAGCCCTGATGGGTGGCGCCCACAATGAGACCGGAGTTGCTGGGACCACTGTGCTTGAGGATTTGGTGGCTGAGGTGCTGGGCTGGGACCTGGACAGCCTGGCCCTAGGGGGGAGGTGTAGGGAAGAGGTCAATGTTAGCTAGGAAAAGTTTCTTTGACACACTGGGATGGGAAGATGGAGGGGGTTTGGGAGTGGAGGAAGAGGTAGTGGTTGTAGGAGGTGTACATTTGCTGAATTTGGGTGAAGGTGCATGGGCTGGAGGCTGTTGTGAGGTGGATGGCTGTTGAGTGGGTGTGTGCCTGCGTTTGTGTAGTTTGGGAGGAGGGCTCACAGACACCCTGGGAGACGACACAGGGGATGTGTGAATGGTAGTGGGGGTGGTGAGTGCACGTGAGCGGTGTGTGGTGATGGACGTGCTGGTGATGGAGGTAGTGGCTGAGGATGTAGTGCATGCAGATGGGAGTGGAGACGAGACAGGGGGGGAGGAGGAGGACGTGGAGGAGGGGGACACATTGGAGGCAGTGGATGTTGGTGTGTCTGCATGGGGATGGTGCTTGTGTGAGTGCCTGTGGGATGTGTGGTGCTTATGGTTGCCATGTCCACTCTTGTGTGTTGATGAGTGTGCATGCTGGTCTGATAGTGTGCTTGGGATAGGCTGAGGTACAGGAGATTGGGTCTGGGTGGAGGAAGTTGGAGGGGGAGTCTAAACACTGGAATAATGGCTGCAGTCAGTGCTGAGGCCAAAGCCTGAAATGCTCCCTGTTGGGCCGCATGGCCAGAATGAATGCCCTCCAGGTATGCATTTGTTTGCTGCAATTGCCTCTCAACACCCTGGATGGCATTCAAAATGGTAGATTGCCCAGCAGTGAGGGATCTCAGGAGGTCAATAGCCTCCTCACTGAGGGCAGCAGGGCTGACTGGGGCAGGGCCTGAGGTGCCTGGGGCGAATGAGATGCCCACCCTCCTGGGTGAGCGGGCATGGCAAACATGCCTAGGGGCTGCTGGGAGGGCGGTACTGGTAGGGGGGGTGGCGGCTGTACCTGTTGATGCGGTGGGCACAGAGGTGCCCGCCATCGCAAGGGAGCTCCCATCAGAGGAGGAGTCGCTGTCGCTGGTGTATGCTCCTGTCCCCGTCAAGGAGCTCCCTCGCCCTCCGTCCCACTGGTGTCTTCAGACTCCGTTACTTCACCCTCCAGGGCCATGTGGGATGCAGCTCGCTCCTGCTCCGGTGCCACTGCTTCCCCACCAGATGATGCTAATGCACGCAAGAACAGGGTGACAAAACAAAAAGGAGGGGAAAGACAGAAGAGACACATGGTCAGTGCATGCAACACCACTACCGTTGGCAGACACAACACTCAGGGAGCAGCCCTATGCACTAAGCCATGCACTAAAAGTGCAGGGGAAAAGCACATGCCCAAGGGGGACTCTGTCTAGACTCATTGCATGCACAGCTGGAACCCATGGGAGCCTGTCTAGGTGTAGAGGACAAATACCACCTTGGACTGGGAATGAGGCTGCAAAACAATGGATCTACCTTTGCGCGTCTGCCCTGGCCTAAGGGAACCCACAGGCCACCACCCCCACCCACACACCCCGTCAAGCGCGCAGAGTCAGCAGAATGACAGTGTACTCACCCCCTTGTGGCTGCTGTGATGCCCTCAAGTGCCCATCCAACTCCGGGTTTGCAACCGCCAGGATCCGGTACATCAGGGGTCATGGTGCGACGGGCACCCCTTTCACGTTGGGAGGCCATCCCCAGGTGGGCCTCCGCCGTCTTCTTGCTCCAGTGGCGCAGGACCTCCCATCTTTTCCGGCAGTGGGTGCTCCGTCTATGGTAGACCCCCAGGGTCCGCACTCCCCTTGCGATGGCACGGCAAACACCCTTCTTCTGGTGGGCGCTGACCTAGAGGAAAAGTGAAGTTATACTGGATGTTACTCTCCCATTCAGTTCTTCTCACACATTGCCTAAAAACCTCCCATCCTGGCCCAGACATACATACACACACACTGTCCTCACATGCTGGCCTGTCTCCCCCTCCTCCATCCAAGACACTCCATCCAATCATGTGCCATCCACCATGCTCACATTGTAGACTCCTGTTTGTCTGGAGGACTGTACAGTTGCGTGTACTGGGGGAGGACCCCATCTACTAGTTTCTCCAACTCCTCCGCAGTGAAGGCAGGGGCCCCTTCACCAGACACTGTAGCCATTGTCGTTTCCAGACACAGGTCACAGCAGCACGTGCAGTGTAGGTCCTCTCCTGTTGAAGATCAGGTATCAAGTGAGGGAACAGATAGAAAATGTCGGTCACGTCAGCGGCGGTGCGTACCGTCACCGCCGGTGTACATCGCCATTGGCTCCTTTAACCCATAGGGCCCAATGTTAACCAAAGCGGAATTGCGCCACGGTCTTCGACCGCCTACCACGAGGGTGTACAACGCCAGCGCAGTTACCTCATTTCCCCTTGTCTCACCTTACAGGTCAGGCAGCCGCCATTTCAGGGGGGCACATGGCAGGCCAAATAACTGCGTCACACCTATTTAGGCCAGGAATACGAACAGACAAAGGCACATAGAGAAAATTTAACGTTTTTGCAAAACAGCATTGTAATAGTGTTGTATGACCCTCTGCTCACCGTTCTCCTCCATAGGGCATGTCCGCTGGGGCAGGTGATGAGATGGCGGCATCCTCCGGTGTCGACAATGGAAGACAGACACATCATTATCACTTACAGACTTGATCGTGCAACAATCCAGGAACTGTGTGCCCAGTTGGAGCCAGACCTGATGTCAGCTATCCGCCATCCAATAAGGAATCCCCCCCTCTAGTGCAGGTCCTGTCTGTACTCCATTTCCTGGCCAGTGGGTCTTTTCAAACAACAGTAGCCATGGCATTAGGGATGTCCCAGCCAATGTTCTCTAATGTGTTGTCTAGAGTGTTATCTGCCCTGCTGAAACACATGCGCAGCTACATCGTTTTCCCTCAAGTGGAGGATTTGCCCACAGTGAAAGGTGACTGCTATGCCCTGGGACATATCCCCAACATCATTGGTGCCATTGATGGTACACATGTGGCATTTGTTCCCCCCGCAGGAATGAACCGGTGCACAGAAACTGGAAAAGCTACCATTGAATGAATGGGCAGATGGTGTGTTTTCTGCAGACCAGAACATCTCCCATGTGAATGCCAAGTATCCTGGATCAGTGCATGACGCTTACATTTTGAGGAACAGCAGCATCCCTTATGTGATGGGGCAACTCCAGAGGCACTGTGTGTGGCTAATAGGTGAGCCTAAAGTCCCCACACAGTTTCATTTGCTGTCTGGGTATGGGAGATTCCCTAATGTTTGGAGGATGTCTAACAGTTGTCCCTCGATATTTGCAAGTGACTTTGGTTACCCCAACCTGTCATGGCTACTGACCCCAGTGAGGAATCCCAGGACAAGGGCAGAGGATCGCTACAATGAGGCACATGGGCGAACTAGGAGGATAATCGAGCGCACCTTCGGCCTCCTGGAGGCCAGATTCCGGTGCCTCCATCTGACAGGTGGATCCCTATCCTACTCACCGAAGAAGGTGTGCAAGATCATTGTGGCCTGCTGTATGTTGCACAACCTGGCATTGCGACGCCAGGTGCCTTTTCGGCAGGATGATGGGCCTGATGCTGGTCTTGTGGCAGCTGTGGAGCCTGTGGACAGTGAAGAAGAGGAGGCAGAAGAAGAAGATGTAGACAACCGAAATAACATCATCATGCAATACTTCCAGTGAGACACAGGTAAGAAGATGGAACTGCTTCCCACATCTCATACTATTGTAGGACCTAGCATAAGTCTGCCTTTTTACCTCCATGTATGGACCCTGACTTGTCACTTTGGCTTTCCATTTCACAGATCTGGGTCCCAAATTGTGCACTCTGCTATGTTTACTCCTGGCCTACAGCTCTGTAACATTTGTGAACAAGTACATTGACATTGCTATATTCCAGCGATTTTGCAATTACAGATTTGTGAAAGCACAGACTGACTCAACATTTTTTGTTGATTCAAGGGTGTTTATTTCTGTGCAAATAAGTGGAGGGGTGTGTGAAGTGGGCTGGGGTGATGGTGGAGGAATGTCCATGGCAGAGTCCAGTCTCTTGGTCTCACAGGTGCATTGTCCAAGGGGGCATAGGAAGTGGAGCTTTGGCAGTTAAAGGTGGACAGGGTGACAAAGTGGGACAGAAGGGTGACATTCAGGAGGGTCTTATTTCCTGGCGGGGGTCTTGGCAATGTTCTCTGTCTTGTTTCTGGTTCTCACGGACCGTTTGCCGGGTGGTTCTCCTTCTGCAGGTGGTGGGGTGCTGGCGGCCTGTTGGTCCTGTGGCGGTGCCTCCTGTCCACTAGCGCCAGCCGAGGTGGAGGGCTGTTCATCGTCGAGGATAGTGTCAGGGGCCTGTTTGTGTCCCACTGTGTTCCTCATGGTGTTGACAAGGTCTGCCAGCACGCCTGCAATGGTGATCAGGGTGGTGTTAATGGACTTCAAGTCCTCCGTGATCCCCAGGTAGTGTTCCTCCTGCAGCCGGTGGGTCTCCTGAAACTTATCCAGTACCGTGCCCATGGTCTCCTGGGAATGGTGGTCTCCGATGAAGTTGGAGAGTGCCTCGTGGAGTGTCGGTTCCCTGGGCCTGTCCTCCCCCGTCTCACAGTAGTCCTCCAAGCTTCCCTGTTATCCTGTGCCTCTGTCCCCTGAACCGTGTGCCCACTGCCACTGACCCCAGGTCCCTGATTTTCTTGGGTTGTTGGGTTTGCGTGGGTTCCCTGTAGTGGTAGACACACTGCTGATTGATGTGTCCTGGGGACAGAGGGATGGGCCCACTGGGTGGGTGCTGTGGTGGTGTTTCCTGAGGGGGGTCAGTGGTGGTTTGGGACTGTGTCAGGGGAACCGACTGTCCTGAGGTCCCTGACAGGCTGGGCTGGTCATCTTGATCCAGGCGTGCAGAGCTGCTGTCATCACTGTGGGCCTCTTCTGTGGGGGGACTAGATATGTCTGGCACCTCCTGTCCGGTGACGTTGGGTATGGGTCCTGTTCGGGTGTAAATGCATAGTTTTAGTATCTCTGTGTGCCATCTTTTGCATTGTGTGAGGTACACTCTACTCCTGTGCTTGCATCATTGTGTTTGCCCTTTTGTGATAGTTGGTTTGGGGTCTGTGTGGGTATCTGTACTGGACATGCTTTGGTGACGGTGGTCCATTCATAGGTGTTGCATGCAGGGCCGTGGTATTGAGATGTGTGGGTTGTGATAGTGGGACATATGTGAGATGATGGTGTGATGGGAGTGAGGTTAAGGGTGGGGGTATGTGATGGCATGCAGGTGGGGTGGGGTGGGGTGGGAGGGATAAAGTAGTTAAGATATGACTTCCCAGAGTCCAGTCCTCCTGCTACTCATGCGAGGCCCTCAGGATGCAGTATTGCCAAGACTTGCTCCTCCCATGTTGTTAGTTGTGGGGGAGGAGGTGGGGGTCCACTGCCAGTCCTCTGTGCAGCAATCTGGTGTCTGCATACCACGGAACGCACCTTCCCCCGTAGGTCGTACCACCTCTTCCTGATGTCATCCCGTGTTCTTGGATGCTGTCCCACTGCGTTGACCCTGTCGACGATTCTCCGCCATAGTTACATCTTCCTCGCAATGGAGGTGTGCTGCACCTGTGATCCGAATAACTGTGGCTCTACCCGGATGATTTCCTCCACCATGACCCTGAGCTTCTCCTCTGAAAACCTGCGGTGTCTTTGAGGTGCCATGATATGGTGTGGGTGATGTGTGAGGTGCTGTCTGTTGTGGTGTGTGGGGGGATGTGTTGATGTGTGTTGTTTGAGGTGCGTGGATGTTGTATAAGTGATGGTGTTGTGTGTCTGTGGATGCTGGTGTTGTGTTTGCTAATTTCTCTCTCTGGCCTTCTTCAAAATTTTAGGTGGGAAGGGGTTGTGGGTAATGTGGGTGTGTGTTTTATAGTGTTGTGAGTGTGTGGGTGGTGTGTGTGTATGTGTATCAGGTGTGTGTATTTTGAATTGTCCAATGTGTTTGTGTTTTGCAAGTGTGTGTGTATTTTGAGTGCGGCAGTGTGTACCGCCAATGGATTACTGTGGTTGAAAGACCGCTGCGTTGATTCATATGTCGTGATAGTGTGGGCCTATTCTTATTGGCGTGACGGTGTGGGTTTTGGTATCGCCAGTTTATCACTGACCTTTGGAGTGGCGGACTTGTGTGGGTGTCTGTATTGTGGCGGATTCCGAGATGTGGGTCGTAATACCTGTAGCGGAATTCCGCCGCTGCAATGGTATGTTGGCGGTCTTCAGCACGGCAGAGAGCGGGATTTACCGCCAGGGTTGTAATGAGGGCCTTATTCTTTACAATTACTAGAACATCATCTCCTGTCCGTCGGTTCTCACAAAAAGGTCTACTTAAGCATTTTAATAAAACAATAAGCAGTTCACGGTCAGTTCATTTCGTCAGCGCATTTCTATTAGACGCTAAGAAATAGAGCTTTCTGCATGAGACCTGGCAAGACTAGCCCAAGACACTCACTAAGTTAAGGCCTACAGTTATTGCAAGACATAAGTTATAACTCTCAATATGACATATTATTACATAATTTTAACACGTTTTCCATATTTCATGTATGCTAGTCACTTATTTAGTACATTTTGTGAATTCTTGTGGCAATTTTCCGAGGACACAATTTCAAACGTGCACATTAATTTTTTTACGTTAATCATTTTCTAACAAACGCATTATTAGAACACATAAACACTCATAATTTTTTTTAATTAAGTCATTTGTGTTAACAATCCCTCCTCTGATGACTAAATATGTCATGACACTATTTTTCCCTTTTACCATTCACAATTCTATTTCTTCAGCATTTTGTCTTCTCAAATCTTCCCTATAGATTTTTTCCCTGTTTCGTTCTTCCCTCCTCTAAGTATTTTAAGACCTTTTCAATTTTATCTTTTGACACAATTCACATAATCCTCATATTCCCAATATGCAAGCCATTACAATCAATATTCCTTGTATGATTTTTAGTATTACCCTATTCAAAATATTACTAAGCCAATTTCCTACTAAAGCAAATCCTTTTCCTACTTTTTCCCACACACCTGGTTCCTTCAGCTCCTTCAAATCACTACTTGAGTTAGGTTAGTAAGTAAGGCCCTCATTCTAACCCTGGCGGTGTAACACCGCCAGGGCAGAGGGCAGAGGAAGCACCGCCAACAGGCTGGCGGTGCTTCCTGGGCCATTCTGACCGCGGCGGTAACGCCGCGGTCAGAAAAGGGGAACCGGCGGTTTCCCGCCGGTTTTCCCCTGTCCCAGGGAATCCTCCATAGCGGCGCTGCTTGCAGCGCCGCCATGGGGATTCCGACCCCCTTACCGCCAGCCTGTTTCTGGCGGTTTTCACCGCCAGGAATAGGCTGGCGGTAACGGGTGTCGTGGGGCCCCTGGGGGCCCCTGCACTGCCCATGCCACATGCCTAACAGGGCCCCACCATGATTTTCACTGTCTGCTGAGCAGACAGTGAAAATCGCGACGGGTGCCACTGCACCCGTCGCACCCCTGCAACTCCGCCGGCTCCATTCGGAGCCGGCATCCTCGTTGCAGGGGCATTTCCGCTGGGCCGGCGGGCGCTCTTTTAGAGAGCGCCCGCCGGCCCAGAGGAAATGTAAGAATGGCCGCCGCGGTCTTTTGACCGCGGGGCGGTCATTTGTCTGCGGGACTTTGGCGGGCGGCCTCGGCCGCCCGCCAATGTCTGAATTAGGCCCTAAGTCCCTTATCTCCTTACTGTACGAGCAGCAATGCCTAGAGTTAATCATTTAACAGACTCCCCTGTCCGTCGCTAGAAGGATGTCTAAAGCAAGACGATTTTGAAGAGTCATAGCTCTATCTGTAGCCAATTCAGAGTCTATCAGGAGTATTGCCCCTGTAAAATTTCTCAGCATATTATCCACAATAGTAGACAACTTTCGAATCTTGATCGAATTCCGGATGACTCCCAGTGAAGGAATCACCGCACAAATATATATCTCACTATTGCAGAAGAGGATTCCCTCCTCTGTCTCTTATGATGTAATTCAGTCAATTTCGGAAACTTTTTCAAGTCCTCTACCTGGTAAATCTTTGGGAACACTACTCCCAAATAACATGTCCCATACCATCCTCTTGGAAGATGGTAATAAAGTCCACAAATGTAGTAGATACCTGGAATTGCAGGATCCTGACCGTTCAGCATAAAAGTGAATTTACTCTGGAACAAAAACACATGTCTATATTCTCTCATACCCACAAATAAAGTGTCAGTGTGCGATTTTCGCCTATATATACAAAGCTTCCCTATGTGTAATGTATGTAAAACAAGTTTCCCTTGTGTCTTAATAGCAGTATAAGCATAATCATTCTTGTACATCCTTTTCTCTAAACCTTTCTCTAATTTCTCTTTTAATGCTTTTCTCCTATCGTCAGTATGCCCTAAGAAGCCCTTCTCTAAAGGGGTAAGCAAGCATGTTAAATAGTTTTGAGGAGCATAAGCTGTTCCAAATGTTAGTGTAGGTTCAAAGAATCCTCTAACCAATACTATGTCATGGTCCTTAGCTACTCTACTCAGATACCTAATGATAGGGAAAAAACGAAAACACTACATCATAATTGGAATAAGAATAATGAGTATACTCCTGGTCATAGAACCTTGTTAGTAGCAGACTACAACTTATCCCGTAGATCAATGGAAGACTATGGTACGTAACTCCTTCCTCGAGTGACGAAGGAATTTGCGTACACACAAGACAATTCCTTGGATCCATCGTCTCAACATATTCACTCAACAAACAATAGAAGACTTTAGAAGGAAGTTCTCCTTGAGCATTAGTATAATCATGTAAATATTTCTCATCTGACTTAAACTTCTCCAAAGCCGTTAGTGTAGTAGTCTCAGAAGCAGTGGTATGGATGTCTCCTTTTGCGTCAAGAACAGACATTCCTACAATCACTACTATGAGCAAAATCCCACACATAATTGCCAATCCAATTCTCATACATTTACAGCGCTTAGCATCCCTAACCTGATTATTGAACTCAGCCATGATCTGTGAAGCATCAGAAAGCAGAAGTAACTTAGAAAAGTGCAGCAAAAATAAAAAATAGACAATTCTTCTTTCAACGTTTCAGTTTAACATCCAGGAACCCTTATCCTTGTCAAATCGATTAGCAGCTTGTCAAATCCAGTTTTTTAAATATCAAATCAGGTTATCAATGTAATTTCCAGTTTGCTTTCAACAGTCTTCTTTCTCAAAATAATTCTTAGATAATTTTCAGCAGTTCAATTCTTTGCTCATCTTCAGGTTACATCAAACCATTGACTCAGAACTTCCCTATCAAGACAAAAAGACATAAACACGTGTTGCCATTCATTTGTAGTTGCATATGCCCATTCAGGACCTGCGTATCTTCGACTTGCCATTCTCTTTCTCTTCAACGTTCGATCACCACTCAACTCTCCTTCACTTAATTCTTCTTTTCTTGTGGTATCTACTTCTTCCTCTATTGGCTCTGATCCAACTCTACTCCCTCCCCTTCATGGTCTAGCACTGGCTCTGTTTGTTTCTCAGAATCGTCTACTTCTGGGAGAGCCCTGCTGTGCTAGGCTCCCCTGCTGCATCCGTCGAGACTGATTCTCCAGCACCCTCCTGTAATTCTTCTCTTTCATCTCTTACAGGGGTAATAGAACCATCTTCCACAAGTTCTTGTTTGATTTCAGGTGCTCCTTGCTCCTTTACTGGTTCAGGTGCTGCAACTTGCTTTACGGTTGTTGATGCTCTCAACAATGCTTTTTCATGATCCAGTGGACATGCCACTTTCTTCGTATGACTCGCGTGAATCCAGTTTGGAATTCCTGCACACTTTATAGCTGTCGTAGTCGGCAAGATCACCTGGTAAGGTCCCCACCAACGAGGCTCCAAACACGTCTTGCGCACGTGCTTGTGGACAACAACCCAATCGCCAGCTCTCAGGTTATGCCCAGGTTCGTGAATTGGTGGCCGGGTGGTGGCCTCCAACTGCTGAGAGAAAGAGTGAACCACATCAGCCAGACCCTTGCAGTAGTCCAACACCATATCATCTGTAATATTGACAAATGCATTGGCTGGAACTGTTGGCAACCTCATTGCTCTGCCCATAAGAATCCAATGGGGTGAAAGTCCTGTCTTCCTGTCAGGTGTGTTTCTCATTAACATCAACACCAAAGGCAATGCATCTGGCCATTTCAAATTCGTAGCTGCACACATCTTGGCAATTCTTGATTTCAAAGTACCATTCATCTGCTCCACTAGTCCTGATGCTTCAGGGTGATAGCTATAATGCAACTTTTGCTCAATGTTTAGTGCTGCACACAAAAGTTTAATCACCTCGTTATTGAAGTGTGTTCCCCTATCCGATTCTAAAGAGATCGGATATCCAAAACGTGGTATCAACTCTCTAAGCAACAGCTTTGCGACTGTGAGGCTATCATTCCTTCTTGTAGGGTATGCTTCAATCCAGTGACTAAAAATGCACACAATCACCAACACGTATTTCAGACCTCCACTTGCAGGCATCTCAATGAAATCCAATTGAAATCAGCTGAATGGACCTCCTGCTCTTCCAATGTGGCTCAAGTTCACCACGGTCCCTTTCCCGCATTTAATTGCTGACAAATAACACAGCGATGGCATACTGCTTCTGCTTCTTGTCTAAACTTGGGGTTAAACCAATCAATTTTAAACAAACAAACCATGGCATCCATCCCAATGTGTGCCTGACCATGATAGTATCTTGCCATTTGTGATAGTAAACTATTTAGCAGAACCCTTTGACCCTCTTCTTATACCCATAGTTTGTCCTGTCTCTGGACGTACTTCATTTTAAGCCATGACCTTTTCTCCTCCTTGTCAACATTACTTTGCAAAGTTTTCAACTCTTCCATTGTGTCAATCACCTTTAATGCACAACTTGTACATGTAGTGTCTTCTTCAGGCATCAACTCCCTCTTATCTTTGAACGTTATACAGTTCAATGCGCAAATCTTGCGACTTGATCCACATATCCATTTCCCAGTGACACGTAGTCCTGTGATTTTAGATGTGCACTGCATTTCACCACGGCAATTTCTTCAGGCAATTGTATTGCATTCAGCAACTCTTTTATTCTTTCACCATTTCTCACTGGTGAACCAGTAGAGGTCAGGAAACCTCTTTGTGACCACAATTGACCAAAATCATGAACAATTCCAAATCCGTATTGGCTCTCTGTATAGATAGTGGCTCTCAGTCTAACAGACACATGACACGCTCTAGTAAGAGCAACCAATTCTGCTACTTGTGCAGAATATACTCCTCAAAGCGAAGAAGCTTCTAAAATACCTGTGATTGTGCACACGGCATAGCCTGCTCTCAATGTTCCTGTACCATCTATGGGACATGAACCATCAACAAAGACAATTTGGTCATTTTCTTCCAATCAAGTATCGCTGATGTCAAGTCTCAGTTTTGTGCACAACTCAGTTACCTCGAGACAATCATGCTCAATGTCTTCCTCTTTTTCAATTTTGACAGTATCACTTGGAAGTAGCGCTGCCAGGTTCAGCACTGTACATCTTTTCAATGTTACATGTGGAGAACCTAAAATGCTCGTCTCATACCTTGTCAGTCTGGCACCAGTCAAATACTGAGTTTTCGTCCTTGTCAGTAAAATCTCAACTGAGTGAGGGACCATTACCGTCAGGGGATATCCCATCACTAGTCCCTCACATTGTGAGAGACTTTGACCAACTGCGGCAACCGCACGCAAACTACTCGGTAAGGCTGCTACGACTGGGTCCAAGGGAGCTGAAAAATAGGCTACTGGGTGATAAGCACCTCCATGGACCTTTGTCAAGACAGCAAAGAACAAGCATCACATTCATGGCAAAACAATGTGAATGGTTTTGTGTAATCCGCCTACCCAACGCTGGAGCTCTGCACAATCTCTCTCTCAACTCAGTGAACACTTTCATCTGTTCCTGATCTAATGTTATGGGATCAGTGACATCCTTATGTGTAAGTTTCTGCAAAGGCTTTGAAATCTCAGCAAAATTTGGAATGCACTGAGGACAATAACCTACCATCCCTGGAAACATCCTGACATCTCTCTGTGAAGTCGGGGGACTTCTCTGCAATATGATTGTGATCCTCTCTCTGGAAATTCTCCTCGACCCTTTCTCAAATTGGTGACCCAGATATTCCACCATCTTCTGACAGTACTGCAATTTCAATGTTGACACTTTATGACCAAATTTTCCTAAATGATTCAATAGGGCAACTGAGTCATACTTACACTCCTCTTTTGTTTTGGATGCAATCAGCAAGTCATCACTGTATTGTGCCAGAGTTGATTGAAACAGCAGTTCCAATGACTCCTGGTTTTTGTTCGGTATCTGGTTAAACAAGGATGGTGACTCCTTGTGCCCTTGAGGAAGTCGGCACAAACTAAAGGCTCTGTCTAAGAATTTGAAACTAAAGAGAAACTGACTATCCTCATGAAGAGACACAGAAAAGAAGACTTGTGACAAGTCAAAGGCTGTGAACCGTTCTGCATCGCATGGAATCTGTAACATTCTTACTGCTGGATTTGGCACCACAGGACAACATTTGACCACCATGTCATTTACCGTTCTCAAATCCTGCACAATTTGCACCTTCCCACGCGGCTTTTTCAAACCCATTATCGATGAGTTACATGGGCTGCTCAGCACTTCTTTCAAGACTTCCTGCATCACAAAGTCTCGAATTATCTGTGCTACTTTCATCAAGACATCTTGTGGCATATTGTACTGTGGAAGCTGCGGAAACACTACATTCGGCTTCAAAGTAACCTTAATCGGCTCCACTCCCTTGATCAAACCCACTTCTTTTCCTGTTAGATCCCACATGTTTTCTTATACTGTTCCCTGCAAATCTGAATGAAGATCTTTTACTGTAAACATCGGGAAAAGCTCAATCAATGGGTACTCTTCATTGGTAGTTGCACTCTCAGTTTCTGGAGTTAGTTCCTCTTCATCATCACTATTTTTCTGAATCTCTATCCCAGCAGTTGAGCAAGAGATCGAACATTTGGTCTTACGCAATAAGTCCCTTCCCAGTAGCGATACTGGACTTGAACCACAGACTACATACCTATGCAGTCCCTGGAAGTTGTGTACAGGATCTGTGATCGGATTTGTCAAATGCTTATTCGCTGCACCCACAACCTTAACTGTTCTTCCCGAAAGAGGCAAATTTGGAACTTCTACACTCCTCACTGTGGAGCGTGGAGCTCCTGTGTCCACCAGAAATGAGACCTTATGACCCATCACTCTTCCTTTCACAAAGGGTCCCCTCTAATATACCTCTAAGGAGGCTGAAAGCATGCATGGCTCTTCATCCGAACTATCACTCATCCATTCACCATTTATTTCATTCTCACTGTGTAATGGGAATTGGTGGATGGTGTTACTACTTCTATCTTGTCTCTGACCTGTGACCTGTTGAGTAAGCATCATCTGTTGCTGCTCCATTGGGGCCTGAGGTATTTGCATTTGATGTCTAGGTACCATAGGAACCTGCTGCTGCACTGGTTTTAACTGTGCCATTTGTGCACGAGTCATTTGCACCTGCCGCATGGGTTGAAAATTCTGCATCTGATTCACATTATTCTGAAAATTTGGATTAGGACCTCTCATTTTTGATATTCGTACATTTTGAAATGTATTGATGTCACCACCTTGCTGAACAACACCTTCCTGCACCATAGCCGGGCACTCCCGCTTCCAATGTCCCACGGCTCTGCAAATGTGAAACAGTAACATCTTCTTCATCCTTTGCACATCATTCCAAACCACTACAGTATTCAGATCTGGACCACGATTTATATTGACTCCACGACCCCTAACTCTCATCTGTGGTTGGAACATGACAGTTCCCTGCTGCTGTGGTATCTGCTGATACCCTTGCACTCCTGTTTGAGCTGCCTTAATCTGCATCACCATCGCTTTCTCCTTCAGCTTTTTCTGGTTCAACTCAATTTCATCAATCGGCTTCGCTTGCCAACAAATCAAATGACTCTTAGTCATCTGACCTATCAGGTCTCAATCCTTCCACAAACCTGAACACAAAATGCAACATGTCTTTTGGCTCAATTGCTTCCTTGCCACTGTACTCCTTGAACGCCTTTAACAATCTCTCATAGTAGGCATGTATCGACTCCCTTACCTCCTGCACTGTCCTGTCAATCCTTTGCCAATCAATATTTTTAGCAAAATTCTCATCTTCGGGAACTCAATCACCTTAAAATAATGTTCATTACTTCAGGAGATGTGACACCTGTTGTCTTTTCTCTTTCTGGTTCACTTGTTGGCCAATCTACAGCTCTTTAGCATTCAACCTACAAATCAGCTGGAACTACTATTTCCAGTAAAGTGTTCAGGTCTTCCCACACACACTTAGAAAGCTTCACAAACCTATCTGTCTGCTGGTACCATTCGACCGGTTTCTCCCTCAATTTTGGATAATCATTTGTGAATGACAGAATATCACTCCTGTGCCAAGGAACATGAACAAACTGTCCTCCTGGAATCTCCCTCATTCGCAAACATTTTACTGGATCCTTATCCTTCTGTGCACTTTCGGACCATTCTTGCGAATCTCGTTTCCTTTTATCCTTCTTCTTCGCCCATCTGCCTTCCCACTTTTCTAATGCTCCCCATATCTGAGCACTTTGCAATAATTCCTTAAGATGTGCTTTCATTCCGGCTGACCTCATGTGTTCAAAATCCTTTGCCTCAAAATCTAACCTGTAGCTCCTTTTCAAATGTTTTGTTTTCACAATTTCAATATCATGTTTTTCTGTTAAGACTGCCAATCTCTGATGTATCTCACCCACCACTCTTGTGATTCTCAGACATAAGTATCTCAGCTCTTCTTCTGAATAGTATTCTAACCTATTCACCCCCATTGATCCTTCGACTAGTTCGGTTCTTTCCATACTCAACCTAACACGATCAATCTGCTCTTCACTCTTGGGCATATTTTGAGGGGTGTTCAGACTATCTAACTACTCATTCAACTTCTGTGATGTCAATCCTTGTAACGTAATGTTACTTGCATTTGGTGACAGCACCTGCTGCACCACTGCGGCTGGAGGTTGCGGTGTCAGAAGCTTCAAGCTCTGACTTACACTCGGACCATTTACAGTATCGGGAAGTGCGACCAGTGGACTGAGATCCATAAGTGTCCTGGATCCATCAAAGGTCTGACCCATGGAATAAACTACCTGCACATGTTCCCTCACCCCTCCCCTCACAAGGCTCTGTGTAATTTCACCTTGTTCTCCTGTGTTTGATTTCTTCTGTGCAAGCAATGCTACTGCTGGACCAACAGTAATTGTCAGCGACATTGCATCTGGGGCTGCTCTAGCGCCAGCATTCTGTGGAAGAGTTACTCCCATGCTCTGATTCATTACCGGGGTCAAATCTGACTGTGTCCCTGTCAATGGTGTAAACCTCGGCATACCCTGTGGCTGTGCCTGGGGCATCAATATCGGAGTCCGCTCAGTCTGGACCAACAATGGTCTTGGAACCACTTGTTCTGTAGGCACCACTAAGTTTGAAGTTGTCTCAAGAACTGGTACTTCAGGATAAATTCTCTGTATCAGTGGTGGATGCATCTGTGCCTGGACTACTGAAGCAGTCAACGCATTAAGAGTACTCTTCACCACTCCTTGTACCTGTCCATTATCAACCTGTACTGGACTCACCGTCCCCATTGCCTGTGCCGGGGCAGTTGGTGTAGAGCTAGTACTCGGACCCCCCTCATGCATCGCATATGGTAGAGGTCGGTACCTCAGCATCTGAGTAATAAGATCCTCGACATCTGAGTCTTCTTCTACTTTGGAAGCCTTTTTCGCCTTTTTACTCCCAGACAAACTCATCACTTTTGCTATCCTCATTTTTCCTGTCCATCTCATCTTCCTCTGTGATAGCAGGAAACAACTTAGCATCCTGCAATGTCACTGTTCTCTACTTCTTCTGTTCCCAATCCCATCTCGCTTCCACTTGAGACTTCTCTACCTTTCTTATTCTCCTCTGAAACTTGATTTCCTGCTGTGGTCTCGCTATTCAGCTCCCACACTGCTAATGCCTCAAACTGTGCCAGTCTCAGAAGGGGCCTTGTTTCATACAACGCCATCCGCAACTGATCTAAAATTCTCAGATTGAACGTTCCATGCTCAGGAAACGCTAAAGCTCCTTGTTTCTCTGTCAATTTGCACCATTTCTTTAACCAAAGACACGGCGCGACATCTCACACCTCTATCACAATATAACCCGGAGAATTTTCCTGTGGCTTAGGCTCCCCCACAGTTGCCTTAATGTGTGTATCTCTCTTCAGGGCACTCTTGAACGCTTTGAAAAACTTCATCTTTTCTACTTTTGTATATTCAAATCAAATCAGGAAATGACTTTTACTCCCATGATTCCCTTCACCCACGTTCTCAACCAATTGTCTCTCACAGATGGCTGCGAATCCGTGCGTGACCCTTCTCACTAACCAACCTATCCCAGCGCGGCTCTACTGACGTCACACTCACATACCACGGCTGACAAGGTCTTGCGGCTCGTCCTCCTAAACTTCATTTTACACAAAACTAATGCAAATTATTGCAAGCACTAACCAAACCAATAATCAAAAACAAATCTGCCAGTTTACTACAGGAAGGTAACACGATCGCTTCAGAGACCTTACGGATTTTCACTGATGGCCCTTTCGCTCATGCAGCTATTCCTCTTTCTCAGTCTCCCACATTCACAAGCAAAATTTGACCCCCAAATTTTACTCTCATCTGATCAATGGGCCTGTCCTGGTGCACACAGGACTCGCCAAATCTCAGTCGAAGATTTCTCTCGTCACTTTAACTCTCACACCGAATTGTTGACCACACCCGATCAACCAACTAAACCATACATATAACCAAGTGTCTCCTACAATTGTCAATATACTCGGAAGTCTTAGACCACGGAGGGTCCGTACATCAACAACCACGTGGACCATTTTGAGCACAAAGCGCCACACACATATGAAGTTTGACGACTTCTCTACTCTCATTCTGCGGAGTATGCACACGCCTACTAAAACTTCTTCTGGAGTATGCAGACTCCCTATTTTCCCTCACATACTTCACAATTCACCTGTGATTTTCATAAGCTGTGCAAGCGCAACCTATCACTTTCACACTATCACAAAAACACCAAAAACATATCCAACTGTCCTTCTGGGATCTAGGATCTGGGAAAGTCATTTCTGGGCTTAAGGGGACATCATCTTTGCTACAATTGCCATTTCAGTAAAACAAAATCTAAATCTCAAAAATGAATAACTAAATAATCTTAAACTATCAACATAACCACCTAACTAGTTCTCGAAGGACACTAACCATCAAGCTGCTACCAAAAACTGTTAGCGCGCCTGGTCCTTAATGAGTAAACTTACAAGGAGACGCGCATAGGTCGATGAACCTTTTGATTTGCTTGGAGTATCCTAGCTACGATATGGTCAGTTTTCCAAATAGTCAATATACAGAAACTCAATAAACATTAGTTGTCATTAATAATGAATCAATGAAAAGTCACACCATGACCTTTCAGGCATGAATAACCACAACTCTTTATACGCTTTAGTGATTTTATTTCCCTATTAGTTACAATACTAAGTCATGAGATTAATTCAACGCAATTCAATTCAATCAAAATTCAGTATTAGTTTATTATAAGGCGCCAATAATATAATCTAATCAAAACTTGGATCAAAGCATATTCTAATGCATTAGCAACAGTCATCAGAAGAAACAAAGGCAATAAATCTTTTCTGTTCATAGTGTTCAGCAAAACTGTCCGTCAACCATTTGCCTCTGAATCTCTCAGTCATCATATAAGAAAAACCTCATCTAACCCAGAATAACATCAGCATGTGGGACTTCATGCAAAAACAATTTAGAAACAGGAATTGGGAAAACATCTAGCTAAGAAGGCTATTTAGACAGCGCAGTTGCTACCTGGAAAGGAAAGGAAAGGCACAAAGTTATAGCTTAGTCACATTGTCATATCTACCTCTCCTCGGTATAGATCAGCAACAGAGTCAGTCTTCGTCTTCAGGTCATCAGTCAATCAGCATCACATCAGACTCTCAAGTGTAAGAGCCCAATGACAGAATCTCAAATCACCTCTGTGATCTCCCAGTCTCGCTCCCCCAACATCTAGCATCTGCATCTAACATCTGAACTCTCATCTCTCTGTCACGTTGTTATAATGAAGTTACCCAAACTATTTCCCAATTTCCAACTGCCCAATTAATCACAAGTTATGACTCTACCCAATAATTGTACTATTCCATATCTATGTATTTTAATATTTCACGGTTCATATGTCGTTGATTGGTCTGCTTTACCATGTCCTCATCATCCGGCTTGTCGGGTATCAAAAACGTTGCATCTTCTTCTCCAGTCAGTGCCTTCGTTGTTCGAGTCCTGGGAAAGTACATCTCATGCACGTTATACATTTATTTGTTACAATTACTAGAACATCATCTCCTGTGTGTCAGTTCTCACAAAAAGGTCTAGTTAAGCATTTTATTAAAATAATAAGCAGTTCACTACCAGTTCATTTCATCAGCACATTTCTATTAGACGCTAAGATATTCATCTTTAGCATGAGGCCTGGCAAGACTAGGCCAAGACACTTGCTAAGTTATGGGCTACAATTATTGCAAGACATAGGTTATAATTCTCAATATGACATATTACATCATTTTAATACGTTTCCCATATTTCATGTATGCTAGTCACTTATTTAGTACATTTCGTGAATTCTTGTGGCCATTCTCCAAGGTCACAATTTCAAACGTGCACATTAATTATTCTACATTAATCATTTTCTAACAAACTCATTATTCGAACACATAAACACTCACTAAAAATGTTAATTAAGTAATTTGCGTTAACAGGGGTACTTATCTTTTTTCAGTCCCTCACCACCAGAGTGAGGCGATGATGGACAGAAAAAGAAGGACATCACACTAAACAGGGTGAATGGTTTAATACCCTACAACCACCAGCCCCTAGTCAGTCAGGCACCTGCAGGAAGCTTTTTGTCAGTGGTGCCAAAAGGAACTCCATCAATGGAAAGTGTGCAGTCTGCCTGGCACTATGTGAGGTGGGCCAACTGAGAACTTGACAGAGGAAGGTACATTTGACTCTGCAGTGGAATACTCTGCCCACCAAACTCTAAATCAGGCCCATAAGTCCTTTCTAAAACTGAAAAAGTTTGATTGGAAGTCAGGTTTAATTTCTTTGACTGCATTGGTATTACAATATCTGGCAACATCTGATGTCTAGCTTCACACTGGATCTTATCAGTAACCTTGATTTCGAGATGCCTGCTCACTAGGGCTATTTAAAATTACACTTTAAAAATCGGGAAATTAACAAAGTTCTTCTTCTTCCATGAAATAGATGATTGTTTTAATCATGCAATTTTGCATATTTTTTAATAGCAGCAGACTAATTTGCACAGAAAATGAGTCATTTTTGCACAGGGCAGTCTCTTGTCAGTATCTTGCATAGCTTGTTTACATAAACTATGTCTTTGTTAGAAGAAAAATTCTAAATCACATTTCTCACCCTTCACATAATTTGAAGTCAGAGAAAGAAAAGTAAACACCAAGCTTTCCTGGAAGATAGAGCTCGGCAATTGACCTCTGCTTTTGAATGTACCTGAAACATGGCAAGATAAGAACAAGATTTAAAGGCCTGTTTACAGAAAGTTAATTTGTGGAAGGATACAGTAGTTTGGGTAATGGAGGGACAAATTCAAGCTGGACAACCTAAAGCAAATAAATCAAGCAAATAGAAACACAAAAAATGTGGTTTACAAACCACAAAGCCAGTGGTAAGTAACGGGCAGATTGTATTTTTAGGTCAGCTTTCTAAATGTCCTCAAAGATGTCTTTAGCGAGCAAGGGAGGCTCGCTGTATTGTAGGCTTGACCTAAAAAGGAAGCAGGAAAGATCACAGCCTATAAGCAGTCCACAGCACAAAAGGGATGTTGTTGACAGAGAGACAGTTCCTGAGGTATTATACTGGCAGCTCAGGTGTTTGGCAGGCTGGTGGACATCTGCACAGAAGGTCTCCACGGAGAAGCCATCTCTAAACCCTCATTCATTTAGTCACCCACTAGAGGGTCTCTTCTGTTCTATATAATGGAAATTGTCAAAGGAGTGCATAGCTTGAGAGCTTAAAGACACAGAGGGTGGCTAACACAGGGCCCTCACCACGAGTGGCCTGTTAATTGACATATCTGAGGTCACGTATGTTATCGTACCTATTGGAATTAGGAGTTTGGTGGCTAAAATCGCACTCTTGCCGTTTACCAGCGACAAATAGCCAAACTTGCTGAAATTTATTAAGGAAATGTTCCCAATAATTACCTAAAATTCACTGAGCACTTTGTAGAAAATTAGTAAAGGACAAGGTAGTCGGCATAGACAGTAATTTGCATATAGGACCTCCAACACTTTGTACTTCGAAAGACACAGAGGTAAAAATAGCATTGAAAAATACAGGAGCAGTTTGGAGAAGGGAAAAAGCCAGAGAGCAAACAGACAGGGAAGGGGACAACAGAAAAAGAACCCTCTAAAAAGCAGCCAGGGAAGGTTCCCTCGAAAGCACATCACAACGTCCCCAACTAGCTAGCAGCAGAAGAGGTATCTCCGTGAAAGGTCGAGATGGTCCCTGAACGGGCGAGCAGGGTGCACCGGGGAGTAACAGCACTGCCGGGAGCTTTAATCAGGAAGGTTGCTGGTTAATTGACTGTTGGCGACGAGACAGAACAAAGGCGAACAAGTCCTAGAGGAGATAGGCATCTGCGACAGAATCAGCCCAGCTTTGCACAATTAAACATTTATGCAGATTTCCCTCAGCTGAGGAGGCGCGCTCTGGCGATAACGGGAGACAGGCAGGTGGCCCAGGCGGAATGACGCATGGTATGTTTTTACATATATATGTATTATGTAGTTTGTACTTCGCAGCATTTGCCAGTTCCTTGACACGATGGCAGTACTGGGAGTTACTGCTAGTGTACACAACTACACTTCTAGGCAGGAACATGCCCTCCACACAGAGGAAATAAAAAATACAAAAGTCGGTGCTCCGAAGCGGACTCCCTTCTCCTTCAGGCATTTATTTAGATTAGGTTTTAGGGTGGGGCAGATGAATATTTCTAGTGATCTGTGAACCGAGTGAATTTGCTGAGAGGATTCGGTAGGTCCAGCCACAATATATTTGTCCGGAAGCGGTGTTTATCTTGAGTCAGTGGAACCGGTGCTCAGTACCAGCACTTTACAGTCAATTCCCCAAACGTATTTGCCTGCCACACGGCTGCGCAGTTTGTCTAATTTTGTGATGATTACAACAATTGATTAATAAATCATTATACATAATATAACTCATTAGCTTGGGCCGCAGGTATTATATATTAGAAGGCAGAATCTGCACACTTTTAGGAGTGTGATGGTAGTTGTGTTGGTGCTGTCATTAGCAGCACTGGCAAGGGCAATGGGTGGTGGAGGCTGCAGTGGTCTCCTGACATGGGCCCTGGCACTTTTAAAAAAAAAACAATTTAAGAACTGTCGAAAAGTAAATGCAAGAAATGCTTAACTCTTAAAATACACAATGGTCCGGAGAAGAAGAACAAAACGCGCTGTAAGCCACTGAATGACATACAGTAGGATGGAAAAGAGCTTGTCCAGAAGGAAGCTGGAGCATCATCTGTATTCTGTGCTATATGCTGTGCACCCTGAATATTGACACAAGAATATAGATGGGACTAAATATCAAAAATAAAATTTGGACAGGTATGTCTAGATTATATCTAGATAGATAGATAGATAGATAGATATGTTCAAGGTACGTATATAAGAAGTTAGGAGTAATACATCTATACTTCCCTGTAAGCACTTACCTTTCTATATTTTGTCCCTGGATATGCTATCTTCGCCATTCCTGTACAGCGATGTTCTGGGGTGAATGTGCAGGGGGCATATATATTTTGTATTATAACCATCCCTTACCACCGCCCCATAAGATGCTATACAAGAGATATTATGAAGATAGAAAGACTCCACCACGAGAGCTATGAAGGTGTTCCAAGTCACCCTTTAGCCCACGTGACAGCACTGAGAGTCTTTGGATCATAATGGCTGATGTGAAGGTCCACACTTTCTCCTATGGTTCAAGTGCCAACAGAATCAAGAGACAATATCTACTGCTAGCAAGCCCGCAAACATTTGGTGTAAAAATATGTATGATAATAATAGATTTCAGGAAACAATTCTATGCTAGACAACAAACAGCTTACATTTTGGAAAACCCCTCATCATTCCCCTGCACAAACAACCATCAATGTGGAATGTGATGACATAATTTCTATAAAATGTTTAGAAATGCCTTGCAAATGAACTCTTTAAATATTGTTCACTAACTTTATTTTATTTAAGGTGTCGATTATTTTAAACAATGAAATCCAGTGTAATCACACTTTGCAATTCTATTGATTCCAGGGTAAGGACAGCCCCTTCATAGTCAATTTTATCAAGTTATCCCACAGCACATGTATCCCAATTAACAAATACATGCTAGTATTTTGATAGTTTTCTTCATCATGCAAGGATACATTCAAAAACGAAAAAAATATCACTTGTGTAATCCAGTTGGGCTGATAAACAAATGCATTTTGTCACAAAACTCATCCTAAAGCAATAAAACATTCCATAGCATCTACCAAAGGTAAATCAATGTCAGGAATTTTCCCCATAGTTTCAGCATTGCCAAACTCATTTGCTTATTCTCGCCTATATTTCAAGCTTAACTGAACTATCCCTTCGTGTCAGGTGGCATCTATCTCCAAGGTCAAGAGTGACATATGCGGTTTGTAGACAAATTATGCCAATATTTAAAACCCAGATGACTCAATCCCTGATTCCATCAATCCAATGTCTATCCAAAACTACAAGAGGAATCTAACCCACACTTATATAGATTTTTTAAAATTTAGTAGCACATATCAACACTACCCTCAAGTCATACACTCTATGTCATACAATCTATGTAAACACCACATTTTCGTTACAATGACATGTTAAAGTGGCAAATAGGTTATGTCCAGCAGCCTACTTGGTAAGTCAGAATTGATGAGCTACCTTAAGCATCATGTGTTTGATGTCTGTAGTACCCTTGAAACTCTGAGGCTCTATACAACATGTTAGTGCAGTAAACTGCCAAGAGATCAAGAGCCAAGCCTTTGGCACCCCGCTCCAGTCCACACAGGGCCTATGCAGGCCAATTAGATCTTCGGTAGACCAGTGACTGTCGTGGTTGGATTCTTTTTTGTTCCTTTCTCGAAAGAAATACCTCCTCAATTGGCTCCATATAGCCTTAGGCATTGATGACTATGGTTATGTCAGAGCATAGTTGTCCTTCATATTATTACAAAAAACGTCTTTAAGCCAGTAGTTTTCAGAGGGAACAGTTGTTGCACACCAGTCCAAGACTGCCCTTCATTTGGCAAGCAGTAATGCCATGGTCACAAAGCCTCTACTGCCGGGAGGGAGCAGTTTTACATTTCCCAACAATGCAGTCAGCATGATGGATGAACAGGGGCTTCAATCATTTTTGTGAGTGTGCTGAGTACTCCCTCTGAGAAGGCGTGAATTAGTGGGAAGCTCCATGCAAGGTGCAGTAAGTTTGCATGGTGGGCTCCACATTGGAGGCAACTGTGCTGCCAGGCCTGGTCAGTCTTATGTTGTGGCTCAGGCATATTATAGGTCCTGTATAGGTACTTGAAATGCAAGAGGTTATGACTATGGTTCAAGAATACCATGTTTTTTTCTTTGCAGCACAAAGTTCACTTCGCATCTGATAGCTCAGCACCCAAATCTGACTCCCACACCCGTCTTCTCGGCAGTTGCCCAACCACCACAGTGCTCGATACCATGCCATACAATCTAGAAACCCATCTGGTGGAGTCGACAGAAGTAATCAATTGTGTCAGGTGTTCAAAACCCAAGAGCTAGTCTGGAAAACCTGATATACATCCTTGTGCTATCGCCATCTGCTTGTGGTATGTAAAGATGTCTAATGTATAGGTGTCACAGCCACGCCACCCCGGGAACTCCTCAAGGGTGAGGAACTTTCCCTCATGGTATAATGCACCAGCGTAGTAATCCTGGCATTATCCAATACCCAGACTGCCCGGGGTTGCGTCATGAGAGGGAGGATAGAGTTATTAGTAATGGGTATCGCTGGTGGGTGCAAGCTAGTAGGTCCCAAGCAGGCACTCAATGTCTTTCATATTATAGAAGCTGAGGACACAGTGACTTGGTAAGAGGGACTCCAGTGTAACTCTATCGGTCTGTTCTTGCTCTTGGGTAAGGTATGGTATTTGCCTTTCCAGGTAATACCAGTATCAGGCATAATGTGCCTAAGCCGGCAGGTAATACCTTTCTAGGACTGGTACCTCAAAACCCACTTTGTCGTATGGTAACATCAAAATGTTCTATCATACTCTGGACATCTTGTTCGCTCAAATAAGCTGAATCTGTAAGGTTTTGATGTGACTAAAAAGGGATTTATTTAGAGAGACCGGGATGTTGGTGAATAGATATAAAAGTTAGGGCAGAACTATAATTGTTTATGAGTAATATCTGACCTGCAACGGAAAGAGGCAGTTGTTGCTACATTTTCACCCAATGGGAGAGCCAGTCTAGCACAGGAGCGTAATTCATGTAGCCCATAGTCTTGACATCTCTGTGCAGGTGTATGCCCAGGTATTTAGCTCAGTCTTCTGCCCATGAAATGAGGAAATCCAGCACTACGCAGTGGTAGAGTCAGTGAGCGGAAACAGCTTAGTTTGCATCCAATTTACATTAATTCGTGAGAAGCCACCAATTCTGAAAACTTCTGTAATCAGCAAGGCAAGGTTTAGGGAGGGTTGTCTGACGAAAAGTAGAATATCATCTGCATATAATGACAAGTGTAATTTCCCCATTTTGAAGGTTAGCCCCTGCTGTGAGTGGCATTCATTTACATGCCTGGCCACAGACTCCATGGCTAAGATAAAGAGAAGGGATGATAGATGGTAACCCTACGTCTTCCTCTACATATGGCGATCTGATCCGATATAAGCTTATTCACAAACACCCTTGCTATAGGTTTGGCATATAGTAGTGAGATGGTTTTCAAAATCACTTCCTACACCGAGTCTACGCAGTGCAGACATCAGAAATACCCATTCTAGTGAATCAAACCCCTTCTCTACGTCTACAAAGATCCCTTCAGCTTCAAAGTCAAGGGTG
This sequence comes from Pleurodeles waltl, assembly GCF_031143425.1. Taxonomy (NCBI): domain Eukaryota; kingdom Metazoa; phylum Chordata; class Amphibia; order Caudata; family Salamandridae; genus Pleurodeles; species Pleurodeles waltl. Next base: position 1,375,452,293 of record NC_090445.1, on the reverse strand, counting down.
ATATGATGGAGCCCTGAGAAAACTGTAAGCAAATTGACTGAAGTGGATTTGTGTGTGACAAAACCAAAATTTACCGGCGGTAGCAGCCCTTTCATAATACAAATAACTTTCCAGAACCTTTGCAAGGATTTTGTTATCAAGACTTAGGCCCTTATTATGACTTCGGCGGTCAAAACAGTTGACTGATGAAGTCACGCCCGCCACATGACTGCCAGTGTTGGAGGTCTTCAGACTGCCATATTATGACTCCTGGCAGCTCTTCACCATAAATTGGGCGGAGCGCCGCCAGCAGCCATTCTGGCGGTCGGCGTTCTGATAGAGGTTGCTTCGCTGGCACCGCCACGTCATCTCAACACCGTCCGCCGTGTTACAACTTTATAATTGGCATGGTGGTGTTGTGGTGTCAGGGTGGTGCTTGCGGAGCAGGCCCCATGGACCCCGTTCCCTCACGTGCGACCACTGCGAGCAGTTAAGGTGATCGTCTGAAAAAGGGGCTGGTGGGGGGGCGTTGAGTGTTGTGTGCGTGAATGGGGGTGTGAGTGTGTGTGAATGGAGGGGATGGTGTTTGTGTGCGTGTGTGTGCATGTATCTGTGTGAATGTGTGGGGAGCGGGGGTGTCGTGGACGAGTGTATGTGTGGAAATGTGTGTGTGTGGATGTGTATGTGGTTGTGGTGTGTGCATGTGTGGATGGCGGGCCTGGGGGTATGTACGGGGTTCGGGGAGCAGGGGAGGGTGGTGTTTACCGGTTAGGGGGGTGGGAAGGAGGCTGTGGCTGTTTCAGGGGGGTGGGGAGTCGCATACTGGCGCCAGGAATGTTAATTCCTGTCACCAGCACCCTTTCCATCAGGGATTTCCTGGCAGGGTTGCCACCAGGAATTCCCTGGAGGAAAGGAGACTCATAATACCGTTGGCGGTATAAGGTGGACCGCCGGGCCGAAGGTGGTACACCTTTGGCCCAGTGGTCCCACCGCCCTGGCAGCACAGACAGTGAACTGGCTGGTTTGCAGCCCATTCACCTCCGTGGTCATAATTTGGCAGTCCTGCTCCACCAAGCTGTCAGCGGTGTTACCGCCACCGCCAGCATGGCGGAGCAGGACCGCCAAACTCATAATGACCACCTTAATACCTATGGCGTCCTATATGAGGTGCAATTAGTGGGGTGCCTTCCTGGTTTCAGAAGGTTGGTAACTATTGCTTCGCACATCATGGGGCAAGCTGACCAGTCTCATTATGAACTGTTGAGAGATGGAGAGCCAGTCAATATTTGTAAGCCTTGTAGAATTCTGAAGTCAATCCATCTAGTCCAGGAGCTTTTCCTCAGCATGCCCTCTATGCCCGCCTTGATCTCATGGTGGGTAATAGACTCATCAAGGAACTGCTTTGGATAGTGTTTTAGCCAGATTAATGCTCTCAATTCAAGGTATGAGTTTTTATTAGCTGTAATGTTTGACTCACAAGGAGTATATAGCCTTCAGTAATATACCACGTATGTGCTCATTATTTCTTTACTAGACATTAAAGGCTCCCCACCCTCCTCTGCTATCTGGAATATGGTGTTGTGATGTCTTTGAGTACTCAAGCTAATGTTTTTCCAGGGCATTCACCCTTGCCATACTGTTGGGCTAGTGCGAGTTTCCCCAAGAATGTCACCACCCTTTCAGCTTGTTCCTGAAACTGTTGGAGCAAAGTGTTCATGTCCTGCAGATATTTAACTGTGGGAGTAGTTGGGGCCATGACTTAGAATATTTGACTAAAGCGCTCTGTCATAGTTTGGACTCTTGCTCTAGGCAAGACTGCTGGTTAAAGGATAACAGTACTTTTGCTTGTAGGCGACTACGCCTTTCCTACAACAAGTCGCAACTGTTGTCCCAACCTTACCGGCTCACTAGCAGCACCTCACCAGAAACACAATAGTAAAAGGTGATTTGTGGCAGCCTTTATGCATGGACTCGAGAATAAGACATCTCAGGGAGTGTTGTGGTTAAACGGAGATTACCCCTTTCTCACAGATATATCATGTCTCATACAAACACAGGCAATGACAAAGATGCAGTAAAATTTCAATAGTTTTTATTTAACATAACTGCAATTTGCGATAAGTTGCATGGACTGCAATGATTAGGATAATGAATAATGCAAGGAACAGAATTGTGAAGACGAGAGTCATTATTACAAAGACCCCCACCATCTTGCAATGCATAGAAAAGACATGTGAGATGTAATATGCCCTACTACCCTAATATGAGAGGCCTAACCTCCTACCTAAAGGAGAGCTGGGTTTGCTAAACCTAATCTGCCAATGCCATGTCCATGAGAGGAGCCCTCAACCCTCGTTACCTTGGAATGAGGTCTCTATCTCAGACTCCGCAGGGACATGAAGACTGGGTCAGCGTCAAGACGACGTGCAGCATCGATATCATCGATGGTGGCGATGCCCTCTGGTCGGAATCCCTCTGATTATCCGTCTAAGGTGCGATGTATTTATACAGATCTACAAGGACCCCTGACGTAGGTGTGTTCCCAAACAATAGATAACAGACATGCTTGGGACGGCAATTAATATAAACAATCCCTCGAAAGTATAGAGAGGAAAAATCCCTAAGTGTGAACACCTACTGTTTGTTTGTCTTTGTTGCTTGATCTTGACGCCTTAGCGCGGTGACACTGATAATGTAACTCATAACAAGTGGCTTAACTATAAACAAGGCAGCCATCTTAGAAAAAATAAATATTTAAATGGGCTAAGACAGAGCAAGCTAAGTAGGTTAAAAGTCACTAGGTGATGGGGGCACGAGTCTGCAAGCCAAAGGCTAAGCTAACTGTTGTTATCTCATTAAAAACGAAATAGGATTCACTACAGCTCAATGCGTTCCAGGTGTTTTCTGATACTTTTGAGAATGCCTGATTGTTTCTACATGATTATCGCCTTGTATAAACCTTAAATGTCTCCATAGGGTAGAGTAGTAGGACACTAAGCCTACATTGTGATGGAAGAACTTTGCAATCGCATCCTGGATTTCATCTCTAATCATTGGGTCCAGTAAGGAGTCCACTTGGAACCTCCGGTGAAACACGGAGGCTCCTGAGTCGGAGATGGAGAGTGACAGTCTAACTGGTGAGTGATCAGAGACCGAGCGGGGGGATGGTCAGTGTCACAGATCCAGGGACGTAGGTCCTGGGATTATAATCAGTAGTCAGATTGCAAGAGTGTGCCATGTAGGGAAGAGTGAACCTAGCCGGAATCTCTACCCATCTACCTTAAGCATTATCCCTGACAAGCACCACACTTACCAAACTAGCATCACGTGGGCATTGATTCTGAGAGTTGTTAAGGTCTGCATTCAATGTCAGATTGAGGTTCCCCTTCCCCATATGAGATCAGTGCCTGTTTTACGAATTATATTAAAAACGCTATCAGAAAATGCTAGCTCATCTACATTGGACTGTTTTACCATAAAGGGACCCTGTCAAAAAGAGATATCTACCATACGGGTCCTCATTCTTGTTGTACAGCCTGAAGTATGCATGGGTGCAAATCAGGATTCCCACTCCTCTTGAGTATATTCTACAGGAAGAGATATACCTGTGTTGTCCTTTCAAACGCGACAGAAGAGCAGGTATTTAGACGAGTCTCCTGCTGCATGGCTAAGTTGATGTTATGGTTGTCTTGGTAGGCAAGCACTTCCTGCGCTTTTGTGGAGTACTTAGGCTCCTGATGTTCTAGAAGAGGAATGTCAGTGACCTACCCTCCATAGTAAGGTAGGGAGATGGTCAGAAGGGTGGTATCTTTCAGTTGAGGAGACTGCCCATCGTGTCCAGGATACTTAATAAATCCTACTGCTACAGCTTTAGCTATTATATAACTTGTACAACCCCCACCCATACTAATATGCCCAACTGTCAGTAAAATGCCCCCAAAATTGCCATAATTCCCTAGGAATCTAACAAAGGAAACAGTGGTACACACCAAAGGAGTGCATAAAAGGCCAGGTCACAGCCGAACCCATTCCATGACATATGGAAAGTACATGTGAGAGTTTTTCTCATGGTCCCAATATCAGATATATGTGTACTTATTGTCCCTGCAGTATCCACAGGAAAGGGCCAAAATGCTGCCCCTGTTCCAGGGTCTAAGATGACTCAGCAGCAACGTATCAAGAGCATCCAGAGGCAATGCAGAATCAGAGCCGTTCTACACCTACATGGCTCACTCATCAGGTTCTTCACCTTGTGCAAGTTCTATAGCAACATTTGAGGACAACCCAAGGTGGGGGCGGGGGACACCACTGCACATCTGGCCATGTTTGGCAGAATTCAATAGTCTCTCTGCTTTTGTGAATACTTGCATTTTTCTATCCAGCTACATCTTCAGTTAGGCACCACATGATGTGTTTCATTGCTATGAATTTACATTTTGCTTTCTGGACTGCCATAGTGTGATCTGGCTGAATAGGCACAGTTGAACCTTGGTGTTGTAAGGGTCCTTGTTCTCGAGCCAGAAGAAGCGCAGCATCTCTATCGAAGTAGATGAGCAACCTAGTGATCAGTGAGTGCAGGAGCACACCCGTTGGTGGTCTGGGCCCCAAGGATCAATGTGCTCGACCTACCCAAATGACTTCTGACAAGATAGATCTGCCCAGCAGGTCTGTTAGTATGGTTTCAATAATATTGGCAGGGCTGGCTATGATGGCCAATTCAGCGATGCCCACAATTTGCAGGATGTTACAGCGGGATCTCACCTTCAGGTATTCATTCTTGGTGGCAATATTTGCTGCCAACTTTTCCAGTTTGTGAAGCTCATCTTCTGTGTTGGATATGTAGTGGTCCTCTCTGTTGGGTCTCTCTCCCTGGCAATCAATTTGCTCCGGAGAAGGTCTAGCCTGGGGGTCAGTGTGTCAATCTTGTTGTCGATAGATTGTAGGCTTCCCTGTAGCTCCAAAAGGAGGACAGTGGTGTCCTAGGCATCAGCCATCGGGCTGGTCTTGCCTCATTCTGCTAGCACTTTGCCACAGGCTTTGTGGATTTCTTTTGGTTAACTATCGATTTGCCTTGTTTGTGGTCCACTTTCCGTCATGGAGATCATGGAGATGCAGCATGGCACAGTGCAGGCAGTGTATGCAGCAATGGTTCAATAGTATCCAAGGGTGATCAAGCAACACAAAGTCAACTCACACGCTGGGAGGAGGCCCACTTCAAGAGTGCTCTTCCACCTCCATATCTGAGACAGCTGTATCCGGCACACTGCAGGGTCTTTTGCTGTGACACTATGGTGCACGTAGCCCTTCCAGGGCACATTGCCCTCAAGTCCTGACTGACTATGGGGACCAGCTCGGACCACAGGTGACTTCAGTCTGTAAGAATGCTCCAGGGTACTAGTGAAGGGGGGCACAACCAGCCTGGCTCAGTAGGTGGGCTCAGGAGGAACATCAGGCCTGCCTACAGCCCCCTATCACCATGGGGCTTCCGAGGCTGCCTCTCAGGGAGGAGGTCACCACGTGTAACGATGCAGCCCGACCCATCAGCAGATCTCAAGGGGCACCCCCATAGGTCCTGGACACCCCACTGTCACTCACTTCACCTCCTTTTTGATGAAGAGGGGGTCTTTGTGTACTAAATATGGGCAAAGACGAGGAATGTGACCATCCTTGTTGCAGGTCACACTATGCCCCTCACATTTATATAGATAGTAATTTAATCTGTTGACTATTAGAAGCCCTGCAGGCTATGCTGTAACATGATATTACCTCAGTGATTTCATACATTATGCCAGTGTTGGTGTCACATGTGATACTTCCTCAGATGCCATTCATAATGTCATTTTTTATGACATCTGTAATATGCAAAGGTAGGCATAGTGGTGCAAACCCGTGGAGGCTAACACACACTGTAGTGGGATAAAATAGTTAGTAAATGTTAACGTGTTTTGAAATGTGAGGTCTATACACATGAGTCATATCAGGTGGTGCTATGTAACTTTTTGGTCCTCTTTTACTAACTTTGGTGAGGCTGAAACTGCTTCCTAGGTCTACATACTTATTTAAAGACTACAAATCTTTGATAAGTTTTCTGTACGGGAGGTGAGTCTATGTCTAGGGAGTGCAAATAAAGATGAGAAGGCTAAAGACATTGAACCATAGGCAATTGGTGCATGGGAATCAAGGACAGGGTAAGTGTTCCATCAAAGGCTAGACCAATCCTACACTGAAGACAGAAGCAATCTGCACAAGGCACTGCCAAAGACAACACCTTGTACCCAGAACCACGTGGATAATCTGAAAGCCTTGACTAACAGGCATTGGGGTCAAAGGAATGTATATAAGGCAAATGTACATGGTGTTCACTAAATACATACTGGGAATAGTCAAGCACCATGTTCAGTGCACACTTGAGCCAGGTGAGAGGGTACGAATCTCAATATCAGGGTTCATAAATTGTGGCGGAAAGCCACACACACACTACTGAGTATTCAAGTCATGGCTGAAATACAAACACATAGAGCACTAAAGACAGGGGGAGAGGGCTCAGACTTCAGAGCACAGAATGTACCAGTATCCACACCATGTGCTTTGTCTAAATAGCTGCAGAGGACGTCAGTAGGTAGTTATAGTTGTAACCTAATTTCCATAAGAAAAGTGTTTTATGTTTTACTAATAACTTTGGTGCCATTTGACAAATATATTCACAACATTTTCAAAACTAGTTTGCCAGTCAGTTCAACTGCTATCTGGAACGCTTGGAGGTGATCAGCCAGGCATGGACTAAAAAGGGGGTCCGAAACACATTTTTTCAATGCAATTTCCCATGAGGATTTTAGACACAAGTACGGCCTGATCCACTGATCAAAATTACACCAAATCTGGCAGAAAGTTACATCTTAGTCCAGAAAGAGTATTTTTTGTAATTTTGTGTAAATCTGTTGAGTAGTTTTGGAGTTATTAAAGTAAAAGGATTTATGTATATCTAAAGCCCAGATCTGCCATGCATTCCCTACTGATATGGTTAGATCCACCACCAACAGCAGTGCTGTAATTGGCTGGCCACAAACTGAGAGCAAAGTTTCAGCTCCCATTTTGTTCAATTGGACTCGGTTCCCAGTGGGGAAAATAAAATTTACAAGTGATAGAAGGGGGCCAGTAGAAGTACCCTGACCTCATAGGACTGATGGTGGGGTTTGTAAAGGGCACACCATGGGCAAGAAAGTTTCCAAAAATGTTTCTATACAACGCAAGCATCCATGGATCCACCTGGTTCCTCCCAGATTCAGGTGGACTCAGGTAGATCTGCGGATCCAGACCCTAATAAAAAAAAAAACACATACACCCATTCACAGACCTACACACCAACTCACACACCCATTTACACACTCATACGACCACTCACACACCCATATAGCCACATACACACCGACTCACAGACCCACAAAACCACTCACACACCCACTAACACACCAAAGCTACAGGGATGTTATAGTTAGGAAATAGCATGAAAAAACATAGAAATTCACTGAAAAAAACAAAATTCCCTAGGAAGTTATAGTTAGGAAATAACATTTTAAAAACCTTAGATATATTCCACGAGTTATAGTTACCTTAGGCACGAGTTATAGTTACTTGAGATAACTATAACTGCTGAATTTCTGTGGTTCAGTGTGTGTAAAATCTGAACCTTTATTATTAATATTATTACTATTAGAATCTTATACAGTGGTCAACTACCCACACAGGGTTTCCCAGCGCTTTGGCAGCTGGTCGAGTCTGGCAAGGCCACCTCTGACTCAGAACATCCAGGTTTTCAACTGTTTTTGGATGATGGTCAAAGAGATGCAGCTTCTCAACGGTTTACGTAGAGCATTCAAGAACTTGGAACCCTGATATGCAAAAAAACAGACTCCCATGCATGTTCGTTCAACTCCAGGAACTGTGCACTAGGACAGGTCACATGAGCGTAGGAGACGGTCCAGTTGATATGAACTCACCAGTTCTTGAAGATATTGTAGACCGACACATGACCTTGCTCTGTGCATATAGCACAAGGTTTTAAATTGAATCATCTACTCCACCATGAGCCAGTAAAGCTCACAGAGGAGGGTAGATGTCAATGTTCCTATGGGGAGTCTATAGAGTAGTCTAGCAGCTGAATTCAGGCCTACTTGCAACTATCTGATAGAGGCTATATCCTCCCCTGATAGAGGACGTTGCTGTAGTCCTGGATGACTGTCTTTTGGGCTAAGAAAGGAAGTAACTAGATAATTTTCCTCAGCCATTTCGGAACTCCAAAACTGGTGGTGTCCTCCTTCATCACCTGAGGCTTCATGAACAGCTTTTCATTAAGTCGAAAGCCAAGGTTCTTTACCTTGGGGCCTGGAAGAACATCCAAGGTTTGAGGCCAGTGCTGTGGGTCCCAAAAAAACCAGCGGTGGTTGGATTAATGTAAAGTAATTAAAATTACTTTACTTTTTAAAAAAACCCATAGAAATTCACTTAAAAAACAAATGCTACAGGGATGTTAAAGTTTGGAAGCAGAATTAATAAAACCCTAGAAATTCACCTAAAAATCAAAGGTTACACGGAAGTTATAATTAGGCTCACATTTTAACCGCACAAAACCATAGAAATTCAGCTGTTATAGTTAGAGTTATTTCAAGCAACTGGTTATCATGCCCTAAGGTAACTATAACTCACATCCTCCCCATGCACAGTTTTATATTCAATAATTTTACTGCAAATGTTACAGTTTTATTATCAATGATGTCATAGAAGATATCATCAGTGATGCAATATCTGGGGTAATTAGCCGTGCATGGCAAGGGCATGAGTTATAGTTACCTGTGGCCAGGCCCTGCGGCCAACCCCCCTATAACCACTGAAATCCCATGCCATGCACAGCCTTTGGCTGTGAATGGCATGGGTTGGTTGCAGGGCCTGGCCTGTGGCCAGCCCCTGCAGCCAACCCCCTATAACCACCCAATGCGGTGTCACACATGGCCTTCAGCTGTTTGTGGCTGGGTTTGACTGCATTTCCTGGTGTTGGTAGCCAATCAGATCTCAACACAAGATCGGAACGATTCTCAAAGTATTTGCGCTTGTAGATATACAAATTTGGATTTCCTTTAATATCTCGAAAACTATGGAATGGATTTAAACCAAATAAAAAGTGATGTGCTGACCAAAAGCTACCTTTCTGCCTATTTGGTGTAATTCCGTCCAGCGTTTCGGGCTGCAGGCGTATCTAAAGAGTCTATGGGAATTAAAATGGGAAACACACTTTTTTTGCCCCCCCTTTTACTTGGCCCCCGCTTGACAGATCACCTTGAAACTTTCAATGCACAACAAGACTATAGAAGGCACGTTTTAAGGAAGGAAAATTTCATGAAGATTTGTCAAACGGTGCCAAAGAAACAGGCAAGTCAAAAAATGCTTTTTGTCTGGAAACTAGGCCTAACTATAACTAATGTGAAGATATATATATATACACACACACACACATACACTTACATACACATGCACACATACTTTCCTTAAATACACATCTTGCGTAGCAAATGTATATGCACGATAAAGGCATGTGTACTAAAGGCATTGCGTGGTAATGCCTGTGTTGTAAAGGCTGTTTCCCATTCATGGGGCTACAATGGTTGTGTTGCAGACACTAACTGGAAACTTTCAGTGTTTTCTAGGTTTTTGATTCCTCTGCAGCCTTATGAAGACTTCAAAGATGTAAAACACACTGGAGGTATCTTGAGCACAAAATAGGTTTGTGTTTTAAGAAATTTAAATGAAATAGAGGTATAGCTTGCCAGTTTTGCCTATGAAACAGTACACAAATGCATTACTGTAGGAAGTGGAGCTTGTAACACTCACTACAGAGCAGGAGGTATTTCTTAATGATTGAAAAGCGTTCCTAGAGGACTTCTTCTCTGTATGTTGCCCAGGGAAGTCCCACCTTCTCTGCAAGTCTCTAATGAAGGCTGATAAAACTCTGTTTTGTGTACTGCAGTTATGGACAGTGTGTGACTAGTTATGGGCAGTGTGTGACTACTTATCCCTGAAGAATGCATTAATGACCACTTCCCACGTTCAGAGATTCCTACCACTCTCCTGTTGCAAAAGAGGTAGAAACCGTTGACATTAGACTTCATCTTCCTCCTAAGTGGTTTATTTTTAAGCACAGACAATTTAGCTTTCATCATCCGGGAGCGAAAACTACACATTCCCCCTGCTCTAAGGCCCCCTCTGCACTTACTCCCAGTGTCTATGGGCATTCAATGAACTACTGCTAGCAACATCCCTAGCATAGAGGTTAACATTTCCAGCACCCAGACCCTCAAATAAATGGCTACACTTTGAAGGGGTTCTTTCCTTACCCATTTATCTTATCTTCAGTCTTAATTATCCATCCATCTGGAGAAGGTTGCAAACACAGTCGCGGCTCATGGGAGGGAGTAGAGTAGAGGCGGTGTGGCCTGTGGCGGTGGGGGAGCAACCCCCCCAAAAAAGTAATAATGAAAAACAAAAAATTACCTGTTTTGCCGCGCAACCACCTCACCGCTCCTCATCTGCAGGCACATGCTCAGGCTACCAGCCTGCCCTACGTCCAATCCTAAAGCTGCTTTCATGCTGCTGGCAGCATGAAAGTAGTGGTAGGATTGGGCCGAGTGCCCTGGCTGGGTTGCTCTGAGGCAGAGTGGGAGCCTTTGCCTGCTCTCTCAAATCTGGCACTGCGTTGCCGGGTTGGACAAAGCCTAGTGCGCATGTATGTTTGGCTGGCCGGAAACGGCTGGCCAAACATGCATGGGCCCTAAGGGGGTCTGCTGTGCACGCCCCCTCTGTCCCTCTCATGCCCTTGGCCCGCCCCTTTAGCAGTAAAACATAATAAATATAGTTTATTATGTTCTAACTGTAAACGTTTTGCAGCTGCTGCTGCTGGCGGTAGGGGTTGGGGGGGGGGGGGGCGAACGCCATAGCAGAGGAGCCGCACCTGCACAAACAACTTCTGAACCACTTTGTACTTCAGAAAACAACTCAAATGTCGGTTCACCAAGCACTGAAAAACATTTAAGCACCGACCAGAAGGACACACTCACAAACCTAGTGATTGTTCTATCGCAGTTTTGTAAGTGTACATGACAACATACAGTGCAATCTGAACACTGCAGCATCCGACGTAACATCATTGGTTTAACTAATGGAAAGAAGATAGATATCATCGATACCGCGGCTGCATCTACAATGATTAAATTATTGCTGGAGAAGGAATAGTCTAGTGGCTACATTAGAGACTTGGAAACGTGGCTACCTGGATTCTATTTGACGGGTTGTGCGCTGAACGACATTCTGTAATCCTGGGCAGATCACTTTTCCCAAAGTTTACTTTTATAAGAAAAGTTCAGAAGTACAAAAGGCCAGATTTACAAGGTCCTAGCGCCACGGAGCATTACTTTTAGCGAAGCTCCAGTGATGCTGTCTCCTGCTCCATATTTACAAGGAGGCGTAAAGCCACTTTTTGTTGCTTTACGCCTTCTTGTAAATATGGGCCCCTCTGATGCAGTTATCTGCGGCAGAGGGGCGTGCAATGAGTGTTGCTTTGTGCATTCCTCAGCACCACCCATTGCATTTGACGCTGCACCAGATTTAGAAGAAATTGTCAATCTGTGACAATGCCAAAAATGAATGCCACCCTAGGAGTGGCGTTAGCATGGCGCAATGAGGAAGAATACTTTTATTCCTCCTCATTTTTGCTTTTTCTATATGTGCTGCATTCTGCACACATAGAGAGAGCAAAACGCATGAATGATTGTTTATGTGCAGGACGGGACACCTTCGTGTACAGAGACAATCACACCCCTCAACGCAGACACCCTTGCACTATGGTGCAATGATGCCTCGATTGGAGCTGGAAGCTAAATTTAGTGCTGGCTCAGGGGAAAACACATTGGTGCGCCATATTTTTGTAAATACGGTGCATCCCTGCATTTCAAAAGTGGTTCAGTGCAGCACTGCAAATTTTGTTGCAGAACCGCGCCACTTTTTTTTGGAAATATGGGTCAAAATTTGCACATTACTAAAGCTAGATATCAGGGCAAACATGAATGGGATACTTGCAGTGCTTAATTTGTAAATAAAAACATGCCGGTGCCCAAAGCCCTCCTCTTTAACGTGCAGCTGCTGTAATTAAATGTGCAAGCACAGAATACTGAGGCAGGTAATCGTGAAGAACTTCCGAGCCTCTTTAATCCATTTACAGCCACTCCTTGGCCCTACAGCTCACTCTTGCAGCTTTCAGGTTTCTCCCGTTGTGACGCGTTTTCTTCTTTCTCTTCCTCTGTCTTTCCTATATGTGTATTTTGCTTGCAGTAAATGCTTGAGGCAGAAAAATAAGTGCTGACCATCAAAAATAAGTTCAGCTGCCCAGCACCTGAAACAACAAGCACAAATTAAGCACTGGATACCTGGGTGAAAGGTGTGTGTCTGCCTACTGTAACCTGAATGGTAGGGAAGAACACAATGGCCCTTTCCTACTCCGGCCCAGGGACTCCTGGCAACAGTGACAAAGCCCACCCTGCCAGCAGAAGGGGTAGGCAGCTGCTGCTCTCAGCCCTGTGTAGTGTTCTGAAAGTTCCCTAAGCAACTCAGGACCCATATTCATTCCCATTTTAGGTATTGCCTACCAGACAAGTTTTAGCTTTAAGTGAAAGACATGTTGTTGGTTATACCAAGAAGGTAAAATGGGCTTAGATCTGCCCCACTGCTCCCATTGGCTGTATTTATTGACACCTCTGAATCCATCTTAATTAACAGCTTTCCTTTTTCTTTCTTTCTATTCTTGTGTTTTTCCCTCCTCTGGAGATTAGCTGACTTGAATCCTTCCACTGCTCACTTTTAGTGAACTATACTTTGTGTTAGTGACGCATTCCTTGAGAGTAGGGTGTAGGAGGCTGGCCTGGTTTGTAGTGGGTACCCTAGGTACTTACACATTATACCAGGTCCAGTTATCCCTTATTAGTGAAATGTAGGCAGTGTTCCAGCAGCTTAGGCTGTCTAGAGGTAGCTGTAGCAAAGCAGCCAAGGCTGAACTAGGAGACATGCAAAGCTCCTGCAATACCACTATAGTACTTATACACAATAAAAGACAATACTCAGTACCTTATTTTAGTGTCACAAGGCCAAAAATATTTTAGAGACAATACTTCTTCAGGAGGTAAGTATTATACACAATATATGCACTAGAGACCAACATCAGGTAAGTAAATAGTCATAGAATAGTACAAACAGTAGAAAATACAGCAGAATGCAATAGGCCTACGGGCAGCACAAACCATATACTAAGAAAGTGGAATGCGAATCACAAATTCCCCCCTAAATAAGTCTAGTGTGTAGAGGGGCCCTGGGAGTGTAAGAAAACACCAAAGGTAAGTAAAATACCCCACCCCAGAGCCCTGGAAAGTAGGAGTAAGGTACTGCAAGTTTCCTCAGGACACACTACAAGTCGTGATGAGAGTTATTACAAGAACCAAGCAAGACTGCAAGCAAAAAATGGTTGATTCCTGGACCTGAAGACCTGTGAAGAGATGAGACCAAGTCCAGAAGTCGCAGAAGATTCCAGGAAGGACAGGAGCACCTGCCGACCTAGAAGATGGACCCAGGAGACACCTGGGGGCCTCAACTCGAACTGAGGAGGCAGAGGGGGCTCCCAACACTGGAGAGAGCCCACAGATGACCAGGCAGCACCCACGGGGGTCCCAGGACACAGGTACAGAGAAGATGCAAAGTGTGCTTGGTGCAGCATAACAAAGGAAGGTCCCACATCGCCGGAGAACAACTCAGTTAGTTGTGGATCGCAGGATGGAGTGTTGGGGACCTGGGCTAAACTGTGCACGAAGGATTCTTGGAAGAAGTGCACTGAAGCCCAAGAAGCTGGAGATGACGTGGTGCACAGGGGTACTGTTGCAAACCAGAGAGGCAAGCTCTTACCTCCACCAACTTGGACAGCTGGACAGCTGGACCTTAGGAAAGTCTGGGCCATGTTGGTCCACCACCTGTGTTCCAGGGAGTACGCTCGTCGTCAGGAGTGGAGTCCCAGAGAACTGGTCATCATCCTAGAAGGTCCCTGAAGGAGCAGGGGAGTGACTCCATCACTCCATGGGAGATTCCTTCAGTTCTTCTAGTGCAGGATGAAGACAGGGAGTCCTCAGAGCATGCACACCTTGGAAACAGTTGCAGTTGCTGGCTGTAGCTGAAGCTGCAGGTCACAGGAGTCGTCCTGGATACTTTGTTGCAGTTACAGCCGTTCCTGAAGCAGTCTGCGGTTGATCTGACTTTCAGAAGCTGAAGCAGAGGATGCAGAGGATTCCTGGAGGAGTCTTGTAGGCTGAATTCTAAGAGACACCCACAGGAGAGACCCTAAATAGCCCTGAGAGGGGGATTTGCTACCTACCCAGGTATGCACCTTTCAGGAAGGGTCTCTGATGTCACCTACTGGCACTGGCCACTCAGAGATCTCCAGAGTGTCCCCACACCTTGGAAAACAAAATGGCTAACGCCAGGTGCACATTGGAGGAGCTCTGGGCAGCACCCTTGTGGTGGTGTTGGACAGGGGAGTAGTCACTCCCCTTTCCTTTGTCCAGTTTTGCACCAGAGCAGGGACTGGGGGTCCCTCAACTGGTTTAGACTGGTTTATGGAAGGAGGGCACCATCTGTGCCCTTCAAAGCATTTCCAGAGGCTCTGGGAGGCTACCCCTCCCAAGCCTGTAAAACCTATTTCCAAAGGGAGAGGGTGTAACACCCTCCTCCCAAAGGAAATGCATTGTTCTGCCTTCCTGGGACTGAGCTGCTCAGACCCCAGGAGGGCAGAACCGTGTCTGTGAGGGGACAGCAGCAGTAGCTGCAATGCAAGCCTAAGAGAGCTGGTTTGGCAATACTGGGGGTCCATGGTGGAGCCCCAGGACGCATGGGATTGCCCCCCAATACCAGATTTGGTTTGGGGGGACAATTCCATGATCTCAGTCGCCTCAGTTAGTATATTCGGAGTTACCATTGTAAAGCTACATATAGGTATTGACCTAAATGTAGTGCACCTGTGTAATGGTATCCCGAACTCACAAAGTTCGGGGAATTAGCCTCGGACAGTGTGGGGCAAAGGTGCCCTCACACTTAGTAACTTTGCACCTAGTCTTCAGTAAATGAAGGTTAGAAACATAGGTGACTTATAAGTTACTTAAGTGCAGTGAAAATGGCTGTGAAATAGTGTGTGTACTATTTCACTCAGGCTGCAATGGCAGTCCTGAAGAAATGTTTGTCTGAGCTCCTTATTGGTTGCAAAAGAAGTGCTGCAGCCTATAAGGATCTCCAGGAACCCCAATGCCCTGGGTACCTAGGTACCATATACTAGGGACTTATAAAGGGGGGGCCAGTGCCAATTGGAATTGGAATATGAAGTCACTAAACTATAGGACTAATTTTGAAGCAGAGAGAGCATAAGCACTAGAGTTCTGGTTAGAAGAACTTCAGTGACACAGTTAAGCACTTCTGACAACACACACATTAGGCCACAAACTATGAGCACTGGGGTCCTGACCCGCAGGATCCCAGTGAGACAGGCAAAACACACTGACAAATTATAAGCACTGGGGTCCTGGCTAGCAGGATCCCAGTGAGACAGTAAAAACACACTGACACACACACAGGCCAAAAGTGGGGGTAACCATGCTAGAAAGAGGTTACTTTCTCACATAGGTTGACCAGATTTTTCAAAGAAAATACTGGGCAGGTTAGACATAAAAGTAGGACTAACACCTTTAGTCTCACTTCTTTTATATCTGTCCTGTCCTGTAAATGTGTGTGTCACACACACACACACACAAGAGTAGGCAGCAGAAGTATTTAAGACTCTAGAGGCGCATGTGAGAGGAGAGCATACCTTTCACTTCTGATTCGCATCTTATCCCGACCTTTGTCTCAAAAACGGGACATTTATTTGAAATGAGCAAAAGCGTTGGCAGGTTGACCTGACCTTTGCCCCAAAAACCGGGACATTTAGGTAAAATGAACAAAAGCTCGGGGACAGTCCTCTTAGAACCGGGACTGTCCGGGACGTCTGGTCACCCTACTTGAAAGTGGAGGTGTTTTCTAGCTCTCTTCACTCTCCGTCTACCGCGTGTGCTGCTCTCTCTAGGGCAGCTCCCACTCGATCCGTGTTTCTTTCTTCCTCGTGTGTTGCTTCCCCTTCTTTATTCCTTCTCCTGTACTCAAGCTTTCTTTTATTTGAACTCCCCCATACACTCTAGTTGCCGTCCTCGAACCCTCACCGGTATTTACATTTTTTACTTGATTTGTCTGGAAGGCTTGACACCTGGCATTTGCTGCCAGGCGCTCCGCTACAAGAAAAGCATTTTCACACAATTTAAATTACACTTTTACGTGGCATCCACCATCTTAGGTTAGTCAATAAAAAAGTAAATGGTGCTCGCTTTATTCTGTAGGTGCATACATACGTCATAATGTGTGCGCCTACACAATGACACTACCAGCAAGCGCAGTTATATCAAAACACATTTTCTTGCTGATGGTGCACAGCTTTAGCAAAAAGCACTGGCACAGTGAATAGCACTACAAGGCGAGAGCTATTGTCTTTACCAAAGTATTTTTTTTGGCACGATTTAAAAATCGTGAAGCTGCAGGGCTGCTTCCCTTACAGCTTTGCACAGGCCTACCTCGTGCCCCCATTTCCTGATATGCAAAAAACGTGAGCACGAACTGAACATCAGTATAGGCTGCACTTCAGTTTAGGTTGTTCAGGTATCCTGCTGATATTCCTTTGCACACAAGCTTTGAACGAGGAACATGCCTTAGCAGGTTGATGTACTGACTGGTGGCATTAGAATTTTAACTAGAGGTTATATGCTGAGGCTCTGGAATTATGCGGGAAGGGAGGACCAAATTATGTGGCAGGGTTAACTAAATTATGCAGTAAAAAACGCGAATTATGTGGCATAATGAGTCATATTTTGTG
Organism: Pleurodeles waltl; assembly: GCF_031143425.1. Lineage (NCBI taxonomy): Eukaryota > Metazoa > Chordata > Amphibia > Caudata > Salamandridae > Pleurodeles > Pleurodeles waltl. The sequence continues at coordinate 1,375,435,285 of NC_090445.1, read as the reverse complement.
ATAGTATCAATCCATTATTTTTTAATTTGTACACGTTAACATTGACTGGAAGGAGGTTTCACCTTATTAGTCGTAGTTTCACACCAAATACAGCAGTAGTCAACTAAAATGTGAGTGGTTCACCTTTGTGAAGCACCTTCTGCTGCGGAGAAATGCACGTTGCCGCATTGTTAGTAACCTTTGATCCGTTTGAGCTCGAACCATCTTTTTTGTTAAAATTTGCAAATTATGCAGCAGGTGATGGATTGTGTGGCAAGCAAATCCATAATCATGCGAAAAACACTGCAGTCGCGGAATCGCATAATTCCAGATGCGCCAGTACATGTTTGAATTCTAACCATGCCCACTTAGCCTTTCGTTTTCTGCAGTGGATAAAGCGAGTCCTTTGAGTCCGGTAACAGTAGCACCTGCTATCTACATCAGCACGAAGCCACAAGACTGTGACAGGAAGTGCTATATAAAAAACAAGTCATTGCTTTTTAAGAATGTCAAATGGTATTGCAAGCTATTATGTTGTCTCACCCTTTCATGATGCTACAAAAGCCGTTCAAATCGCCTTCAAAATGCACCACTTTGGCTGAGCGAGTTCTGGTGGCAATAAACAATCCTGTACTCTGAACCTTTCTTGTTTTCTGACCCGCACGCATTACCGCCATGTAATGTGTGTTTTTTATTGTCGCATCCAGCAGCAGGCCTCCCCCTGACTCATATGTCATCATTCATACCACTAGCCGGCAGTAGAACGATTACCACCTGCTCCACTCAATTCTCTCACGTGAGACATTGGCTGCGTGATGACAGATAAACCTCTGATTTGTGGAGAATGTGATTATTTTCTTCATCAGAGAGTCCGCAATACAAGTTCCCGAGTTATAGAAAAGTCTGCCTCTAGGTTCTGCTCCAGATTTATCACTTCTTACACAACTCAGAAGATTTCCCTTTTTTGCCATTGCTAAATACGCCCCTTAGATGGTTGTACTTCAGAACATTGATAACAAAATATCACGACTTTACGATCCTGGACCAAATTTCGTTTACAAGAACATCTCTTTATTAGGTGTAATTTAACCACAATGTGACTTTTCTTTATTTTTATAAAGGGTACCTCCCAATTTTTCTTCAGCTCATTGCACTGTCATGGCATGTGGACTTTATAAAACTGGAGTGACTCGGTGATGGGGCAGAGAGTTGGGTGATCTGGAAAGTCACTAGAGTCTTTATCTTTTCTTAGAACGATAAATTTTAGCACATCCAGAACACACCACTCCACAAAACACATTGGGCACAACTTCCAAACAACACTAAGGGGTCATTACAACCCTGGCGGACGGTGGTAAAGCGGCGGTAGGACTGCCAACAGGCTGCCGGTCTTTTTTTTGGAATTTCGACCATGGCGGTTACCGCCGTGGTCATCCACTGCTTCTCCGTTCCGCCCGCTGGGCTGGAGACTCCAGCCCGGGAGCCGTGACAATACCGCCGCCGGTATTCTGACCCGGCTTACCGCCGTGGATTTCCAGCGGTAGGAACCGCCATGAAATCCATGGCGGTAAGCACTATCAGTGCCAGGGAATTCCTTCCCTGGCACTGATAGGGGTCTCCCCCACCCCCCACCCCGACTCCCTCCCCTACACCCCCCACCACCCCTGCCACCCCCCAAGGGTGGCAGGACCCCCCTCCCCACCCTGACCCCCGACATCACCTTACACATACACACCTGACATGCACGCAGGCACCACCAACACACATACACGCACACACACCGACACACATGCCAACATCCACACACACAGTCAGACACGCACACCCACATTCAAACATACACGCACACAACCATGCCGACATACCTACAGACATACATGCACTCATTCCCAAAACACGCACAACCCCTGCATGCATACACGCACTCACACACCCACGCACACCCTCATGCACCCACACAACACGCCCCCCCCCTCCTCCCCCCTCCCCTGACGGACGATTGACTCACCTGTTCCGTCAATTCTCAGGGAGGGGACGGGAGCCATGGGGGCAGCTCCGCCGACACCGCTACGCCAACAGAACACCGACGCGCTGAATCACAGGACGTGATTCGCTGGGCGGTGTTCTGTTGGCGTGGCGGTGGAGCAACCTCCACTTCCCCGCCGCCCGTCACTATGGCTGTTGGCGGCTCTCCGTCGGAAAAACGACGTGGAGCTCCCAACAGTCATAATACGCAGAGTGGAAAACCGCCACCACTGGCGGTCTTCAGCACGGCGGTCCCACCGCGGTCTTGTGAAAAGACCACCAAGGTTGTAATGACCCCCTAAATGTAGAATCGCTGGCTAAACATTTGTCACCTGAATGGAATATTTAGATCAAGCAATACTCACACAAAACCCCACACAGCATTAGGCAGGAGAAGCAACTGGTGGCAAAGTCATGCACACAATACACCTCCACTTGTCTCGTCTACTTAGCATTTGTCACCTTAATTGTACATCCCCTCACATCCATTCACACCACAAACACACAGAATGCCGGCTGGAAATTTGTCTTTTCTGCAGGGTCATCACATTTTTTTGCCGAACCCTATATTTGCTGGCTATAAAACTCTATGCCCTTTACTTCTGCCAACCAGAGGTAAAGTGCTTGTTCTTATTTCAATATGGTGAAATTGTCATAACCCTAGATCGCACATTTAACTTACCTATAAGTCCCTACTATATGCTACCCAAAGTGTACCCATGGCCAATAAATTAAATGTCACCAGTAGGGTGCAGCACTCATTGTGTTACTGTAGGAGGCTGGCCTGGCTTGTAGTGGGTACCATGGGGTACTTACACTCTGTACCAGGTCCAGTTATCCCTTATTAGTGTAGAAGAGGTGTTTCTAGCAGCTTAGGCTGATAGAAGGTAGCTATAGCAGAGCAGCTTAGGCTGAACTAGGAAACATGCAAAGCTCCTACTATACCACTGGTGTCACATGCACAATATCATAAGAAAACACAATACACAGATATACTAAAAATAAATGTACTTTATTTTTATGACAATATGCCAAAAGTATCTCAGTGAGTACCCTCAGTATGAGGATGCCAAATATACACAAGATATATGTACACAATACCAAAAATATGCAGTAATAGCAAAATGAAGTAATGCAAGCAGTGTAAAGTTATAATAGATTGCAATAGGAGCACATAGGTATAGGGGCAACACAAACCATATACTCCAAAAGTGGAATGCGAAATACGAATGGACCCCAAGCCTATGTGAGCTTGTAGAGGGTCGCTGGGGCTGTAAGAAAACAGTGAGGGTTAGAAAAATAGCCCACCCCAAGACCCTGTAAGGTAGGTGTAAAGTGCACCTACAACCCCTAGAGATCACAGAAGTCATGATAGGGGGATTCTGCAAGGAAAACCAACACCAGCAATGCAACAACAGTGTATTTCCGGACCTGAGTACCTGTAAGACAAGGGGACCAAGTCCAAGAGTCGCGACAGTGTCGAGAGTGGGCAGGAGCCCAGGAAATGCCAGCTGAGGGTGCAAGGAAGCTGCCCCCGGATGGAAGAAGCTTGGTGTTTTGCAAGAACGAAGAGGACTAGGAACTTCGGCGGATGGATGTCCCACGTCGTGAAGTAGCTTGCAGAGGTGTTCCCACACAGAAAGACCGCAAAGAAGCCTTGCTAGCTGCAAGGGTTGCGGTTAGGGTTTTTGGATGCTGCTGTGGCCCAGGAGGGACCAGGATGTCGCCACTTGGATGAGGAGACAGAGGGGGCGCCCAGCAAGTCAGGGAGCCCTCACAAAAGCAGGCAGCACCTGCAGAAGTACCAGATCAGGCACTTAGAAGAGGAGTGAACTGGAGTCCACCCGTAGTCACAAAAGGGAGTCCCACGACGCTGGAGGACAACTCAGAAGGTTGTGCACTGCAGGTTAGAGTGTCGGGGACCCAGGCATGGCTGTGCACAAAGGAAATCCTGGAAGAGTGCACAGGAGCCGGAGCAGCTGCAAATCGTGCGGTACCCAGCAATGCAGTCTAGCGTGGGGAGGCAAGGACTTACCTCCACCAAACTTCGACTGAAGAGTCACTGGACTGTGGAAGTCACTTGGACAGAGTTGCTGAGTTCCAGGGACCACGCTCGTCGTGCTAAGAGGGGACCCAGAGGACCGGTGATGCAGTCTTTTGTTGCCTGCGGTTGCAGGGGGAAGATTCCGTCGACCCACAGGAGATTTCTTCAGAGCTCCTGGTGCAAGAAGGAGGCAGGCTACCCCCAGAGCATGCACCACCAGGAAACAGGTGAGAAAGCCGGCAGGATGAAGCGATACAAGGTTGCAGTAGTCGTCTTTGCTACATTTTTGCGGTTTTGCAGGAGTCCTGAGCAGTCAGGGGTCGATCCTTTGGCAGAAGGTGAAGAGGGAGATGCAGAGGAACTCTGGTGAGCTCTTGCATTCGGTATCTGAAGAATTCCCCAAAGCAGAGACCCTAAATAGCCAGAAAAGGAGGTTTGGCTACCTAGGAAGGAGGATAGGCTAATAAGAAAGGTAAGAGCCTATAAGAAGGAGTCTTTGATGTCACCTGATGGCACTGGCCACTCAGAGCAGTCCAGTGTGCCAGCAACACCTCTGTTTCCAAGATGGCAGAGGTCTGGAGCACACTGGAGGAGCTCTGGGCACCTCCCCTGGGAGGTGCAGGTCAGGGGAGTGGTCACTCCCCTTTCCTTTGTCCAGTTTCGCGCCAGAGCAGGGCTGGGGGATCCCTGAACCGGTGTAGACTGGCTTATGCAGAGATGAGCACCATCTGTGCCCATCAAAGCATTTCCAGAGGCTGGGGGAGGCTACTCCTCCCCAGCCCTGACACCTTTTTCCAAAGGGAGAGGGTGTAACACCCTCTCTCTGAGGAAGTCCTTTGTTCTGCCTTCCTGGGCCAGGCCTGGCTGGATCCCAGGAGGGCAGAAACCTGTCTGAGGGGATGGCAGCAGCAGCTGCAGTGAAACCCCGGGAAAGGCAGTTTGTCAGTACCCGGGTTCTGTGCTAGAGACCCGGGGGATAATGGAATTGTCCCCCCAATGATCTTAGACATGATCTTAGACATGTTACATGGCCATGTTCGGAGTTACCATTGTGAAGCTATACATAAGTAGTGACCTATGTATAGTGCACGCGTGAAATGGTGTCCCCGCACTCACAAAGTCCGGGGAATTTGCCCTGAACGATGTGGGGGCACCTTGGCTAGTGCCAGCGTGCCCACACACTAAGTAACTTTGCACCCAACCTTCACCAGGTGAAGGTTAGACATATAGGTGACTTATAAGTTACTTAAGTGCAGTGGTAAATGGCTGTGAAATAACGTGGACGGTAGTTCACTCAGGCTGCACTGGCAGGCCTGTGTAAGAATTGTCAGATCTCCCTATGGGTGGCAAAAGAAATGCTGCAGCCCATAGGGATCTCCTGGAACCCCAATACCCTGGGTACCTCAGTACCATATACTAGGGAATTATAAGGGAGTTCCAGTATGCCAATGTAAATTGGTGAAATTGGTCACTAGCCTGTTAGTGACAATTTGGAAAGCAGAGAGAGCATAACCACTGAGGTTCTGGTTAGCAGAGCCTCAGTGAGACAGTTAGGCATCACACAGGGAACACATACATATAGGCCACAAACTTATGAGTACTGGGGTCCTGGCTAGCAGGGTCCCAGTGACACATAACAAACATACTGACAACATAGGGTTTTCACTATGAGCACTGGGCCCTGGCTAGCAGGATCCCAGTGAGACAGTGAAAACACCCTGAGATATACTCACAAACAGGCCAAAAGTGGGGGTAACAAGGCTAGAAAGAGGCTACTTTCTCACAGTTACCCCCAAAGTGACAATGCAAACATAACTGAAGACCTGTAATCAGTAGCATGGCAGTGCAGATGAAAAAATGTAAATGCAACATGTCAAATTAACTCCTTTGACAGGGCTCACCCTCCTTTATAAGTCACCCCCAAGTAAGCCTTTCTGCTCATTAAGGCATAGTGCATGTTTTTTTTTAAAAAGCAGGACACGTAAAGGTTAATGTTAAATGGATTCTCATGGTTACTAGCACTACAAAGCTAGTTTCACTTTAGCAAGGTTGTATTCTACAGAAAATCATTGGGATACAATATTAAGTTTAATAAATGTTATCTCCACCAAAGAAAATGCTCCATATTTAATTGTTGGACTTTTTGATATATTTATTACATTCCCAATTCACTGGCGACATTGGATTTGTAATAACATTTTTGGAAAGTTGGCTTTTGGAAAGTCATCTTTCCCACCTCCAGTCCCTGGAAGTTAAATCCACATTTTGCTCTCTTCTTTCTGCAAGTCAGTAAGTAGCATTTCAATGGGCGTGAACGAGGTGTGAAATTCCAGGACAGAGACAAAAGGCCTTGGGTGTGGGGAGGTGCTGTTGTGCCTGTGACAGGATGGCTTCTCTGTTGGGCCCAATGAACTAATTCATTGCAAAAAGGCCTACCCTGTCACAAGTAAATGCAGCTAACACCCAGATCTGCACACTTATTTTGTCCCTCCATCCAGACTGGCATTCATCACAGTATCAGCTCATGCTGGAGTGTCAAGACCTGCTTGACAGGTCTGTTGGGATTTTTCACATGACATTGGGGTGCACTTCAAAGAAAGGAAACAGAAAGAAAAATCAGTTGGTGCATATCCAATGTCTGGTTAATGGAAAACCCATCTTTGTCCCACCAGACGTCTGTCTCTGAGTTTGATGGTGGTACAGGGACTTCCTAAAAATTATTTTTAGTGTTAGATGTGGAAGGACACTAGGATTACTATATTACAGTCCCCAAATACATCCTCAGACCGCAGAGCCCAACTTTAGTGTGGTCGAAGACTTTGGACATCTTGGCAATGTCCAAAGTAAATAGGATTAGTCATGGGAACCTTTACCTCATTGGTTAAGGTATTCCCAGGGTTGAATCCCACCCACTAGCTCAAAGCAGGATTAAATCTAGCATCCCCAGGCACTGACTTTAGAAAATACCTGGATCTGTGGAAAATCAGAAGAGGACTGAACCTGCTGTCTGAGACTTGAAAAGAACCATAAAGGACTTTACATGCTCTCTCTTTTGCACCCAGGACAAAGAAGTGGACTCCATAGGTCATAAAGCTGACCGTCTAGTCAAGCTACATGGAGGATACAACAAGCTTCAAGAGTCTCTAAGTGCATCCCCTGTAGTTCTGCGGGCTTGAGAAGTGTACTCCTGTGTTGAATCTTTACTTAAAGGACTAAAGTCAGAAGGTAAATCTTTGATCAGGATGAACCTGGTTGGTGTGTCCGACCCACACTCCATAGCGGTTAGTGTCAAAATGTGCCTAGGTCCCAGACTACTGCAACTGTTGACTATCATTGAAGTATACAAAAAAGTGATGGATGGAGTCCTGTTAAGTAATCTCCATCATGGGAAATTACTGGACCACTTCCCAGTCCATTTTTGTTTTACACACAAGCCACCTCAGTTTGGAGCCAGCCATGTGCAAATCAGTCTTGATCCTACTCAAATCTGAAAAGTGCAGTCTGAATTGCCGGGCCAGGTGCTCTGTGAATTGGGACATCAAACAACCCAAAACCAGTTCCACCCTGATAGGGTCTCTTCAGTTGGGTGTACATTGGTTTCAGTGGCACAGTGAGAACGGAACCGACATCTGGACATACGGGTCACAATTAGGGAGTGCCCAGACATGAGTCTCATACTCACTGTGTCATTGGACTTAAGGTATAACTCATTGATGAAACCTAAGTAGATCGAAACTGGCCTGTGGATGCTTGAGGTTCCTTCAGAAGGGGTCCATGGCTGGCAGATCAGGATGAACGGACCCCATCCGGATTGCTACTGATTTTTATATGGTGGGCCTTTGTAAAAAGAGGCATGGTGGGCACAAAAGATGGACTGGGATGCGGCACCGAGTGATTGCCAGTGACTGAAATTAATTCAAGCATTCAATCCATCGCCTTGTTGTTGTTGCATTGACTCTCGGTGCTTTGTGTTTCTTGGTACTATCTCTTCCACTTTGTGGTTTGAAGTGTTGGCAGTCAATCAGATTTCGGCACAAGATCGGGAGGGGTCACGAATCCTTTGTGTCTCTATATATATACACATTATGATTTCCTTAAATCTCTCAAAAACAATTGAACAGATTTATACCAAATAACAAAACAAGCTCTTTCTGGGCCAAGAGCTACCTTTCTGCCAAATTCGGTGTAATCCTGTCTAGTGGTTTCTGCGCTTTTGCTGTATAATTTTTCCTATGGGAATTAACATTGGAAACACTCTAAATTTCACCCCTCCCTTTATCTTAGCCCTGCTTTATGGATCACTCCGAAAGTTTCCAGACAGCAGCTCACATGACTGTCAAATATTTCTGTAAAATGTTGTGAAGATTTGACAAATGTTGCCAAAGATAACATCTTTTTCTATGGAAACTAGGCCCTAACTGTCGCTACCCAGTGGCGACCTCCACTGGGATACATATATAAATATGTATATATTTATATATATATATATATATATATATATATATATGATCACTGGGAAAAACAAATGTGACAGGGTTGTTATAGTTAGGAAATATAATTAAAAAACTATAGAAATTCACTTTAAAAACCCGAAGGTTACAGGGTTACAGGGATGTTATAATAAGCTCATATTTTAAACGTGCCAAACCATAGAAATTCATCTGTTATAGTTAGAGTTATCATTATCATTTATCATTATCATTATAGTTAGGTTCTGAATTTACTCGTACAAAACCTTAGAAATTCTGCAGTTATAGTTAGAGTTATTTCAAGTAACGATAACTTGCGCTTTCACCATGCACTGCTAATTACCCCAGAGTTATAGCACTCATGACAACTGCTATAATGTTATTAAAAATATAAATAAAGCATTAGCAGTCAAATTAATGAAGAAAAAACTGTGCATGTTGGGGCCCGAGTTATAGTTAACTTAGGGCGCGAGTTATAAATGCTTGAAATAACTCCAACTATAATATGCTGAATTTTTAAGGTTTTGTATAAGTAAATTAAGAACCTAACTATACAGTCCCTGTAACCTTTGCTTTTTTAAAGTGAATTTCAATGTTTTTTTTTTAATTCCATTTCCTAATTGTAATCCATGTCTTTTTTCTGTTTTAGTGTTGTTTTACATTTTTTAGGGTGATTGCATGCTGCCTATATTAATATGATGTTTAAATATATAATATTAATTTAATGCTTGAGTGCTGTATAGGTTAGTGAGTGACTCTATGGGTGGTGAATGGGTGACTAACTGAGTGAATCAGTGTGTTTATGTGTGAATAAGTGATCGACTGTATGAGTGGTGTATGTATGAGTGAATGAGTGCATGTGCATGTGTATATTGATTGAACAAGTTCAACAGTATGTGTGTGGGGGGAAGAGTGAGTGTTTGAGTGGTGTATGTATGAGTGATTAGGTGCATAAGTAATGTATGGGTGATTGACTAAGTCATGGGTACTCTCAAACATTTTCCCAGGGGCCAAAAAGTTTGGTCTGTGACGTGCCTGGGTGCTGCATTCATGCCAGGGTGGTGGCGGTGGGTTGACTAGGGGGATTGGTGGTAAGGTAGGTGTAGGGGAAGCAAATAATATACATCTAGTGGCTGAAATAAACAATGGGAAACCAGAAAACTTGGCATGAATCCCGGCTTACCAACTTTTCCAAATTGTGTGATCCTAGGCAATTGTTTAGTGTCTCTTTCCCTACTTTTTCTGCATTATCACATTTAAGATGACCTCAAAATACATGATTCATGGTGTGCACTGCACAAAACCTGCTTCTATGTTTGATTTAATAAACTATAATGTTGTTTATGTATAATAGGAACCCAGGCCACCCATAAAGTGCACATACCAAGTGACTTGCCTTTTTAATTTACTAATGGTGGTGTCCTCATGGTAAGGGAAATAATTAATGTTTCCAAATTTATGTTTGAAAACTATCACTTTAAAAGGAATACATCTAAATGCATTGATAAAATAAATTGTACTAAGGGGAAAAGATTCTGCATGTTAACTAAATACACTTAATTAATTTGAAGAGATTGTCTTAGTTTTACACTTATGCTGCAAGATGTCTTTAAAAATGAAGGTGTTTCTAAAGTTAAGTGCATGAATCCCTAGTTACTTCCTTTCTTTAGCACCAATTAAGTTTGAAATAAATGATTGTGTGTGTATTTAATATTTTTGTTAGTGTTGAGTCGAGCAAACAGCTGCCCAGTGCTCCTGTTGCCCCAGGGGCCGCATGTAAAGGTCAGAGGGGCCGCATGAGGCCCTCGGGCCATACTTTGAGTATCCCTATACTAAGTGAATGAGTGCAACTATGTGCAAGTGAGTGAGTGTATGAGTGGTGTATAGGTGATTCATTGGGTGCATGTGTATGTGTGAGTGACAGTGTATGAGTCATTTGTTGGTGACTGACTGAGTACATGAGTGCGTCCATGAGTGATTGAGTGTGTGAGAGGTGTATAGGTGACTGAGTGCATATGTGGTGAATGGGGGATTGAGCGTGTGAGTGTGTATGTGGGTGAGTGAGTGCATGAGTAGAGTATTGGTCATTGACTGAGTGTATGAGTGCATGTATTGGTGACTGAGTAAATGCATCTGTGGTATATGGGTGATCGAGTGTGTAAGTGATGTGTTGGTAATTAACTGAGTGTATCAGTGCATGGTTACATGAGTGTGATATTATTACATAATTATAACGTCAGTGAATTTCTAAGGTTTTTTAACATTACGTAAAATGCAGTGTAGAATAGATGTTGTAAGGGTAGTTACAGGCATGGCGTGGCCTGGCATTGTGGAAAGACTTCATCTAAGCTTCTAGTCAAATGATAAAGATTATTATAATATGGTGTACCATTGTTTAGTATGCATCACATATGCATAATGATAGATCTGAAATTGAAACATATTGTAAAAAGAAGAGTTTTGAAGTTTGTGTTATATTTGTGGGAGAGGGTTAAACCTGGTAAGACCCATTGTAGTTGTGATGGCTGTTTAGTATGCACCCTATGAGGCCTGTCTCTCAAAGTGTACACACCTGATTTTGGTTACTAGTCTACTCGTGAAAATATATTACCTATGTGTATGTATTGTATTGGGTTTTTTATGTGTTCCCTTTTTCGCAAATACCTCTCAAATTGTCTTGTCATGTACGTTCCGTTTCTCAAATTATTTGTGAACTGCGCAATGATTTGTACCAAGAGATAAAATTATATCTACACATTCTTAAAATTATTTTTTAGTTGGGTTATTTAATACTTTAATGTTTTTAGACAGGTATTCATGATAAATTTATCTTGTAAAGGACATTTTTATACTTATTCCGGCATTCGTGATTATGTTGTGACATATTCATGAATATCGTGTGACACAGAAATAAGAGATTTAATTGGGCAAATCACTGTTCATGTGTTAAAGGGAAGTCCATACCCAGTTTTTTTTCTCCATTTGGCTTTAGCTGTTATTGTGGAAAGGCTGTTTGATACCCTTTGGATATTTTTCGTGGTTTTCTTTTATAAAATAGCTGCTTCAACTTCTTAATAGGCTTCAGATCCAGCGGAACAGTCATCATCCTCTTCTGAAGATGAGCAGATAAGGAAGAAAGAGAGTATTGCATGTGCATTTTTCAGTATAACATCGGGAGAGAAGAGGAGTGTGGCATGCCAAGTGCAGTTCAAAGTGTGCAGCAAAATCGTATCTAGAGGCACAGCAAAAATTAAAGCCAGGGCACCATATCGATACTCAAACACCTTCAAGTCTTCATCCTCTGCAACTATTCTGCACCGAGAAGGAGCGCAAGGAGGCCTCTCACTCAAAAGCTGGAAAGCTCAGGTGGGGGACACTATTGCGGTCCCTGGTACTTAAGTCTTTCCTGCACTAATACCTGATTTAAGGGATAGGGCCACTTTTTACAGGAAAAGCAATAAAGTAATTTTTTTTTGCGGAGGAATCTTTTCTGCTATCCTAACAGCAACTCGTTTCTTAAATGCTGATTTGCTTTCTAGTTCAATATGAATGCACTAATTCTGTGCAGGTTGCACTTCTAGTTTTTTTTAAAGACGTTTTCGTTTTTTTTTTTTAAAGTTAAAAAATTGAAATAAAAGCAGTTCCTGAAAAAGCAAGGAAAAACAGAAGTTCTTGTTACCTTATCTGGGTAAAAGAAAGATGAACTATATGTTTTTCTTTGTATTTCATGGTACACACCTGTTAGTATGTGTGTTAATATATACTTGTTAAGTGACTGTTAGCGTATGAATTAGTCTGTGCCTGGCTGTATGAATGTATGCATCAGTGTGTGCCTTGATGTGTTAGTGTATGCATCAGTGTGTGCCTGGGTGTGTCAGTGTATGTATTAGTGTGTGCGTGGGTGTGCCACTGTATTCATCAGTGTGGGTGTGTCAGTGCATGCGTGGGTATGTGCCTGGGTGTGCTAATGTATGCATCACTTTGTGCCTAGGTGTGTCAGTTGTGCATCAATATTTCAGGGTGTGTGAGTTTATGTGTCAGTGTTTGCCTTGGTGTGACAGTGTATGTATTGGTTCCTGCCTGGTTGTGTCAGTGTATGCATGAGTGTGTGCCTGGTTGTGTTAATGTATGCATCGGTGTGGTTGTGGGTGTGTCAGTGTATGCATGAGTGTGTGTCTGGGTCTGTCAGTGTATGCATCAGTGTGAGTCTGGGTGTGCTACTGTATGCACTAGTGTGCGCTTGGGTGTGTTAGTGTATGCATGAGTGTATACATGGGTACGTTAGTGTCACTTACATAAGTAAACTTGAAGGCCCCTCCATCACAGTACATGAGAGGCCCCCTCTGCGGACTCACTCTGGAGGTCTCAGGCCAGTGGACGGAGCAGAGGGGGCCCCCTGGAGCTCAGGGCCCCTGCACTATGGGGGCCACGGGGGCCTTGGTTACACCGCTGGTTAGTGTATGTATCAGGGGATGCCTGGGTGTGTTAGTATATACATCAGTGTGTGCCTGGGTGTGTCTACATATGAATCAGCGTGTACAAGGGTGTGTTAGTGTATGCATGAATGTGTGCCTAGGTGTTTGTGAGTGTGTGTATCAGAGTGCATCTGGGTGTGTTGGTGAATATCTCAGATTGTGTCAGGGTATGTTAGTGTATGAATCAGAGTGTGTCTCTGTGTGTTAGTGTATGGATAAGTATGTCTGAGTTTCTAGGTGTATGTGAATGTCAGTTTGGGTGCCAAGCGTATGCATGAGTGTCTGTCCGGATGTGTAAGTGTATGTGTCTGCGTGCATTTGGCTGTGTTACTATATGCATGAATGTTTGCCTGGGTGTGTCAGTGTGTGCATGAATGTGTGCCTGGGTGTGGCAGCCTATGCATCGGAGTGTTACTGGGAGTGTTAGTGTATGAATGAGTGTATGCTTGGTTGTACCAGTGTATGCATTTGTGCATGTATGGGTGTGTCAGTGTATGTATCAGCGTGTACAAAGGTATCACTGTATGCATCAGTGTGTCTGACTGCATATGTCAGTGTGTGTCTGAGTGTGACAGTGTATGTATCGGTGTCTGCCTGGTTGTGTCAGTGTATGCGTCAGTGTGTGCCTGGTTGTGTCAACGTGTGCATCAGTGTGGGTGTTGGTGTGTCAGTCTACGCATGAGTGTGTGTCTGGGTCTGTCAGTGGATGCATTAGTGTGTGTCTGGGTGTGTTACTGTATGCATCAGTGAGCAACTGGGTATGTCAGTGTATGCATCAGTGTGTGCCTGGGTGTGTCAGTGTATTCATCAGTGTGTGTTTTGGTGTGTCAGTGTATGTTTCGGTGTGTGCCTTGGTGTGTCACTGTGTGCATCAGTGTGTGTGTGGGTGTGCCAGTGTATGCATGTGTATGTGCCTGGGTGTGTCAGTATATGAATGACGGTGGGTGTGTCAGTGTATGCATGAGTGTGTGTCTGGGTCTGCCAGTGTATGCATCAGTATGTGTCTGGGTCTGTCAGTGTATGAATCAGAGTGTTTCTGAGTGTGTTAGTGTATGCATTAGTGTGTGCTTGGCTTTTTTAAATGTATGCATGAGTGTATACCTGGGTATGTCAATTTATGTATCAGTGTGTGCCTGGGTGTGTGTGTGCAGAAGAGAGTGTGTTATTATTTTGACTGCCAGCGCACTTGAAGACTCTGCCATGAGGCCAATGACCTGATTATTAACCACTTCTATATAGCAGTGAGCCCCTAGGACAAAGTCTGCCTACTTCCAGCAGCACAACGACAGTACATAGCAAAATTTACCAGATCTGGCAATGGTTGAAGACAGCTGTGTAAAGTAGCCCGCAATGACAGAGCAGTTTATAATGATGTAGTTCACTAACTGGAGTAGCAAACATATGTAGCCAAAAGTGGCCACTAAAACCCTGTTGCCACTGGGTCTTATATTGTAGAGCGCTGGGAAGAGGAGTTAGTGTTTTGCATACTGAGCACCATCGCCACAATATTTTCTAGGCCCTGTTGTCTAACCTGTGGTGGAGAGGTGTTATGCAAAATCAGGTATAATGTAAAGCAGTGCTTCCATCTACCCACTGAGTGTACTGCGACTATTCCAGACATTCTTCTACCTTGTAGTGGGAAGGATAGATTTTGTTATTTGATTTTACTTACTAGAAATTCCACTTTAACTCACACACATTTAGCATAGAATGGCCCTCTTAAGCACATTGAAACTATTAAAAGATCACAGATAAGCAAAGTCTACAGTTTGCAGGTATGTGTTTCTCCCAGGTAAGGTTACAGGGTCACTAATGTCTTGGGGTTCTCAGACGTAGAAAAAAAGGCTAAAGAGATCAACACACTGATATTTCCAATTTTATGCATTGTGTTTTATTTTTTATTTTTTATTTTCCAGATATTTGCTAATTCTTCTCGAATTGTGCCGGTTCGTAGGTCCTGTTCTGCGAATTATTTATGTAACTTGCTGTGATTTTTATTAAGTGACAAAACGATATCTAAACATTCTTAAATTTGTTTTTTTGTTGCAAGGTTTTATTACCTTTACAGCTTTAGACAGGTACTCATAAGTAATTTAACTTTATAAATGTGTTTTAATACCAATTTCAGTATTTGCGATGATGTAGCGATTACGTACAAAAAACCAAAAGGTGGTTGGCGCCTTAGAGTTCGCACATCCAGTTCCAATCATATAGAAAGTCGTAGAGAAAATTGGCTAGTGTGCTGACAGATATGGAGGGTGCCAGCCTGGTGTCACACCCAACCACCACGGGTGTGGGGATGCTGGTTGGCAAGCCAAACAGAACTAAACAGAATTAAGTATACACCAGGGCACACCAAAGTAGTCCAAGGAGTTCATCCAAAGTGAAGAAATAAGTTCAAAGTTCAAAATCTGTTCAATAGTCGATTGAGGTTTATTTCTGTATGAACAACAGTACATCCAAAACAGCCTGGTACATCCAAAACAGCCAACACGTGTTTCGTCACATTGACTTTTTCAAGGCCACGAACAGGCAGTTTGCAGACAGAAATCACGGTCCCAGATAATCCAGAAGGTCTGTATTTGTAGTAAAGCAATAAGAGTACGGGGTCTGTAGTTTATAGTTGTTATGACTTCAAAAACAGAGTCCCAGTTGATCTTCATAAAGTAAACTGTGGAGCAAGGCCATGATAAGCCTTTTCGTTAGTATTCATGCAGTGTAGCCGGTACACGTGATGTAGGGATTACGTCACGTCTTCACCGCAAATGTCATGTGACACAGGAATAAAGAGATCTGATTTGCTAAAACAGTCTTGATGTGTGAAAAGGAAGTCCACACACAGTTTTTTCCCATTTGTCTTTGGATACCTGCTTGTAAGGACTCTTTGAGACCTGTTAGGGAAGTTTTTTTCTTTTGGGTGCTCTTTCTTTTTTAATATGGCAGCCTCAACTACATCACAGACACCAGATCCTGAAAGAGATTCATCATCATCATCATCATAATCTAAAGCTGAGCGGACCAAAAGGAGAGAAAGCATAGCTTGGAAGTTCTGCTCTGTTCCCAGTAGTGAAAAAATGGTGTTGCACGGCAGGTGCAATGTAATTATGCAGCAAAATCCTATCCAGAGGTACATCTAAGAAGTATAGTCATAGGACCACATCCTTGTTGGAGCACATTCAGGTGTTCCACCCAAGGCATTTGTTCCATGCAGAAAAGGACAAAGAACCAGCATCTCAACAAAAACCTGGAGTTGCAGGTGGGAGACACCATCCAAATACCTGGCACAGACGTTTTTCCTGCATGATTGCTGACGTAAAAGATATGAGGACGTTTTGCCAGAAGTGTACTAAGGTCATCTCATTCGTCAAACAATTATTTACCGCCATTCTTGAAGCAAAACGTTGCCACAAGTGGTATTATTATTTTTTTAAGCTTAACCATATACACTAGTTCTGTATGGATAGTTTTGGGGGTTTTTACAGTTTCTCCAGTTTGAAAAGCAAAAAACACCCAAAAAAGGTTAGAAAATATTTACAAAATAGTTTCAGGAAGTGAAAAAAGGATTCTTTTTAGAACTGTCTTGTCTGGTTAAAAGAAAAACTATATATTTTTTTCGTTTGTATGTTATTGTATGCACCTGTTAGTATGTGTGTTGCTAATAATAAATATATGCCTGGGTGTATCAGTGCATGTATCAGTATGTGCTTGGGAGTGTCAGTGTATGTATTTATGTGTAGAAGGGTGTGTTAGTGCATGCATGGATGTGTGCCTAGGTGTGTCAGTGTAGGTATCCGAGTGTGTCTGGGTGTGTTAGTGTATGTGTCACAGTGTGTCTGGGTGTATTGGTGTATGCATATGATTGTGTCTGGGTGTGTTAGTCTATGCATAAATGTGTGCCTACGTGTGTCAGTGTATGTATCAGAGTGTGTCTGGATGCCAGTGTATGTATCAGTGTGTGACTGGGTGTGTTAGTGTACACATGAATGTGTGCCTAGGTGTGTCAGTGTATGTATCAGTGGGCCCCTGGGTGTGGTACTCCATGCATAATTGTGCGTCTGGTTGTGTCAGTGTATGCATCAGTATGTGCATAACTACGTCAGCATATGCATCAGAGTGCGTCTGCATGTTTAAATGTATGCATGAGTGTCTATATAGGTGTGTCGGTATATGCCTCAGTGTCTGCGTGGGTGTATTAGTGTATGCTCCAGTGTGTGCCTGGGTGTGTCAGTGTTTGTATCACTATGTGCCTGGGGTGTGTCAGTGCCTGGATTAATATGTGCTTGCATTTATCAGTGTATAGATCAGTGTGTCCCTGGGTGTGTCGGGATATATATGAGTGTGTCTGGGTATGTCAGTGTATTCATTATTGTGTGCCTGGGTGTGTTACTGTACGTGTCTGTGTTTGCCTGAGTGTGTTAGTGTATTGATGTGTTTGTTTCTTATTGTGTTACTGTATTTATTAGTGTGTGTCTGGGTGTGTCAGTGTATCCATTAGTATATGCCTAGGTGTGTCAGAATCAGTGTGTGAGTGCGTGTTTTAGTGTATGCATCTCTGGTAGCCTGAACGTTGTAGCATATGCAACAGTGTCTGCCTGGGAGTGTCTATGTATCCTTAAGTGTGTGCCTGGGTGTGTTATTGTATGGATGAGTGTGACCTGGCTGTGTTAGTGTATGCATCAGTGTTTTCCCTGGGTGTGTCAGTTTATGCATAAGTGTCTATCTAGGTGTGTCAGTTTCTGAATTAGTACATGCCTGCATGTATCAGTGTATACATGAGTGAGTCTCTGGGTATGTCAGGGTGTATATCAGTGTGTGCCTGGGTGTGTCCCTGTATGGATAAGTGTTTGCCTGGATATGTCAGTGTATGCATCAGTGTGTGTGTGGGTATGTCATCATACATTTCAGGGTGTGCCTGTGTGTGTTATTGTATGCATCAGTGTGTGCCTGTGTGTGTTAGTGTATGCATCAATGTGTCTGAGTGTGTGAGTGTATGTGTCAGTTTGTGCCTGGGTGTGTCAGTGTATGTATCAGAGTGTGTCTGGGTGTGTCAGTGTGTATGCATCAGTGTGTGCCTGGTTATGTTAGTGTATGCATGAGTGTGTGTGGGTGTGTCAGTGTATGCAGGAGTGTATGCCTGAGTGTATCAGTGTAAACATGAGTGATTCTCTTTGTATGTGAGGCTATATATCAGTGTGTGACACAGTGTGCCACTGTATGCGTGTTTGCTTGGGTATGTCGCTGTATGCATCAATATCTATCTGGATATATCAGCGTACATGTCAGGCTATGCCTGAGTGTGTGAGTGTATGAATAAGTGTGTTTCTGGGTGTGTTACTGTATGCATCACTCTTTGCCTGGCGATGTCAGTGTATGCATCAGTGTGTCCCTGGGTGTGTCAGTGTATGCATCAGTGTCCATGTGGGTGTGTCAGTGGCTGGATTAGTATGTGCCTGCATGTATCAGTGTATATATCATTGTGTCCCTGGATGTGTCAGTGTATATACTAGTGTTTGCCTGTGTGTGTCAGTGTATGCATTAGTGTCTGTCTGGGTATGTTAGTGTGTACTTCGGGTGAGCTTGGGTGTATGAGTGTGTACCTGGCTATGTTAGTGAATGCATCAGTGTTTGTCGGGATGTGTCAGTGTATGCATCAGTGTCCGTCTGGGTGTGTCAGTGTCTGGATTAGTATGTGCCTGCATGTATCAGTGTATACATGAGTGAGTCTCTTGGTTTGTTAGGGTATATATCAGTGTGTGTCTGGGTGTGTAACTGTATGCATAAGTGTTTGCCTGGGTATGTCAGTGTACACATCAGTGTCCATCTGGGTGTGTCAGTATACATGTCAGGTTATGTCTTGGGGTGTGAGTATATACATCATTGTGTGACTGGGTGTGAGTGTATGTATCAGTGTTTCCCTGACTTTGCCAGTGTATGCATCGGTGTTTATTTGGGTTTGTCAGTGTATGCATCAGTGTCTATTTGGGTGTGTCAGTGTCTGGATTAGCATGTGCATGCATATATTCATGTATAGGTCAGTGTCTCCTTGGTTTGTCAGGGTATATATCAGTGTGTGAATGGGTGTCAGTTTATGCATAAGTGTGTGCCTGGGTGTCTTACTGTATGCGTCACTATTTTGCCTGGGTGCGTGAATGTATGCATTAGTGTCTGCCTGGGTGTGTTAGTCTATCTTTGTTAGTTTGTGCTTGGCTGTATGAGTGTATGGAGAAATGTGTACCTGGCTATGTTCATGTATGCATCAGTATCTGTCTGGGTATGCCAGCATACATGTCAGATTGTGCCTGGGTGAATAAGTGAAAGTGTAAATGTGTACATCACTCTTTGTCTGGGTTTGTGACTGTATGTATCAGTGTGTACCTGGGTGTGTCAGTGTATCAGTGCGTGCCTGGGAGTGTCAGTGTATGCATTAGTGTTTTCCAGGGTGTGCTACTGTATGTATCAGTGCAAGCCTGGGTGTCTTAGTTTATTTATGAATGTTTGTCTCGGTGTGTCAGTGTATCCATTACTAAGTGCCTGGGTGTGTCAGTGTCTGAATCAATGTGTGCCTGTGTGTTTTAGTGTATGCATCTCTGGTAGCCTGGGTGTTGTAGTATATGCAGCAGTGTCTGCCTTGGTATGTCAGTGTATACTGAAGTATGTGTCTGGGAGTGTTAGTATATGGATGTGTGTGTCCCTGAGATTGTCAGTGTATTTATCAGGATTTGCCTGGGTGTGTTAGTATATGCATCTGTGTGTGCCTGGGTGTGTAACTGTATGCATCAGTATTTGTCTGGGCATCAGTGTATGCATATGTGTATGCCAGGGTTTGTTTTAATTAGTCTGTCTTGCTGTTGTAGTATTATTAACTATGTGTACAAAGTAGATGTATAGATAATATGTGAATGAACCAAGATGAGATTAGTTACCTACATTGCTGCAAAAAAGACGTCCTTTAATATGTGTTGTAAGAGAGAAAAGATAAATAAAAGTTCAATTTTCATATTATTAATTTATCCATTAAAGCTTCACAATCTGTAATAAAAATATATTATTAATAACAAAACACAAGAAATTTATATGATTGTATAGCAATTATATATGTTAGTTAAGCATCTCGTGTTCCCTTTTCAAGTGTTCTCATCTTCTACACTTTTGCACTATAAATGAAGCGTGTATAGATACTTATCACTGGACAATGGGGGGAAAAACAGCCATATGGACGGTAAAAAAACCATAAGTACATAGTATGTTATTTCAAATTAACATTATTATGTATTACACTCCCTACAAATATTTACCAATGAGTTTTATTATAATTGTTAAATAGTGTAATGTATATTATAGTTTTATAATATAATTAAAGTGTATGAATCATAGTGGTAGGTGAAAAGGCATAAAAAGACCTAACCCTTGGTAGGCCACATGATGTCACAAAATCTGGTAATCCATTCAAGAGGAGCAGAGTATATCAGTGCTGTTACTATTTTTTATAGTTTTCTGACTGTTCTTCAAACATAGGTTTAGCAGTATTTATTTTTCTCCTCAGTAGATGTTTGTCCTGGTTTGTAGTTTGTGATCTGTGTTTCCAATTCAGTGCTATCTTTGTTGTGTCTTCGGTTGAATAAGAACATTGCAGCATTTAGAATTTGTTACAAAGATGTCACCCTTAGTAGGTCATATGATGTTTCGACTTGTTGCTTTAGAAATCCCAGTGGTGCACTATTTCATTTTTTCAGTACTAATCCTCCTTGGAATTTTGGTTCAAGAAATAGAAGGTACAAATTTGGTAGTTTACAGGGTAACCTCTGCTTGAATATAGGATTGCTATCATTACACTCTGTCCATCCAGTTCTATTTTTTAAGTTGATGGTATAGTGTCCAGATGTAATACTTACTCCTTCATGAAAAATATTAGCTACACAGCTATACGTTTTACCAGAAAGAGATATGTCCAGCTTTAAAATTTATAATTTGAGTTTTCAATTTAGCTTCATCTGCAGTGCATCGCCGTAGCAGTAATACGATATCCTTGCTGCTTCTTTTAATATACAAAGTTGATAGAAAATCTGAGTTACATTTTGTGCAGATATTCTGTATTGCATTTTTAAATATTTTCTCAAAACTGACAGTCCTACAGTCTGGTAGAGTTAAGTAGATAAATCATTTTGAATCTATTTATCCTTTTGAAGAAAAGGAAACATTTTTACAATCATGCTGCCATGAGTAACTTAGAGCCTGATTATGAGTCTGGTGGTCATAGGACTTCCAGACTTGCAGTGCACGTTGGAATTCTGCAATCCTGGCAGTCCAACCACCAGATTACTACCCTGGGGGTCTGATCACCAGACAACCGCTGTCTCTGCTGGGAACAAGGTTCCTGATAGGGTGACGCTGGTCGGACTTTTATCCATTTAGGGCAGTGCTGAACTTAGTGCCACCTGGCTGATTACAACCCCACCTTCGGCCGTCCTTTTCATGGTGGGGACCCGCCATGAAAAGGCTGGTGGAAGGCCAGTGCTGGGGGCCACAGGGAGCCCCTACACTGCCCATAACTTTGGCATGGACAGTGCAGGGGCCCCTCTGTCCAGCAGTGTCGGAACATGCACTGGTTGCTTTGTAGACTGTGCACAATCCTAGGGTGCTGGTTGGCCCCTACCGACAGGAACGTTGTGATAGGGTGTGTGGGTGCCACCAATATGACAATGGTGTCCTCCCCATAGCATTAGTGGTTGGCTATTCCGACCACCAATGTTGTAATGAGGGCCTCAGTCCAAATAAGTCATCAATAGGTACCATCTCTTCTTCTAAGATACCAAGTAGGACCATTAAGAAGTCTTGCACATACTCTTGAGTGTTTTGAGTGAAGTGCACAGATCATATGCACAGATCGGCAAGCACACAATCATTTATCATTTGTCTGTTTAATTGCATGAACCAGAGGAGATGAAGAAAATAGTGCATTGAGAACTACATTGGCACAGCAGTTGACTCCAGAGAGCTTTAAGAACAATTAATCCGTATTCCTAGTATTTTTTGTCCAATACTTTCTTCTTCTCCTGTTTACTCTTTTTGTCAGGGACATCACTATGATCCATTGCCATTTTTCATATCAGTAAGATTCTAAGCTTTTTGTAATCTGGGTATTGTCCTAAATGAGGAGCATACAGGCTTCTCAAATGGTTATACTCTATCACACAACTCGATCAGCATTTTCTTTACTGTCATCAAACTCTATGAGATACAAACCGGATGAAACTTCTAACCCACGACAATGCTATATATCACATATCTTTCTTGAACTTTGAACACAGTGCTACCAATGTTAAGAAATGCTGCATCTACACTTAAACCTTGACACTTTTATAATGTAACAGCATATGCTAAAGACACCGGAAATTGCTTTCTGCAAGCATACAAGTCTTTTACAAGCAAGAAATGTGCAACAGACATTGCTATCTTTTTTACACCTTCAGGATCATCAAATTTAATTGCTAGGTATTGAACTTCATTTCTGTTTGTATACAAAATGAAACCAATTATTGTAGCCATTGCTCCATTAATGAAACCTTCCTCAACATTTAAAGTATGCTGCAAAATCACCCAACAGTTCTTAGAAACAGTCTTCTCCAAAGAATTGAATTTTGATTGTAGTTTTTCACTGCACATTATTATTGCTCCTAGGTGTTCCCTTTTATCAATTGATATCAACTCCAAAATTTGTTCTGTCTCCGGTAGTAGTAATTCTTCATTGAAAGAGGTACATTCTTGAAAATTAGGCTTTAGACACACAATGAGTTTTTGTTGAATAAATTGAAACATTAGCTGTGCTGCAGATGTTTTACAAGGAATTATGGGGGTCATTACAACCCTGGTGGATGGTGTTAAAGCAGCGGAAACACCGCAAACAGGCCGGCGGACAAAAAAAGGGAATTATGACCCTGGTGGAAACCGCCAACAAAGACAGCCACTTTAACACTTCGCCCGCCACGGTGGTACAGACAAGCAGCGCGGCGGTCACCGCCAACAGACAGGCGGAAGACAATGTACCGCCCACAGTATTACAACCCGCCAATCCGCCACCTTTTCCGGGGCGGATTCACTGTGGATAAAAACACGGCGGAAACAGCTTTTGCTATGGGAAAACGCTCACCTTAACACATCCCACGAGGAACGAGGAATCCATGGAGCCGGAACTCCAAATACTCCCTGCCCTTGTCTTTCTGCTCCTCTACGACCAACAGCTACATAGGCGCCGCAGACAACGGTGAGTACTGCACCTACGAAATGGGGGAGGCAAAAGTTAGGGGGACACACACCAAACACCTCCGCCCCCACCCTCGCATATTAAAACATACACACCAATGCATTCACAAAAACTCACAGTAACAACCCACAATCCCCCCGGAAGAATGAATACACAAAGCGAAAATCGGTCAAACAATGTAATGTGCCAATATACATGTCATACAAAAATATACAGATAGATATTTGAAAATCAGTCATAATTATATACAAGACGAGAAGTAGTGCAGATATGTACATAACAATGTCCGTGCACCAACAGTCCAAAAATGCATGGGCGAGGCCCACAAACGATACCTGACCACAATCGGAGAGAACACTGCCGGGGCATCAGATAGAAATACTACAGGCACCTCAGGGGGAAGGGAAGGGGGGGCACCTCAGCCGGATGACTGCAAAGCCAGATCCACGACGGTGCTCCATGCCCATTTATGCCATCCTGGGGAGTGCTAAGCCACAGTCTCTCAAGTCTATACAGTGGGTGGGTTGCCCACTGTGCCATCCTGGGGAGTGCAAAGCCACAGTCTCTCAAGTCTCTACAGAGGGTGGGTTGCCCACTGTGCCATCCTGGGGAGTGCAAAGCCACAGTCTCTCAAGTTGATGCAGGTCTCTACTGGTCTTGGGGGGGACTGATGCCCAGACTGGATGAGTCTCCCCGTGAAAGGTCGTTTCCTGTCACTGTCCCAGCTACACATGGGATAAGGATGCCTGATGTGGCGGTCCATTCATTCCTACCCGGTGCATTGCCCTGTTCAGCGGTGCTTTGCCATGGCGGTTCAGGACTGTTCAGCGGTGCTTTGCCATGGCGGTTCAGGACTGTTCAGCGGTGCTTTGCCATGGAGGTCTTTGCCCTGTTCAGCGGTGCTTTGCCATGGCGGTCTTTGCCCTGTTCAGCGGTGCTTTGCCATGGTGGTCTTTGCCCTGTTCAGCGGTGCTTTGACATGGCGGTTCTGATAAGGACATTGGTGTGTGGCATGACGTTCTCTGCACTGGACATTGGTGTGTGCCATGATGTTTCATCATTGCCCAGCGGGGCTGTGGCAGCCGGGGCCCTCTTGGGCTGTGACTCCGGCGGTGGTCTCCTGACCAGTGACGATACTTGGGCCCTCCTGGGCAGTGACTCTGGCGGTGGTCTCCTGACCAGTGACGATACTTGGGCCCTCCTGGGATGTGACTCAGGTGGTGGTCTCCTGACCAGTGACGATACTTGGGCCCTCCTGGGCTGTGACTCCGGCGGTGGTCTCCTGACCAGTGACGATAATTGGGCCCACCTGGGCTGTGACTCTGGCGGTGGTCTCCTGACCAGTAACGACGGTGCTGGCGGTTGTGTCTCGACCGCCGGAAATGATGGCGCACTTCTCCGCTGTCACACTCACAACAGGCTGGGGAGACTTCCTCTAGCCCTTCCCCACCTTTGGTGGAGTCACAGCTGACTCTCCAATCCCCTTGGAACCCATGTCAGTTGTTTTCCCACCAGGAGTCTTAACACGGTCCCGTTGTCCACTCTCCAATTTTAGAGCCTTTACAGGGGGTGGGCTGCCAGTGCCTTGGCTCCGGGTCCTACTGCCTGCCCTGGTGGACGGTTCACTCCAAAAACCTTGAACTGGCACCACTGGTATTGGAGGCTTTTTGGCTGAGGCTCTACGACGGGACTGATGAATTGGAGGGAGGGGTTGGGAGAAAAAAAGGTCAACTTTACAGAGGGACAGTTTCTGACGAACACTGGGATGGGTAGCTGGAGGGGGTCTGGGAGTGGAGGAAGAGGAGGTGGTTGTAGGAGGTGTCACTTTAGCTGTTTTGGGTGCAGGTGCAGGTACTGGAGGCTGTCGTGAGGTGGATGGATGTTGGGTGAGTGATTGCCGGCGTTTGGGTACTTTGGGAGGGGGCGTCACAGACACACTGGGAGAGGACACAGGGGACGTGTAAATGGCAGTGGAGGTGGTGAGTGCAGGTGAGCGGCTTGTGGTGCTGTGTGTCCTGGTGCGATTCATGGTGCCTGTAGATGTGGTGCATGCAGGTGTGTGTGTAGACGAGACTGGGAGGAGGGAGAAGAGGAGGAGCGGGACACAGTGGAGGCAGTGGATGTTGTTGTGTCTGTATGTGGCTGAGGCTTGCGTGAGTGCCTGTGGTGTGTGTGGTGCCTATGTTTGCTTGAGCTACTTGGGTGTGTTGACTTGTGTGCATACTGGTCTGTAGGTGTGCTTGGGATGGGCTGGGGTACAGGAGATTGGGTCTGGGTGGAGGAAGTTGGAGGGGGGAGGCTAGACACAGGGACAATGGCTGCCATCAGTGCTGAGGCCAAAGATTGCAGGGTTCGCTGAAGGACAGCCTGACCAGAATGAATGCCCTCCAGGAATGCATTACCGTGTTGCAACTCTCGTTCTACACCCTGGATGGCATTCACAATGGTAGACTGCCCAACAGTGAGTGACCTGAGAAGGTCAATGGCCTCCTCACTGAGGGCAGCAGGGGTGACTGGGGCAGGGCCTGAGGTGCCTGGGGCGAAGGTGATACCCACCCTCCTGGGTGAGCGGGCACGGGGCGAACGCTGAGAGGCTGCTGGGAGGGCGGTGCTGGTAGGGGAGGTGGCGGCTGTACCTGTAGAGGTGGGGGGCACAGATGGTGCCGCCACCACAAGGGAGCCCACATCGTCGAACGAGTCTGTATCGCTGCTTGGTGATCCGGTTGCCGACGTGAAGCTCCCCTCGCCCTCCGTCCCACTGGTGCATTTAGAGTCCGTGGTGTGGCCCTCCATGGCCATGTGGGATGCAGCTCCCTCGTGCTCCGGTGCCACTGTACCTCCGCCTGTTGATGCTGATGTACAAAAGGACAGGGAGAGCAGAAAAAGGGGGGAGACAGAAGAAAGAGGGTTTTAGTGCATGGCATACCCCTACCGTTGGCAGACAAGACAAACGCAGCTGCCCCCTGCATTACGCCGTGCTCCTACCCTCTGCACATGCAATTTCTGGGATCTGGCCTATATGGCAATGGTGGACATCTGTGCACATGAATGCCACAGGGGCAACTATACCTCGACTTGGCACTCTGCTGAGGTGGGGTACAGTGCCACATGGCCTACATTATGGAGGGGCCTTGCCTACGGAACTCGCCCTGGCCTAGGTACACCCACAGCCCTCCTCCCCCACCCAGACACCTCCACTGCACGCAAAGTCCGCAGAATGAGGTTGTACTCACCCTCTTGTGTCTGCTGTGATGCCCTCAAGCGCCCATCCAACTCCGGGTAGGCCACCGCCAGGATCTGGAACATCAGGGGGGTCATGGTGCGACGGGCACCCCTCCCACATTGGGAGGCCATCCCCAGCTGAGCCTCCGCCGTCTTCTTGCTGCAGCGGCGAATGTCCTCCCATCTCTTCCGGCAGTGGGTGCCCCGTCTCTGGTGGGCCCCCAGGGTCCGGACCTCCTTGGCGATGGCACGCCAAATGTCCCTCTTCTGCTGGGCGCTGACCTACATGACATGCACAAGGAAAGAGGAACAGTCATTACCAACTGCACCGTCGTTGTGAGTGGCCCCCTCCCTACTCTGGCCATGTGGCCCATTCATTCACATTCATTAATGTTCTATGAACTCTGCCCCCTTCCCTCTTCCAACCAGCCGTCTCCACCCAGGTCTAGCCCATACAACGTGCTCCCTGTGTACTAACCTGTTGGTCTGGAGGACCGTAGAGTAGCGTGTACTGGGGGAGGACCCCGTCGACCAGTTTCTCCAACTCCTGTGCAGTGAAGGCAGGGGCCCTTTCCCCAGACGGAAAAGCCATCGTCGCTTCCAGACCGAGGTCACAGCAGCAGTTGCAGTGTAGGTCCTCTCCTTTCGAAGGTCAGGTATTTAGTGATTGAACAGATAGAAAATGGCGGTGACGTCCGCGGCTGTGACGTCCGCGGCGGGGCGCATCATCACCGCCGGCGCACCTGTTCATTGGCTCCTGGGACCCATAGGGTCCAATGTTAACCAATGCAGCATTGCGCCGCGGTCTACGACCACCTACCGCGACGGTGTGCAACACCAGCGCAGTTACCCCACAATCCCATTGTCCCACTTTAGAGGTCAGGCATCCGCCATTTCAGGGGCCCACATGGCTTCATTTACTACTGCGTCACACACAGCTAGGCCTACACTCAACACACATCCAGGAAGGGTTTTGTGAGTGGTGTAGTCTTGTGTGTGACTGTGGGTACATACCTGGAGGAATGATGACTGGTTCTTCGCTGTTGTCCTTTGTAGGCACCGTCTGCTGGGACATATGAGAAGATGGCGGAATCCTCCGGTGTACCGACCGCTGGTGGACCTGTTGACAATGGAAGAGCGACATGTCATCGTAACCTACCGGTTTGACCGTGCCACAATCCAGGAACTATGTACCCAGTTGGAGGCAGACCTGATGTCACCAATCTGCCATCCGACTGGAATCCCCCCTGACGTGCAGGTGCTGTCAGTGCTCCATTTCCTTGCAAGTGGGTCTTTTCAGACAACTGTGGCCATGGCATCAGGGATGTCCCAGCCTATGTTTTCCCACGTGTTGTCCAGAGTGTTGTCTGCCCTGCTGAAACACGTAAGGAGATACATCATTTTCCCTGAGGTGGAGGATTTGCCTACAGTTAAAGGTGACTTCTATGCCCTTGGACATATCCCCAACGTCATAGGTGCTATTGATGGGACCCACGTAGCTCTGGTCCCCCCCCACAGGAGTGAACAGGTGTACAGGAACAGGAAGAGTTATCATTCCATGAATGTCCAGATGGTCTGTTTGGCAGACCAGTACATCTCCCATGTTAATGCCAAGTTCCCTGGGTCAGTGCATGACGCCTACATCCTGCAGAATAGCAGCATCCCGTATGTGATGGGTCAACTCCAGAGGCACCGGGTGTGGCTATTAGGGGACTCTGGTTACCCCAACCTGTCCTGGCTACTGACCCCAGTGAGGAATCCCAGGACCAGGGCAGAGGAACGCTACAATGAGGCCCATGGGCGGACTAGGAGGGTGATCGAACGCACCTTCGGGCTCCTGAAGGCCAGGTTCAGGTGCCTCCATATGACAGGTGGATCCCTATTCTACTCACCGAAGAAGGTGTGCGACATCATCATCACCTGCTCCATGCTCCATAATTTGGCTTTGTGACGCCAGGTGCCTTTTCTGCAGGAGGATGATCCCGATGACGGTGTTGTAGCAGCTGTGGAGCCTGTGGAGCCTGTGGACAGTTATGAGGATGAAGCTGATGAAGAAGACAACGACAACAGGGAGTCAGTCATACAGCAATATTTCCAGTGAGACACAGGTGAGAACATTTTCATTTTTTGCATTACATTAACTTTCACACGTCTACCTCTATCCTGTTTTTCGATTTCAATCACTATTTGGTAACTGAGTTGTACCCTCCCATTACGGCTTCACAGGTGTGGTTACCCTGGTGTCAACTGCTTGCATCCTTCAAGGGCTTGTGATGTGTGACATAGGTATGTTAGCTTTACAATGGTACACCCATTATGACACTGTCATTGATAATACATTTTTACTAAATCGCAGGCTGACTCCAGATTGCTTTGTGTTTCAAGGGTGTTTATTGAAGTGCTCAGAAATGGGAGGGGGTTGTAAAATGGTGATGGGTGATGGCGGAGGAATGTCCATGGCACAGTCCAGTCTATTAGTCTCACAGGTGCACTGCCCATCTGGGCATTGGAAGTGGAGCTGGGGCAGTTTAAGTATGGACAGGGTAACAAAGTGGGACAGTGGGGTGACAATCAGGGTGGTCTCATTTCCTGGCGGGGGTCGTGCCATCTTGCTCTGTCCTGTTCCTGGATCTCAGGGACAGCTTGCGTGGTGGTTGTCCGTCTGCAGGGGGTGGGGTGCTGGTGTGTTGGTCCTGTGGCGGGGCGTCCCGTCCACTAGCGCCGGCGGAGGTGGTGGGCAGCTCATCGTCCATGCTAGTGTCAGGGGCCCCTTGGAGTGCCACGGTGTCCCTCAAGGTCTGCTGTATGTCCTTCAGCACCCCTACGATGGTGCCCAGGGCGGAGCTGATGGTCCTGAGCTCCTCCCTGAACCCCAAATACAGTTCGTCCTGCAGGCGCAGGGTCTCCTGCAACTTGTCCAGGACCGTGGCCATCGTCTCCTGGGAGTGGTGGTAAGCTCCCATGATGGAGGAGAGGGCCTTGTGGAGAGTGGGTTCCCTTGGCCTGTCTGCCCCCTGTCGCACAGCAGCCCTCCCAGTTCCCCTGTGTTCCTGTACCTCCGTCCCCTGGACCGTGTGCCCACTAGCACTGCCCCCAGGTCCCTGTTGTTGTTGGGGTGGTGGGTTATCCTGGGTTCCCTGTAGTGGTGGACACACCGCTGATTGACCTGTCCTGGGTAGGGAGGTTTGGGCCCGCTGGGTGGGTGCTGTGCTGGTGTTACCAGAGGGTGGAAGGTCGGTGTTGGGCTGTGCCTGTGCAAGGGGAACTGACTCTCCCGAGGCCCACGATGGTCCGGGCTGGTCATCAGGATCGAGTAGGGCAGTGCTGCTGTCGTCACTGTGGGCCTCTTCTGTGGGTGGAGTGGTGTTGTCTGGACCCTCTGGTGTGGTTACGGTCCTTCGTGTTCCTGCATGGGCATAAGAGCATGATTATTGCATGTGTGTGTGTAATGGTGTGCAATGGGTGGGTGTTTGTGTACCCCAGTGCAAGCATTCCTGTGTGTGGGTTTGTGTGGTGATGGTTGTGGGGGTGTACTGGGTATGTGCAGTGGGCATGCTTTAGTGCTGGGTGTCGATGCTTAGTTGTGTCATGCAGGGCTTGGTGTTGGGATGGGTGGTTGGTGTCATGGGTACATTAGTGAGGAGTTGTAGTGATAGCGGAGGGTGTGAGGGAGGGGGTATGTGATAGCATGCAGGTAGGGTGGGGGATATGATAGTTAAGATTTGACTTACCAGTGTCCCATCCTCCACCGACTCCTGCGAGGCCCTCAGGATGCAAGATGGTCAAGACTTGCTCCTCCCATGTTGTTAGTTGTGGGGGAGGAGGTGGGGGTCCGCCGCCAGTCCGCTGTACCGCGATGTTGTGCCGGGAGACCGTTGAACGCACCTTCTCCCGTAGGTCGTTCCACCTCTTCCTGATGTCCTCCCTATTTCTTGGGTGCTGTCCCACTGCGTTGACCCTGTCCACTATTCTGCGCCATAACTCCATCTTCCTGGCTATGGATGTGTGCTGTACCTGTGAGCCAAATAGCTGTGGCTCCACCCGTACGATTTCCTCCACCATGACCCTGAGCTCCTCCTCGGAGAAGCGGGGGTGTCTTTGGCGTGCCATGGGGTGGTGTGGGTGATGTGTGGGGTGGTGTATGTGGTGATGGTTGTGGTGAGTGTAGTGGTGTGTGGTGTTTTGTGCGTGGATGTTGTGTGGGTGTTGGTGTTGTGTGCCTCTGTGTGGTGGGGTTGTCTATTCTGTGCTCTCTCTCTGTCGCCTTCGTCTCTGATTTTTGGTCATAGGGGTTTGTGGGTGATGTGGGTGTGTTTTTTATATTGTATTGGGTGTGTGGGTGTGGTGTGTGTATGTGTATCAGGTGTGTGTATTTGGAATTGTCCAATGTGGCGGTGTTTTGGAGATGTGTGTGTATTTTGAGCGCGGTGGTGTGTACCGCCAATAGAATACCGCGATTGAAAGACCGCCGCGTGGATTCGTGGGTCGTAATAGCATGGGCGTGTTTCTGTTGGCGTGGAGGTGGAGGATTTGTTTCCGCCAGTTTATCACTGACCTTTGGTGTGGCGGTGTTGTGTGGGTGTCTCATTTTGGGCAGATTCCAAAATGTGTGTCATAATAGCTGTGGCGGAATGCCGCCGCCGCGGTGTATTGGCGGTCTTCTGCACGGCGGTAAGCGCCTTTTACCGCCAATGTTGTGTTGACCCCCTATGTTCCTTATAAGTCAGATTTGCAAGCAATGTTTTCCTTCTTTTGATGGTATTCCTACTCTAATATCCTTCAGAATATTTCCATATATTATATCAGATGCTTGGAGCATGTTTCTAATTAATTCTTTGTAATGGAAATGTAACCAAATGTTAACATGTCAATGCTTTCTAAATAATTTTGAGTTTCTTCATGTAAGGGAGTCTTAAACACAGGCTGTCTTTTCACTGGGAAGTTGTAATAAATCACCAAAAATAATTAGATGCTTTCTTCTAAACAGTACATCATATTCTGTCTTCAATATCTGTTGCATTCTTAAATGTACAAAGGTGAACATTAAGTTTGACAACATGCTCACATCATCGATGATTAAAAGTTTTAATTTCTTCATGACTCTTGAAACTTCATGACAAGCTTCTCCAGATATCTTTTGGTACTCCAATTTATTAGTGTGTTCAACAGGGAGCATAAATAGACAATGTAAGGTGATTCCTTTGATGTTGTGTTCAGCTAATCCAGTAGGGGTTGTTACTACACACGATAAAATAGAGTCTGTAGTCTTTTGCCTATAAGTGGTTAGAACAAGTTTCAAAAACGTTTTCCAATGCCAGCTTGTCACTGACATACAAAAGAATTGGCTTAAAACTTGAACATTTACATTGATTGTTTTTGTGGAGGAATGCATTTTCTATTTTTCTTCTAACTTACATATAGATTTTTTTCTGGTCATCATTGAGTTGTTCTACCAACTGTTCCAAGTCAACATTTTCTTCTCTTGGTTTGTTGCATTGCTGTCTCCACCTCATTCATCGCTATGGCAGCTTCCTTTTCGATTATGGACTGTCCAAAAGGGATCTTGACTCAGAGGCCCAGAACTCTGGATACTTTGGGCCATATTTGTACTTTTTGATGCACAACTGCACCAACGCAATTGTGTGTCAAAATTTTTACCACTGGCTAACGGCATTCCTACGCGCCATGCAGGCACCCTATTTAAGGAATGATGTTTGCCGGCGCTGCGGACTGGTCTGAGTAAAAAAAATTGACGCACACCAGGCAGCGTCTGCGTAGGGGAAAATGGGGGTTGTGCGTCAAAAAATGGTGCAAGTCAGGTCTGAGGCAAAAATCAGTCCTCAAACCGGACTTGCGCCATTTTATGACTCACAACCCAAATTGAAATTACTCCTGTCTTGGACTTCTATCCCCTGGGCATGGTCATTGGGCACAGTGGCATGTAGGGGGGCCCAAATTAGGCCCCCCTATGCTACCTTAAATTAAAAAAAAAAATACTTACCTCAACTTACCTGTACTCACCTGGGATGGGTCCCCCCACCCATGGGTGTCCTCCAGGGGTGGGCGTGGGTGGCAGGGGCTGTCCCTGGGGGCAGGGAAGGGCACCTCTGGACTCCTTCCAATCCCACAGGTCCCTTAACGCCTGCCCTGACCCAGGCGTTAAAAAACGGCGCACATCAGGCTGTGCGCCGTTTTTTAAGGCCCACCCCCTCCTGTTCGTCAAAATGACGCTGGGGTATAAATAAGACGCACAGGCCTTAAAGTTATTTTTTGGACGGGAACGCCTACCTTGCATATCATTAACGCAAGGCAGTTTCCTGCCTCCAAAAAATGACACACACGGTGGAATTTCGACGTCCGCTGGGTCGGGCGCCAGAGTTTAAATATGGGGCAAGGTCAGCTCCGATTTTGAGTCAAAATTTTTGACACACATTCGGCGCAGACGGAGTATAAATATGTCCCTTTGTGAGCTATCTTTTGCTATCTCAGTAGCAATTGTTTCCTCTTGTTCAATTTCTTCATTTAACATTTTCAGGGAGTTGGGACATATTGGACACTCAGGCCGTCATTACGACCTTGGCGCCCGCCAAGATCTGACCGCCGGGTGGCCGCCAATGCAGCCGCACTCCCGCCGCGGTCATTTTGAGATCCCCGGGGATCTCGGCCGCAACACAGGAGCCGGCTCCAAATGGAGCCGGCGGTGTTGCGGCCGTGCGACGGGTGCAGTTGCACCTGTCACGCTTTTCACTGTCTGCATAGCTCTGCATAGCAGACAGTACAAAGCTGCACAGGCCCGTGTCAGGGGGCCCCCTGCACTGGCCATGCCAGTGGCATGGGCAGTGCAGGGGCCCCGTGACTCCCCGTACCACCAGCCTTTTCCTGGCAGTTCAAACTGCCACGAAAAGGCTGGCGGTAAGGTGACTCGTAATCCCGGGACCAAGTGGCAGTAAACCGCCGGTCCGGCGGTGCGACCGCGGCGCTTCCGGAGCGGTCGTAATACCATGGGAAGCACAGCAGCCTGTTGGCGGTGCTTCCGTCAAAAAAGCCCTGGCGGTCTTTGACCGCCAGGGTTGTAATGACCCCCTCAATGTTCTTTTTAATAGCAAGAAAAAAGTCTTCACAGCAATCATACTGTCCAAGTAAATCTGTTTCAGAACGGCAAGGTTTGAATAGCTGTAGATGTGCTAAGTAGAATTTTATTTTTGGTTTATTAAGGTACCTTTTGCATGCCAAACCTAGCAACCGTCGCAACCAGCTGCACTACATTTGCCTTCATCAATGTTTTCCGAAATATTAAGTTTGTACCTATGTTGCTGCAGAATTTCGTAAAGACACATATTTTTGAGGTGTGGACTTCTTCTTCGATAGTAGGTATCCAACATATTTGTGTTTACAATATCTGTACACTCCGGATCAAACTCTGGTAGATGCTGAATTTCTGGGAAAGATTTCAAGACTCTGTTTTGCATGTTGGCAAGGCCTAGACTAACCAAACAATTAATCTAGACTTTCAGAACAAGCTAGCTAAACTCAATCTGTTAAACACTCAAATTAGATCATCTCCCTATGCAAGAGCATTTTCAAGCTGAAACTGTATATTTTCTTCCATGGAGATTTTTCTGCAGAAATCTCCTCCAATGTTTCCTTCATCTGTTTCCTCTGATTCTGGGATGTTTGAAGTGACATAGCGAGGAACGGTAGTGGAATGGTCTGCAACAAACTGTATGTCCGTATTTGCATTTCATATTTTCAGAATGACAGGATTATAATCATTAATATATTTGGAGGCCTCTGATCTTTTCAGATTATATGTATTTTGGGGTGATTTTCTTGGAAGTGTATGCCTCACAGCAGCTAAAAAGCTGTTCACTCTTCCATTGGAAATGAGAGACCTTGGCAATCCAAAACAGCACCTTGTATAAACCTTTCCTTTATACCTGTATCTTCAGTGGTGATACTTGCCATATCTATGTGTTTAGAAGCGTAGAACTTGTTGTTGTAGGGTTTTGTTATTATTGTCATCTTGGGTGGTGCATGTAACATACTGTTCTATGAAAGACAGTACACACTCATCAGTGTCAGTTCAAAATGTTGGTGCATCCTTTCTCCATGAGAGCATGTGTATATGAGGAGCACCTCTTGCCTGGTATTCTTTTTCCACTCAGATACTCACAGACCCACCCAGACATTGACACACTCACTCACAGACCCACTTAGAGACTCATGCAGCCACTCACAGACCCACTCTTACACTCATGCACCCACTCACAGATCCACTCAGGCACTCATGCACCCACTCACAGACCCAACTCATGCAACCACTCACAAACCAAATCAGAGACTCATGCAGCCACTCACAGGCCCACTCAGACACTGACACACCCCGCATTCTGACAAAACAAATCATTCTGAAATAATGTGATGGCCTTAAGAGCCCAAATCACAAAGGTTCCCTTAGATCTGAAGTCTAATTTTTGACCTGAAGTCTAAGGGCTCAATTCACAAATGTAAAGTTAGACCTCAGTTCTAAGTGTACATTTGTGAATTGGGCCCTCATCCACCCCAGTACATTGGTACTCCCACACAGGAAAGCAATCTACATGGTGGCATTTGTAATTTGTGCGAACACCCCTGAGGGCGCTTGATCCAATCGTCATTTTACTCTGACAAAGCTATCAAGGTGTGTGTGATGTTTGCAAATTTGTTATTCAAAAAAACTTTGACAATTTCATAGCGTTTGTATAAAATTAGCCTATGAGAAGTGGAGCAAAAATTGGGTTTTCATGAATTCAAATCCATAGTTCTTTTACAGAACAACTTTTATGAAAATAAATCCAGATAAACTTTCCTGCAAATTTATTTTTTTAGTAGGGGTGGAATTTTCATCCACAGCAAAAAATGTATTATGGTGGTAAACTTTGCCGTTCTGCAAATGTGCGTTTTTTCCACATCTTATAAATTAACATATGGGATCCTGGACACGAAAGGCAAGGTGTTTATCAGTAAAAAAAAATGCTTTCGCTGCAGTCATTCGGCACAGGAGTCGAAACTGACCGCCCCAGTTGGGGTGACAGGGCTCAGCTTGCTGACTGTCTGCATTTATAATCGACCACATGCTCTTCACTGTGCCGACTGTCAGCCAGAAAGAGAACATCCAGCCACTGGATACCTCCATATAGATTGCCGATGGCTCCCAGTTCCATTGGAACCTCAGAAAAATATGGCCCTCATTATGACCTTGGTGGTAAAAACCATCTACTGCTGCGTTGACAGCCACCAAAAGACCGTGGCCGCAGCTACCAGCCATCTGCCATAATATGACCACAGCTGGATTTCCGCCAGAAGGATGGAGGAAATACGGCTGTGGCCATACCACCGGACTGCAGTAAGGTGGTGCTGCTGCCAGCAGCAGCGCCACACCAGTAGACCGCCGCCAGCCATATTATGACCCATAAATACAGCCTGACGGAGTTCTGCTGGCAGCAGCGCCCCGTCCCGTCTCCTGCCGGAGGACCCCCTAAACACAGGTAAGTGGGTGCTCCAACAGGGGAGAGGGGTGTTGTGTGTTTGTGTGGGGGTGTGTGTGTTTGTCTGTGTGTGCGTGTATGCGGGTGTGTGTGCCGTGTTGCATGTGTGTGCATGTTTGGGGGTGTGAGTACGTGTATGTTGAGTAGTGTCAATGCGTGTATGTATGTAAGTGTGTGTGAGAATGGATGTATGCATGCATGGATGAATGTGGGAATAGGTGTGTGTAGGGAGGAATGTGTATAAAGGGGGGGAGTCTGGAGAGGACAGGGGGCCTGGGGGGAACCTGTGGAGAGGGAGGGGGTGGGGAAGAGCCCTATCAGAGACAGGGAAGGGATGCCCTGTCACTGATAGTGCCTACCGCCATGGTTTTCATGGCTGTAAGGAAGCCACGAAAACCATGGCGGTAGGCGGGGTTATAATCCCGCTGGGGGCCAAGTGACGGCCGCCGGACTAGGAGATTGATGTCTCCAGCCTGGCGGCCGTTACCGCTGTGGCGGTCGGTGTGGTACATTGGCGGTTTGGCTTCAGCCAAACCGCCAATGTCATAATATGGAGGAAAGTACAGTCAGCCTGTTGGCAGTACTTTTCTCCATATTACCGCCAACCGCAGGGGTTGTAATGACCCCCTATGTGTCTCTTCGTGAGAGGTGTTAAAATAGAAATTAAACAAGGCAATCAACATTCTCTGTGAAAGATTATTTACAATTGCAAACAATGAGCGAGACAGAATCTGGAAAAGTACCACGTGGTAAAAACGACAGGAGGATACATCCCAGAAAATGGACTCATCACACTTCAGGATGGTGCCCTTACATTCCACTCGCCATGGCTTGAATGTTGTGGTTGACAGTGTCAAATACTGCAGTCAAATAAAATCAAGACACCAAGACCACCATCTTCTAACTCTGTGAAGATTGCCCAACAAGGCCATCAGGACATTTGTAGTGCCCTTTGGGGGCCGTGATTGTGCGAAATTGCTTCTCTCACCAGAAGGCGAAGATGGTTTGAAATAGGACGGTGATGACTCTGTTCTTTATTGCCCAGAGAAGCTTTCTTTCAGGTGAGGTGCTACTATAGCATTCCTACAAACCATTCTCGAGCTGAAAGACGAATTAATGAGGTGCTTGATGAGGGGAGCTATCACATCTTCCCGCCTTTTCGGAAGATGCGAAGGTGTAAAGTCTTTTGCCGGTCTCGAGCGTTTAATAAGCCCCAGGGTCTGTTCTAAGGAAAGAGGTGAGAAATCACACGAGGCAAGTTGACAAGTTTAGTCTCGTTGTCTGTGTTGAAAGCATTTATCCCATCCTGCTTCAGGTAACACCACATGATTTGTACGCTAGACGTTGCTGAATGTCTTTCGTTGCTAAAAGCACATTAGGGAGAGATTTTTTTTTTTGTGACGTAGCGCGTGCATGGACAAAGGTATGCACAGAAGAGTGAGCTGACTGTATAAGAGCTCTGGTGTTTTGTCAGAAAAAAACATGTTTATCTTGTACCACGTGGTTTCTGGTAATAAGACTTCTGCAGACTGAGGACTGCCTTGCTAAATACCTATGCGTAACTAAGAAAATGGGGATAATAAGATTTCTGTAAAAAAGTCAGAGTAATACATTCTTCCTCATCCCACTCTCTTTCCACCTGAATACGACAAGGAGGTTTGAAGATGGAGGGAATACTAGCAGCAGGGGAGAGTAGTTTTAATTATGCTCATGCAGTAGGGCAAAAAACTAGTGCTCGAAATTTGCCTAAAGCTAGCATGGTTTCACTTCAGCCCTAGTTGAAGCCGGATGCCTCAACTAAACAGAAGAGCCATCACACTACAGTGATGGGTGTTTCTTTTCTATCACTTGAGTGGTAGCACTGAAGCAAAATATTTACTGCTCAGTCATGACATCTCCATTCCCTGCTGTCAGATGTCCCTCATTTGACTCCGCTATTGGGTCTATCATGCAACAAAAGCTTACATGGCTGAAAAATCTAGAGTGAACTGTTTGCCACCATGTTCAGTGGCATCAACACTGTGTAATATTAAGCTGAGTAGCAGTCTTTCAGAGCAAGTACATGCCAATTTGCCTTATGCACTGGGAAAATATAATCTTGTCAGGAACAC
This sequence comes from Pleurodeles waltl, assembly GCF_031143425.1. NCBI lineage: Eukaryota > Metazoa > Chordata > Amphibia > Caudata > Salamandridae > Pleurodeles > Pleurodeles waltl. Next base: position 1,375,397,172 of record NC_090445.1, on the reverse strand, counting down.
TTGAAATTTGAGGACAGGTTATTTACACAGAAGGTTATAGTGCATTGCCAGTAACCACATATAGTAAAAGCAATTCCACCTGCTGCTTGGGCATGAGATTTTTCCATAAAGGAACTATTTCACTGGTGCAGGCACTTCCTGGTGAACAAGGACCACCATGATGGACACTTAGGGGGTCATTCCAACCCTGGCGGTCGGTGTTAAAGCGGCGGTCAAATCGCCAACAGGCTGGCAGTAAAAAAAATGCAATTCCGACCCTGGCGGAAACCGCCAACAGAGACCGCCACTTTAACACACCGCCCGCCACGGCGGGACAAACAAACAGCGCGGCGGTCACCGCCAACAGACAGGCGGGAGACAATGTACCGCCCACCCTATCACAACCCACCAATCCGCCACCTTTTCCGGGGCGGTAGCCCTGCCGATAAAAACACAGCGGAAACAGACATTTCAAATGGAAAACGCTCACCTCCATACACCCCACGAGGAATCTGGACAGCATGGAACCCGAACTACACATCCTACCAGCCATTGTCTTCCTGCTCCTCTACCAGGAGCACGAACGCCGGCGCAGAAGACAACGGTGAGTACTGCACCTACGACACAGGGGAGGGGGAGGCAAAAAATTACGGGGACACACATATGCGACACACCCACCCTCACCCACTACAACACACACATCAATGCATAGCAACACATCACAGTTACACCCCCAAACCCCCCGGAAGAATGCAAAGGCAAAAGGAAATGATTATAAATATAGAATTATATTGTAAGACTGAGTATAAAATATATCACACATCTATAACTTCATATACATAAATTGTCCAGTCCGATATGTCCATCAGCCATTGTTCGTGGGCCACTGGGCCAAAACACATGGGCAAAGCCCACACAGGATACCTGCCTCCAACGGAGAGAACACTGCAGGGGCATCAGATAGGAAAACTACAGGCACCTCAGGGGGAAGGGAAGGGGGGGCACCTCAGCCTGATGAGTCCACGATGCCAGATCCACGAGGGGCCTCCATGGCCACTGTGCCATCCTGGGGAGTGCAAAGCCACAGTCTCTCAAGTTTCTACAGTGGGTGGCTTGCCCACTGCCATATCCTGGGGAGTGCAAAGCCACAGTGTCTCAAGTCTCTACAGTGGGTGGCTTGCCCACTGCCATAATATCCTGGGGAGTGCAAAGCCACAGTCTCTCAAGTCTCTACAGTGGGTGGTTTGCCCACTGTTCAATCCTGGGGAGTGCAAAGCCACAGTCTCTCAAGTGGATAACAGTCTCCACTGGTACTGGAGGGGGACTAGTGCCCAGAGTGCTTCGTGCAGCCCTGCCCGACACAGATGCAGGCCTGCCCCTTCCGCCAATGGGCCAGCGGTGCTTGAGATGAAGGGCCCAGTTCAGCAGTGCTTGAGACGGCGGTGCCCAGCGGAGCGGTGCTTGAGATGAAGGGCCCAGCGGAGCGGTGCTTGAGATGAAGGGCCCAGTTCAGCGGTGCTTGAGACGGCGGTGCCCAGCGGAGCGGTGCTTGAGATGAAGGGCCCAGCGGAGCGGTGCTTGAGATGAAGGGCCCAGTTCAGCGGTGCTTGAGACGGCGGTGCCCAGCGGAGCGGTGCTTGAGATGAAGGGCCCAGTTCAGCGGTGCTTGAGACGGCGGTGCCCAGCGGAGCGGTGCTTGAGATGAAGGGCCCAGTTCAGCGGTGCTTGAGACGGCGGTGCCCAGCGGAGAGGTGCTTGAGATGAAGGGCCCAGTTCAGCGGTGCTTGAGACGGCGGTGCCCAGCGGAGCGGTGCTTGAGATGAAGGGCCCAGTTCAGCGGTCCTTGCCCTGTTCAGCGGTGCTTGCCCTGTTCAGCGGTGCTTGTCTTGGCGGTCCTTGCCCTGTTCAGCGGTGCTTGCCTTGGCGGTCCTTGCCCTGTTCAGCGGTGCTTGCCTTGGCAGTCCTTGCCCTGTTCAGCGGTCCTTGCCCTGTTCAGCGGTCCTTGCCCTGTTCAGCGGTGCTTGCCTTGGCGGTCCTTGCCCTGTTCAGCGGTGCTTGCCTTGGCAGTCCTTGCCATGTTCAGCGGTGCTTGAGTTGGCGGTCCTTCATTGCCCAGCTGGGCTGTGGCTGGCGGTCCTTCATTGCCCAGCTGGGCTGTGGCTGGCGGGCCCTCCTGGGCAGCTGGGCTGTGGCTGGCGGGGCCCTCCTGGGCAGCTGGGCTATGGCTGGCGGGGCCCTCCTGGGCAGCTGGGCTGTGGCTGGCGGGGCCCTCCTGGGCTGCAGTACCGGGCCTGTGTGTGTCCTCCTGCACACCTGGGATGGGGCTGGTGGGGCCCTCCTGGCCAGCTGGCCTGCTGCCGGACTTGTCGGGCGTGCTGCCCTTCCCACCCTTCCCTGCACGCTTGTGGCCCTTTCCCACCTTTGGCGGTGTGCCAGGTGGCACCTCACTTCCTGACTGTGCCAATGTAGGGATTTTGGTCCCTGGGGTCTTTGGTCGCTCGCGCCGGGCACTGGCAATCTTAGGATGCTTTTCCGGTGGTGGGCTGGCCGTGCCTTGGCTCCTAGCTGAACTGGATGCCCTTGAGGGTGGGGGACTCCACAGTCCATGGACAACAGTCTTCACTGGTCCCGGTTTTGTGGTGGCTGAGGTGCTGATTGGAGTCTTATGAGACGGACGGGGTGGGGGAGTTGTAGGAAAGAGGTCAAGTTTGGAAAGGAAAATCAATTTGGAAAGAGAGGGACGGGTAGGTGTAGTGGGTATGGGAGTGGAGGAAGAGGATGTGGTTGTAGGAGTGTGAAGTCTGGTGTCTTTGGGTGCAGGTGCTTGGGCTGGAGGCTGTCGTGAGGTGGATGGCTGTTGGGTGGGTGGCTGCCTGCGTTTGTGTAGTTTGGAGGAGGGGGTGACAGACACACTTGGAGAGGACACAGGGGACATGTAAATGGTAGTGGGGGTGGTGACTGCACATGTGCGGAGTGTTCTGGTGGGTGTGCTGGTGATGGACGTAGTGGCTGAAGATGTTGTGCATGCAAGTGTGGGTGGAGACGTCACAGGGAGGGAGGAGAGAGACGAGGAGGAGGGGGACACAGTGGAGGCAGTGGCTGTTGGTATGTCTGCATGTGGATGTTGCTTGTGTGAATGCTTGTGTGATGTGTGGTGCTTATGTCTGGATGAGCTTCCCTTGGGTGTTGAGGTGTGTGCAGGCTGGTCTGATGGTGTGTCTGGGATAGGCAGAGGTACAGGGGATTGGGTCTGGGTGGAGGAAGTTGGAGGGGGAAGGCTAGAGACAGGGACAATTGCTGCCGTCAGTGCTGAGGCCAGAGCGTTGAACGATCGCTGATGGGCAGCCTGACCAGAATGAATGCCCTCCAGGTATGCATTACTCTGGTGCACCTCTCTTTGTACACCCTGGATGGCATTCAAAAGGGTAGACTGCCCAACAATGATGGTCCTTAGGAGGTCAATGACCTCCTCACTGAGGGCAGCAGGGGTGACAGGGGCAGGGCCTGAGGTGCCTGGGGCGAAGGAGATGCCCACCTTCCTGGGTGAGCGGGCAGGGGGCAAACGCTGAGGGGCTGATGGGAGGGCGGTGCTGGTGCGCTGGGTGGCGGCTGTACCTGTTGTTGCGGGGGGCACGGATGTTGCCGCCACCACAAGGGAGCTCCCTTCAGAGGACGAGTCGCTGTCACTGACATCAGCACGAGTCCCCGCTGTGGAGCTCCCCTCGCCCTCCGTCTCACTGGTGAAATCCGAGTCAGTTGCATGGCCCGCCATGGCCATGTGAGATGCAGCTCCCACGTGCTCCGATGCCACTTCTCCTCCGCCTGATGATGCTAATGCACACATGAACAGGAAGACCACAAAAAAGGGGGGGAGGAGAAATAAAGACATGTTGAGTGCATGGATTACCACTACCGTTGGCGGACAAGACAGACACAGAAGCCCCCTGCATTATGCCGCGCACTTGGGGTCCACTATGCAATCCGTGGGACATGGCCTACAAGCCTATGGACGACAACTGCACACATAGATGACACAGGGCCATGGATACCTGTACTTGGCACCCTACAGAGGTGGGGGGCGGGGGCACAGGGCCATGCCTTACGGAGGGGCCTAGCCTACAGAATTCGCCCTGGCCTAGGGATACCCACAGCCCTCCTCCCCCACCCAGACACCTCCACTGCGCGCAAAGTCAGCAGAATGTATTTGTACTCACCCCCTTGTGTCTGCTGTGATGTCCTCACGCGCCCATCCAAATCGGGGTAGGCCACCGCCAGGATCCGGGACATCAGGGGGGTCAATTGACGACTGGCACCCCTCCTACGTTGGGAGGCCATCCCCAGCAGAGCCTCCGCCGTCTTCCTGCTCCCGCGTCGGATGTCCTCCCACCTCTTCCGGCAGTGGGTGCCCTGTCTGTTGTGGACCCCCAGGGTCCGGACGTCCTTTGCGATGGCACGCCAAATCGCGACTTTCTGGTGGGCGCTGACCTATGTGACATGTACAGGGAGAGAAAAATTGTCATTACCTTCTGCATGCTCGATGTGAGTGGCCCCCCCATCCCCACCCTTGCCATGTGGCACATGCTCTCATCTGTCGTCTGATGCATGCCTCAATCGCTCCCCTCCCCACCATCTTTCATCCACCGACTCAACCCAGGCATTGGCCACAAAGCATGGTCTCAGTGTACTTACCTGTTGGTCTGGAGGACCGTAGAGTAGCGCATACTGGGGGAGGACCCCATCCACGAGTTTCTCCAATTCTTCAGAAGTGAAGGCAGGGGCCCTTTCCCCAGTCGCAGCAGCCATTGTCTCTTCCAGACCGAGGTCACAGCAGCACTTGCAGTGTAGGTCCTATCCTGTGGAAGATCAGGTATCGAGTGATTAAGCTGATAGAAAATGGCGGTCACGCCCGGGGCGGTGCTTACCGTGGTGGTGCGTACCGCGACCGCCGGCGCACATCGTCATTGGCTCGTGAAACCCATAGGCTTCAATGTTAGCCAATGCGGCTTTGCGCCGCGGTCTTCGATCGCCTACCGCCACGGTGTGCCACGCCAGCGCATTGACCTCACATCCCATTGTCACACTTCACAGGTCAGGCAGCTGCCGTTTCAAGGGCCCACATGGCTTAATTTCTACTGCGTCACACATACCTAGGCCTTTCCTCAACACTCATACAAACCATTCAATGCATAGTGAATCGTGTTGTGTGCAAGCTGTGGGAACGTACCTGTGGGTTGATTGACTCTGTGCTCGCTGTTGTCCTTCCTAGGCACCGTCCGCTGGGACATGCGAGGAGATGGAGGAATCTTCCCGTGTACAGACCGCTGGTGGACCTGTCGACAATGGAGGAACGACATGTCATTCTGACATACAGGCTTGACCGAGCCACTATACATGAACTGTGTGCCCAGCTGGAGGCAGACCTGATGTCACCCATCCGCCAACCCACAGGGATCCCCCCTCTAGTGCAGGTGCTGTCAGTACTCCATTTCTTAGCAAGTGTGTCATTTCAAACAACAGTGGCCATAGCATCAGGGATGTCCCAGCCCATGTTTTCCAAGGTGTTGTCCAGAGTGTTGTCTGCCCTGCTCAAACACATGCGGAGCTACATCATGGTCCCTGAGGTGGGGGATTTGCCTACAGTGAAGGGTGATTTCTATGCCCTTGGACATATCCCCAACATCATAGGTGCCATTGATGGGACACATGTGGCTTTGGTACCCCCCAGCAGGAGTGAACAGGTGTACAGGAACAGGAAAAGTTATCATTCCATGAATGTACAGATGGTGTGTTTGGCTGACCAGTACATCTCCCATGTTAATGCCAAGTTCCCTGGGTCAGTGCATGACGCCTACATCCTGCAGAATAGCAGCATCCCGTATGTGATGGGTCAACTCCAGAGGCACCGGGTGTGGCTATTAGGGGACTCTGGTTACCCCAACCTGTCCTGGCTACTGACCCCAGTGAGGAATCCCAGGACCAGGGCAGAGGAACGCTACAATGAGGCCCATGGGCGGACTAGGAGGGTGATCGAACGCACCTTTGGCCTCCTGAAGGCCAGGTTCAGGTGCCTCCATATGACTGGTGGATCCCTAATGTACTCACCAAAGAAGGTGTGCCAGATCATCGTGGCCTGCTGTATGCTTCACAACCTGGCTTTGCGACGCCAGGTGCCTTTTCTGCAGGAGGATGGTCCAGATGGTGGTGTTGTAGCAGCTGTGGAGCCTGTGGAGAGTGAAGAGGAGGAAGCCGAAGAGGACGACATAGACAACAGGAACACAGTAATAGAGCAGTATTTTCAATGACACACAGGTAAGAGTCGACACCGGCATATTACTTTTACCTAAAGACTCCTACCTCTCTACTGTCTGACTTTTTCCCCCAGTGTATGGTAACAGTGTTGTGACTTTCCCTTCCGATTTCAGAGCTGTGGGCCCCACTGCATGACATCTGCTTTTTTTCCCCATGGACTACAGCTGTGTGACAGCGGTTTGTTGGCATCACAATGTGAATCAACATTTTGGCACTGTCATGTCTAATACATTTGTTAAAATCACAGACAGACTCCAGATTGTTTATGTGCAATAAGTGTGTTAATTCAAGTGCTCTAATTTGGATGGGTGGTTGCAAATCGGTGAGGGGTGATGGTGGAGGATTGTCCATGGCAGAGTCCAGACTATCAGTATCACAGGTGCATTGTCCAAATGCCTGTGGAAAGTGGAGCAGGGGCAGTTTAAAGTTGGACAGGGTGACAATGTGGGACAGTGGGATGACAATCTGGCCGGTATCCTTTGCTGGCGGGGGTCTTGACATGTTACTCTGTCTTCTTCCTGGATCTCAGGGCCCGCTTGCGGGGTGGTTCTCCTTCTGCAGGGGGTGGGGTTCTGGTGGCCTGTTGGTCTTGTGTCGGGGCCTCCTGTCCACTAGCGCCGGCGGAGGTCGTAGCCAGTTCTTGGTCCATGCTAGTGACAGGGGCCCTTTGAGGTGCCACAGTGTTCCGCAATGTGGTGATTAACTCATTCAGGGCCACTACGATGGTACCCATGGCGGAACTGATGTTTCTTAGTTCCTCCCTGAACCCCATATACTGTTGCTCCTGCAGAAGCTGGATTTCCTGAAACCTGGCCAGGACCGTCGCCATCGTCTCCTGGGAGCGGTGGTATGCTCCCATGATGGAGGAGAGGGCCTCGTGGAGAGTGGGTTCCCTTGGCCTGTCCCTCCCCTGTCGCACAGCAGCCCTCCCAGTTCCCCTGTTTCCCTGGGCCTCCATCCCCTGGACCGTGTGCCCACTACCACTGCCCCCTGGTCCCTGTTGTTGTTGGGGTGGTGGGTTAACCTGGGTTCCCTGTAGTGGTGGACACACCCCTGATTGACGTGTCCTGGGGACAGAGGTATGGGCCCGCTGGGTGGGTGCTGTGCTGGTGTTCCCAGAGGGGGGAAGGTCTGCTGTGGCCTGTGACTGTCTGAGGGGAATCGACTGTCCCGAAGTCCCTGATGGACCGGGCTGGTCATCTAGATCCAGGGAGACAGAGCTGCTGTCATCACTGTGGGCCTCTTCTGGGGGTGGAGTGGACATTTGTGGACCCTCCTGCGCGGTGACCTGGCGTTCGGGTCCTGCAGGGGTATAAAAGTATGGTTATTGCTTCTGTGTGTGCCAATGGCGTGCAATGGGTGGGTGCCCGTGTACCCCAGTGCTGGCATTCCTTTGTGGGGGCTGTTGTGACGGTGTTTTGGGGGGGGGGGGTGATGGGTATGTGCATTGGGCATGCTTTGGTGATGGGTGTCCATGCTTTGGGGCCGCATGCAGGGCTAAGTTTTGGGATGGGTGGGTTGTGATGGTGAGACATTTGCAAGGGGTAGTTGTGATGGGGTGGGGGTGAGGGTGGGGGTATGAGTTGGCATGCAGGTGGGGTGGGGTGGGGGGGATGAAGTAGTGAAGATGAGACTTACCAGAGTCCATTCCTCCACCGACTCCTGCGAGGCCCTCAGGATGCAGGATGTTCAAGACTTGCTCCTCCCATGTTGTAAATTCTGGGGGAGGAGGTGGAGGTCCGCCGCCAGTCTGCTGTACCGCGATGTTGTGCCTTGATACCATGGAACGCACCTTCCCCCGTAGGTCGTTCCACCTCTTCCTGATGTCGTCCCTATTTCTTGGGTGCTGTCCCACAGCGTTGACCCTGTCGACTATTCTGCTCCATAGCTCTATCTTCCTGGCAATGGTGGTGTGCTGCACCTGTGTCCCGAACAGCTGGGGCTCTACTCGTACAATTTCCTCCACCATGACCCTGAGTTCATCATCTGAGAACCTGGGGTGTCTTTGAGGTGCCATGGGGTGGTGTGGGTGATGTGTGGGATGGATTGTGTGGTGCTAAGTGTGGTGATGTGTATTGTTGTGTTGTGTGAAGTGCGCGCTAATATTGCAGGGTGACAGTGAATTGGGCGTCTGGGTGCTCGGATGTCTTTTCTCGGTGCGTGTTCACGAATATCTAGGAGTGGAAGTTTGTGGGTGATGTGGGTGTGTGTTTTATATTGTATTGGGTGTGTGGGAGTGGTGTGTGTATGTGTATCAGGTGTGTGTATTTCGAATTGGCCAATGTGGTAGTATTTTGTACGAGTATGTGTATTTCGACCGCAGCGGTGTGTACCGCCAATAGAATACCGCGGTTGAAAGACCGCCGCGTGGATTCGTGGGTCGTAATGGCATGGGTGTATTTATGTTGGCGTGACGGTGGAGGTTTGGTCATTGCCAGTTTATCGCTGACCTTTGGTGTGGCAGACTTTTGTGGATGTCAGTATTTTGGCGGTTTGCCTGTTGTGGGTCAGAATGACCGTGGTGGTTTACCGCGGCGGTGTTATGGCGGTCTTCTGTCTGGCGGTAAGCGCATTTTACCGCCGAGGTTGGAATGACCCCCTTAGTAATGAGAACGACACCCCATTTATTGAACACCTGCACTTCAAGCTGAAAACGTCACAATGATTTTGACCCTTGCCTGCTGAACACCCAGATCACAAGCCATCTTTACCAACCTCATCACCAACTTTGTCGCTCCACTCACCACTGACATTTTCCTTTGTCAATTTTCACCTGGAAGACCAAAACAACCCCTGCGCCACAGCAGTCTTCGAAAGTTTGAGCAACATTGGCCTCACCCAGCTTGTCCCAGAACCAACACACACCTCAGGACACACACTGAACCCCATCTTCACCACAAGCAACAGCATTAAATATAACTTCAGCACACCATTAACATGGACCGACCACTCCATCATCCACTTCCAAAACAACACACCTCAAGTCAGCACCCCTACCAGGTTCTGCATTCCAAACCACAGCTGGGGCAAAATCACAGAAGCAGACAGCCCCAACACCCTCATTACAGATCGACCTAGTCCCACAGACAGCCTTGACAGGGACATCAACAACTTCAACAACTGGATCAAGAACTCTGCAGACTCCCTCATGCCCCTCAAACCCAACAAGCATAATAGATAAAACAAGCAGGCCTGCTGGTACACAGAAGACCTTTGAGACACCAAACAACATTGTAAGTAGCTAGAAAGGAAATGGAGAACCAGCCACAACACCACAGACAGAACTACATACAAGGCTGCACTCAGACGCTATCATCAGCAAATAAGGGACACCAAGAAAAAACTACTAGGGAGCCCCAACAGCTGCAATATGTTCTCGATCATTAGGGATTTTACATAATGTTTAGCCACTGTCAACATCATTGTTCTCTCCCAAAAACTCTACAACATCCTATCCATCTTCTTCCACAGCACAATTGCACACCAATCCAACCCCAGAGAACTCATTGCTAACCTACTCACCACCAACCAAGTTGGCCACCTGACCGAATAGACAAACTTCACCAGATTTGAAACAGCAGCAAGCATGTGGACCATTTATCAGTCCCACATCGTCAACACCACCATCACATCTGCCACTTTTCCGGATGAATGGAAGATTGCAGAAATCAACACCCTCCTCAAGAAGCCCACACGTGACCTAAATCAACTGGGTAACTTCTGACCCATCTCCCTTCTACCCTATCCAGCCAAAGCGATTTAGAAGCCCTAAAAAAAGCAACTGACAACTTACCTCGAACTTCACCACCTTCTAGACAACACTCAACCAGGATTCAGAAAGAACCACAGCACCAAATCAGCACTCATCGCTGACGCCAATGACATTCAAATCACTCTGGACTGAGGAGAAACCACAGACCTCTCCCTCAATCTCTCTGTAGCCTTCAAAACTGTCTCCCATAACTACCTCATCAGAAGTCTCAACGAGATTGGCACACAAGGATCTGCTCTCAAATAGATCTGTTCATTCCTCACTGGAAGAATCCAAAGGGTCAGGCTGCCACCCTTCATATCAGAGACAAAGAGAGTGATATCCGGAGTCTCGCTGGGATTGTCCCTCAGCCCCACTCTTTTCAAAATATACATGACGCTGCTTGCCAACAACATCCGATTTCAAGCCATCACTGTCATCTACGCCAGTGACACCCAACTCACCCTTTCCCTACTGAACAAGACAAAAACCACCAGGCCCAGTTTCACCACCTGCATGACCATGGTAGCAGACTGGATCTGAACCAACTGAGTGCAGCTCAACTCCGATAAGACCAAAGTACTGGTCTTTTGCAACAAGACCTCCCCACGGGACTCTACCTGGTAGCTGTCAGAGCTAGGACCAACACTCCCACCCACAGACCAAGCAAATAATCCAGAGATCATCCTAGAAAACAATCTCAACATGATGGCTCAAGTCAACACAGTGTGCATCTCCCGTTGCCACATCCTATGCGTGCTACAGAATATCTTCAACTAGTTGCCAGAAAACCAGTTGGGCCTTCACACAAGCACTCGTCACCAGCAGTCTGGACTATTGCAACACTCTCTATGCCAGAATCTCCAAATAACTCCAACACAGACTCCAAACCATCCAGAACACTGCTGCAAGACTGATACTAGACCTCCCACTCTGCACCCCATCAAACCGCACCTCAAGAAGCTTCAGTGGCTCACCATTCACAATTACAGCCAATTCAAACTTCTCATGCACACATACGAAGCCCTATACAATACAGGACTAAAATACCAGAACAGCCTCATACACATTCACCAAATCACCAGACACCTACACTCTTCCTCACTAGCACACATTCCCTGCATCTGCGAAAGCAAAACTGGAGGGTGCTCATTCTCCTACATTGCACCCAAGACATGGGACAACCTCCCTCAACACATCAGAGCCTCCTTCCCACTTCCTGAGCTCCTCAAGAAGCTGAAGGCGTGTCTCTTTGCACAAGCACCTTGGAGACCACACACCTATACACCTGCCTAAGTGACTAGATACCCTTTTGGGTGACTAGTGCGCTATACAAATAGATATAACATACTGACATGTTAACATACCTCCAACAGACCTACATTTGTAAAATGCACCTTGTAAACTCTAGACCAGGCTGTAAATGTTCTCTTTACCATGCATATTTTCTGGATCACAGGTGACAATTTTATTGCCTTTAGACTGTTCCCTCTTTTGAATTCTTTCAATTCTGGATTGGGTCAGATACTTTGTATGAAAACTACTGGACAGGAAAAAATGGCCTGTGACATTGATATAACCTCCAGTTTCTCTCCCTTACAACCTACTTAAACATAGCACAAGTCAAAATACCATTTAAGGGTATCCCCCTGCTAACCTTTCAGTAATTTTGAACATGCTCAGAAGAGACTCTTTATGAGGTGCTGGGTCAGTGCATAAATCAACAAGTGTAAATGGAGTTCAGTTAAAACAAACCACTTATAGTCAGACAGTGGTCTTTATAACAAATATACTAGTTCTGTTAAAAAATACTAAAATACTGCAAAAAGAAAGATGAAGTAAAAAAGTAATAATATGTTGTTTTTCTTTTCAATTAAAGCCTATGGGAACTCAACATCTATGTAGCTAGAGTACACACAGTTTTATAGAACAAGGTGAACACTGGAACAATTATGGAGCTCAGTATGGACTTCCAAGTGACTAGGTGCCACTCAGTATTTCATAACTGAGGGGACATAATCAGAAAAACTAACCTTACAAATAGTGTCTTTTGTAGCTTGGCACAAAAGCAGTCAGGCATACCTTCGAGGCAATACGTAAAGTATTTATGCAGCACACAAACAGTAATAAAGTGAAAAGACAACATAAGAAAAATCTCAAACCAATTTAGAAAAATAGAGCACATTTTAATAAACAAAATGATACCAGCACAACAAAAATGTAACCAGTAGAACCGGAGATACTGAATTTCAAACCTTTAGGTAAGTATAAAGCAAAAAGCACCACTTACGGTCATCTGGTTGTGCTAGATGGGGAAACCGACAAGGTGAAGCTGACCGCGATGGAGCGCAGGCTGGATACAGGGACCAGATTAGTCCCACTGAAAAAGTTATCCCTCCAAGGTCTGCTGTGAAGAATTCCAACTGCAGTGGAGGAGGCCGCAAGGAACAGGGCAAGCATCGCTAGTGGTTTTCGCTGTAGCTCAAAGATCCAGTCAAGGGCTGTGGATGCTTGTTGCCAGAGCTTTACATTGGTGGTCACTGCAGGCTGTTGTTTCTGTAGCATGAAGTGCAGACCTCACTTTGCCGGGAGTCACTGGCAGTCGCTGTAATGTGAAGAGTCAGGCTCACCAGAACTTTGCACTGGGGGGGTCACAGGTGGCAGAGACTTACGCCCATATTTATACTTTTTTTGCACTGCATTTGTATCACTTTTTGCCGCAAAAGCGGCGCAAACTTACAAAATACTATTATATTTTGTAAGTTTGCGCCACTTTTGTGTCAAAAAATGACACAATTGTGGCACAAAAAAAAGTATAAATATGGGCCTTAGTGCCTCGGGTGGCACCGCTTAAGAATCAGATAATCACTCTATCAGAGACCAGCAGAGCTCAGGCATATCCAGTTGCAATTCTGTTCAGCTGGGTAGATGCTGGATAGATCTCTGTAGCTTGTTATGTCCCTGTAGTTCACAAAGGAGGCCAGACACATAGCCCTTGGAGTCACTCTGGTGGACCTGGGTTTAAAGTGCAGGTCCAGGCTTGTCCTTCCAGTGGCAGGGCAGCAGGGTAGTCCTTCTTCTGAGTCTTCCACAGGTCCAGAAGTGATTTCCTAAGCAGTTTAGGAAGTCCAAGATTCATATCTGGTGTCAGCCTTTAAAGTGAAAAGACTTCCTATAATACTAGTACATCTGGTTCTGAAATGTTCTTCCCTTCTTCCCCTGCCAAGGGTCCAAGCAGCCTGGGGTTACAAAAGACTGGTGTCAGGTACCTTTGCTTGTGTGCTGGAGGCAGTCCCTTCAAATGTAAGTGAGACAGGGAACAGCTCGGTCCCAACCATCCTGGTTGAATGGCCCATTCCCCCCAATATCTAGTCCCCTTTTGTCTTACTATCTGCTAGGAATACACAAAGGGCAAGTGCCAAGCTATTACAGCCATGTGATTTAGGACACAGGCAGCAAGCACCAAATGGTTAGGGCAATAAAATGCCAATGTTCTAAAAGGAGGATTTTCAGAAGTGTAACTTAAAATCTGACTTTAGAATTAAAGAGGATTTAAAATTGAAATTAATGTTAGTTTGAACATCAATTTTGTATCTACTCCCTCCCAAACTTATGGTATCACTTATTAAGTGTAATGAGGAAGCCCAATGTTATCCTATATGGAAGATAGGTCTTGCAATTGTGAAAAATGAGTCACTCACCATGCACAGATCTGTCATCAATAATGTAATTTCAGATGTTACAGACATATCATCAATGATGTCATAGAATATGTCTTGAGTGATGTAATCTGTGAGGTAATAAGCGGGGCACTGCCAGGGCATGAGTTATAGTTACATTAAGCCACAAGCTATTGTTCCTTGACACAACTATAACTGGTGCATTTCAGTGGTCTGTTTAGTGAAAACGGTATGTTTTTACTGACATTTTCATATTACTATAATGCCACTTTAACCTTAGTTTTTTTTAGTGAATGTCTTTTTAAAAAAATGTAAAGCAAGATTTTATTACAATACATAATGCCAGTCCCTACGCCTTGCACAGCCGAAGGTTAGCTGTATGGCACCTGCGGCCCCACCAGCTTCCCTGCCAACACCCTTCTTATATTTTTGTTTAATTATTGGATGGGGGAATGCTGCTTCCTCCCCAAAGCTTACACATCCCAAGGACCCAAACCTCCAGTGCCATATCCATTTTTATGGGGAAGGAGGCTCAACCCCTCCCTTAGGCTTTACAGGCCCTGGGGACCCCATCTCCCGGCACCATATTCATTTTTATGGGGAAGGGGACTCATCACCTCACTGGGCCTTTACTGGCTCTGGGGACACAATGACCTCCTGGGTACTAATGTGGGTGCCTCAATGTCCACCTGGGGCACCCACAAAGAACAATTTTAGGGGTTCCGGGGGAATGTGCAGCCCCCCTTCATGCACCCATCCTGGGTTGAGTTAGTGGCAGCTAATCAGATCTCATCTTGAGTTCCTAGGTCTCCACAGACCCTTTGCAGTATGAAATAATTCTCATAATATAATTAATTTCTCAAAAACTACTGAACAGATCTATACCAATTCACAAAAACACAGTTTCTGGACAAGATCTAGCTTTCTGCCAAATTTGACAAAGCCTTTCACCATTTGTAAAACACTATGGGGGTCATTACAACTCTGACGGACGGTGTTAAAGCGGCGGTAAGACCGCCAACAGGCTGGCGGTCTTTTTTTGAGTATTATGACCATGCCGGTTTCCGCCATGGTCATCCGCCGCTTCACCGTTCCGCCTGCCCGGGCGGAGACGACCGCTGGGCTGGAGACCTGGGTCTCCAGCCCGGCGGCCGTCACAATACCGCAGCCGGTATTTCGACCCGGCTTACCGCCGTGGATTTCCAGCGGTAGGAACCGCCATGAAATCCATGGCGGTAAGCACTATCAGTGCCAGGGAATTCCTTCCCTGGCACTGATAGGGTCTCCCCCACCCCCACCCCGACTCCCTCCCCTACACCCCCCACGACCCCTGCCACCCCCAAAGGTGGCAGGGCCCCCCTCCCCACCTAGACCCCCAACATCACATAACTCACACACACACGACATGCACGCAGGCACCACCAACACACATACACGCACACACACCAACATACATGTCTACATCCACACACTCAGTCAGACACGCACACCCATATACAGACATACACGCACACATCCATACAGACATACATACAGACATACACGCACTCACACACCCCCTCTACATACACAGACGCACACCCCCATGCACCCACACAACACACAACACCCCTCCACCCCCCTCCCCTAACGGACGATCGACTTACCTTGTCCGTCAATCCTCCGGGAGGGGACGGGAGCCATGGGGGCTGCTCCGCCGACACCACACCGCCAACAGAACACCACCACGCCGAATCACAGGACGTGATTCGCTGGGCGGTGTTCTGTTGGCGTGGCGGTGGAGGAGGAGCAACCTCCACTTTCCCGCCGCCCGCCAGTATGGCTGTTGGCGGCTCTCCGCCGTAAACAGGACGGAGAGCAGCCAACAGTCATAATACGCCGAGCGGCAAACCGCCACTACTGGCGGTCTTCCGCACGGCGGTCCCTCAGCGGTCTTGTAAAAAGACCGCCGAGGTTGTAATGACCACCCATGTATATATTCATGCTTGTATATTGTCTGGTAAATACAGCTGCTGGGGGGGGGGGTGGTTTGAATTTTCTTTGGCGAGGGAAGATTTTAGTTTCTAGTCCAGGGTTGATGGATCTGTTAATCATTAAATGTCTGGATTGCCTCAGTGGGTTTTCATCTCTGCAAAACCAACTGTTTGCAGACTTACCATCCTACAATGTACCAATCAAGCAAATCAAGCAAATCTTTAAAACTTGTGACCACCTTCCGTAGTATTCAACATGCAACATGCTAGGGCAGTTCTTTTTGGATATAGGAAGGAAAGGTGGACCTTAGTCTGGGCTTTTCTCTACAGTCGTCTTTTGAGGCACTTCATCTACCATCCCCCCTCTGATGTGACTTTGAGGCAGGAGACACAGCATCAAAGCAGGAATCCGTTATCTTAAAGTGGTGCTTCCCCATTTTCTGGGGGTATCTCCCAAGTGCAAGTAAACAAGTCACCTGGACAGCAAGGACACATGACAGCACATCTCTGCAGAGAGTCAGCCATCTAAGGTGACATTGTTAAAAGTGGCAGAGTGAGTGTATTTATTAGAAAATGTGACTGTTATCTTGGGGAAATTCATTATCCTTAAGAAACTGATGGTAAATTACCAGCAAATCCTACTGAGAGTCTTGGAGATGGAAGCTGTGCTGCCAGCCCAAATGACCTGTTAATAGGATCAAAGACACTGTCAGAGCATGAAGCAAACCAAATGGGTTTGATCCTGCTTCTCCCAAGTGGGGTAAATTCACTGAGCATTGTCTATATTGGCAAAACTGCGTAATGCTTTTAGAAAATTAATATACTAGAACCTTCTGGATCATTTATACTTCTCAATTTATCTAATGGATACCTATCAAAAGCAAAGGTTCCACTAGGACTCATGAAATGCATTTTGAACTTATTGATGACGTAAAATCACCTCACTGCAACTAATATAATTAGCACCCAATAAACAATCCAATTTTACCAATTTATAGTTTAGCATAGTTTTGTTTACAAGTAGTAATCTATACAGTGCTCAGAGATTGGTTACACACGAGCGAGAAGTAGTGCAAAGACAAGGGTGGGGCATAAAAGAAACAGTAATTGACCACAGGATATTTATTTACGAAAGGATCCTCAAATAGGTGCTCACACGTTACACAAGATAAATTCTTGACAGGCCTAAGTGCATACTCGGCGTTTTGAACAGATAATTATTTGAATTGTCATCTACAGGACACATTGAATTTTTCGACCCACTGGACATTCATTTCGGCCGCCCATGAATATGTCAGGCTATTGTTTCGTGTTTATTTGTTTTTGGGCCTCTTTTTGCTCTCAATAGAACAGTCAGCTTCCTCAGTCCACTTCTCTAGCTGTGGGCGGGGAGGAGGGGTTATATTGAACTATTTGAGATATTTGGATTTAAAGCTATGCTCTCTGGGAAACTTTTACCCATATTTATACTTTTTTAGCGCAGCATTTGCGTCGTTTTTTGACCCAAAATCGGCGCAAACTTACAAAATCAATTGTATTTTGGAAATTGCTCTGCTTTTGCGTCAAAAAATGACGCAAATGTGGCGCTTAAAAAGTTTATATATGGGCCTTTGAGTGCTTACTTGTGAGCAGTGTTTTAATAAAAACACTCTTTACATGCTGGAGCACCACACAAACCATCTTGTCAAAGGTGCAATCAATTGATTTTTTACTTTAAACCATTTAATAAAAGCCAAAATCCACCGGTTTACCTTGGTTGTGATGTCTCCATATTCATGATATTCTCTGGTGTTAAATTTGCCTGGATAACCTATTTTTTAAATGCAAACCCATTTGCTCATTTGGTATCATTGTTTAGTGCTACCATTGTCTCTTCTATGCTTCAAGCCCACACCACTTCCTGGAGTAATCATTGGATGTCTATCCCTTATTACCTTGAAAGACAAGTTCTAATGAGATACTTGGGCTCATTTTGGGGGGTCCAGCGGTAAGGTGGCAGTAAGTTGGCATTGACACACCATACACAGGTAAAATGGCAATTGAAGCTTCTATCTAGCCCATACAAACAATAATAGCTGAGAAAAAGCTTGGCAATTCCTTTGAGTGCCAAGATGAGGATAAAAGGGCATGGGGATGGTACATTACAACAGTACCGCCAGTGCGGCCAGACCGCAGACGACGGTGGTTGCCATCCCCAGGCTGGCGGTAGCCACTGCACCGCCCACCCTATTACGACACTGTAGACCGCCACGATTTCCGGGGCGGGATGCCCACCACCCAAAGCCTGGCGGAAACAGCAAGTAGAAAAGGACCCACTCACCTCCAGGGACACAGATGACTCAGTGGAAGCCATGGAATGCGATCTTGAAATCTTTCCAGCGATCTTCCTTGCCTTCCTCCTCTATGACCGCCAAAGGCAACGCCATCGGTGAGTACACCTTCAAAGCACACAAAAGAGAAGGGGAAAGTGACATACCCACACACAACATACACACAATGCACAGACTCCAACGCACGCACACACTCACACATGCAATACTACACCCATACCAAGACACACACACACAAAACACAGCCATGCCAAACACACACATCACAGACACACATTCTGGATCACAACTACACAACCACACCAATAGCAGCAACAAGCAGATACACACAAACCAATACAAAGATACAACACTATATACAATGCCCAAATACAAGAAAGTACAGTGAATCGGAATTAAAAAATGCCTAGAAATGCACATTGTACAGCACATGATAGACAGATGGAAACTCACCAGTAAACAAAAAAGACTCGACAATTGTATGTTAAGGAAACCAACAGAAATCCTAAATATTATTAGAACAAATGCAATGTAAATGTGCAACAAAAAGCACCAAGGCCCATAGGCCAGTCCAATATCCAATTAGCATAACTGTGCCTGTCAAAGGACTTCAACTTGACTCCTGATAGCCTAATGGCCTCCACAAGGTAGGGGTATCAATGGGGCAGGTAGGCACCTCAAGGGTCTGGGGGTGGGAGTTTGGGTTTAAGTGGGGGGTCCTTTGGCTTTGGTTCCGGAGGGGGCTCCTTTGGCTTCGGTATGGGAGGGGGTGGGGGTTTCAGCTTTGGGGGCAGGTTTTTTTTTGGGGGATAGAGGAAGGCTTTTTTGTGGGTGGAAGGGCAGCAGAGGTGGAAGGGGGATCATGACAGCGAGGGGCAACACGGGGTGGGACACGTCAAGGCAGGCAAGGAAAGGCTTCTTAGGAACAAGGGGATCGATTGGGAAAGTGGTTTGGGAGTGGAGGTAGAGGGAGTGATAGTAGGATGTGTAGGTGTGCTGGATATGGCTGCAGATGTATGCAGAGTATGTATGTGTGAGGTGGAGGACTGTTGAGTGTCTGAGTGCGAACATTTATGTGTTTGGAAGGAGGGGGGAAGGAATGCTGGGAGAGGACAGACAGGTCATGTGGATGTCTGTTGGAGTGGTGTCTGAATGTAACATGGGTGTGCTGCATGTGTCAGTGATGGTGGTTGTGGTTGTGGTGAGGGCGGATGTGGTCCATGGGGTGCATATATGAGTGTCTGCTGTTGTGGTGACTGAGGGCAAAGCGGTGACAGGAACTTTGAGTGAGAATACAGTATTGGCAGGTGTGAGTGGTGATGTGACTGTAAAGGAGGAGGTGCTGGGGAGACAGGGGAGGTGGTGGCTGATGTTGTGTCTGCTTTTGTGTATTGAGTGTGTGCATGCTTGTGATGTGAATTGTGGTGCGTGTGTTTGTCTTTGCGTACCTTGTCTTTTGAATTGGATGAGTGCTTGTCTGTATGGGTGGCTTGGCTGGAAGAGGGGAGAGGGCTTTGGGACGGGGCACAGGTAGCAGGAGGGAGGATGGAAGTACTATGGACACTGGCTGCCGTCAATGAAGAGGCCGGAGCCTGAAATAATCTCTGTGGGCCAGTCAAGGACCCGTGAATGCGCTCCAGGTAGGCATTAGTCTGCTAATTATAGCGGGTGGGAGTTGAGTGATGTGGACTAGGAATTAAGTGCTTCACACAGCCATTTGATTTTTTCCTGGAACTTAGGAGGTTATAAAAAACACTTAAAACATGATCTATTTAAAGGAAGGTTGGAAATGTATGATATAATGTGTTTACAGGAAACTTGGTTGTGTGAAGAACCTGAACCAGTAGATGGTTTTATAAGGCTATTTAGGGGTGCAACTCGGCAAGGTTCAGGCTGTCCCTCGGGGGGCCTAATAACTCTGACTTCATCAAGAATAGCGAATAGACTCACAGAGGTAAAAACTAAATGTCACTGGGTATTGATCAGACAAGTAGACTCTATAATAATATTGGAGGGTCTAAACAGCTTATGATAATTAATGTATCTGTACAACCAGGGATGATACTTGATTATGATCCAGCGGGGATTGTTTGAGAAAGACTTGGAAGCAATATGCACAGATAAAGCAGAACATTTGGTCGTAATGGTGGGAGATTTTAACCATCAACTTGTCCCCAGTAGTAGCGATAAAATGTATAAGGAGTTGCTAGCTGCCGCACAAATTCCGCATAGTACTTTTCAACTGTAGAATGTACTGCCCGGGACTTGTCTCTAGTAGTAAGAACGTTAGGATTCCCACGGCTGTTCTGCATAAATGGACGTATGAAGACGGATCGTTCAGCAAAGCAAACCTATCGTATAGGCAATCAGGAGTGCCCTATTGACTATGCCTTTATAAATACTTGGCATTTTGGAAAAGTACAAGACTTCGGGATGGAGCGCTTAGAGGGCAGTGATCATTGGCCTCTTCAGCTTACAATCGTGCCTGTAAATAATGCCCAAAGAGAAAGAGGAAAAGTGTTGACGTTGCATGTAGAATACCCACATAGGAAAAAAAACCAGAATTACAGAAAGTAGTTTAAAAGTGCGGAACAAATTGATAGTAAATTATAGAGATATCAGTATGGCGGAAGACCAAAATGATATTTTTAAGGGATACAATAGGGGAATTGTGTTAATAGTTGAATGTTTAAAAGTAAAGTTAAGAACAACGCAGGAGGAAAAGATGAAGGGAGAGGTACATAGGGCTAACAAAAATACATGGTATAACCAGGAGTGTAGGAGTCAGAAGAGGAAGGTGCGAAAATTAGAAAAGGAAATTAAGGAAAGACACACTACAGAAGTAGAACAGAAGCTCTGTGTAGCAAAACAAGGTTATAAAACAATCTTAAGGCAGAAGAAAAGGGAAAATATAAATAGGAACTGTGAAGTAATGGTAGAGGTGATAAGAACTCAAAATATTAGGAGATTCTGGAAGTTGATAAGGGAGGGAAAAACTACAAGAACTATGCGGTGTTTGGTTGCTGAAGATGACTGGAATAAACACTTGTGTAATGTATATAGAGGAATGGACGTTGAGGGAGAATGTGGAAATAATAGGAAGATAGGTAGGGATGTAAGATCAACTTTTTTCCTGCAAAAGATAAAAGAAACAATTGCAGTATTCAAACTAACTAAGGCGGCGGGCCCAGATAATCTTCCAGCAATAATAATAAAAAATAATATTGACTGGTGGGCCAAACATTTCTATGCCACATTTCAAAAATTGTTATATCACGGTTGTTTCCCTGAGTATTGGAAGGGTGCCATTATTAGGCCGATCTTTAAAAAGGACGATCCAACACAACCAAACAACTATCGCCTAATCAGTTTATTAGATGTAGGCGAAAAAGTTTCCACAAAGTTACTGTTGAGGGAAATTAAATCCTGGGCAGAGATAAATTATTTGATACTGGCAGAGTAAGGTGGTTTCAAGTAAGGTCATTCGACAATAGATAGTTGTTTTAGTCTCTGGTTAGTAGCAAAAAAGTCAATTGAAATGCTGGGAAATCTATTTTGCTACTTTGTCGATTTCCGTGCCGTGTTTGATTTGGTGAATAGGAAACGGTTATGGGACATGTTAAATCGTTTGGGGGTTGATTCAGATATATTATTTCTCCTTCAGTGTCTGCCTTCACATAATTGGGCCCAGGTAATTTTAGATACGAATGGTTCACTCTCAACGAAGATCCCTATAAGGAATGGGCTACGCCAAGGTTGTGTCCTTGCCTTATTATTATTTGCTATATTTTTATCAGACTTACCAGGCTTGCTAAAGGAGGTAAAAGGCTTATCTCCAAAAATGGATGGAGTTCATATCTCCTGTCTATTTTATGCGGATGACCTGGTGATAGTTGATATGACGGAGCTAGGATTTAAAAGAAAATTAGATGTGTTTAGCTCTTACTGCCAAAGGAAAAAAATTGTAGTAAATATGGATAAAATGAAAATAATGGTGATTGGGAAAAAAACAGTGTATTTACCTATTATTTGGGAGGAGAAAGAGTAGAAAAGGTTTAAAAATATAAATATTTAGGCATGTGGTTTGACTCTGAATTAAGATGGCAAGAACATATTGAAGCACTAAGGAATAGAGCTTTAACATCGATATGGGGGTTAAAACAATCTAGCAGTAAATATGGGGGTACTGTCTCTTCGTCCGGTGGTGTCTGCTTTTAATGCTATGGTACGTCCTCAATTCCAATATGGGGTAGAAGTCCTATCACTCTCTGGGAAGAAGATCTAGGTGGCAGAAGAAACTAAATGCATAAAACGTATACTATTGCTGCCACTCTCAAGTATGACACAAGCTATAAGGGCGGAATGTCAAATGACGGCATGGACCTACTAGGGAATTCAGGCAGCATTGAAATTTTGGTGGAGCCTAAGAGAAGAGAGAATTTCTAAGATCACAAGATTGTGTAAAACAGAAATAAAGAAAAGTGAGTTACACTGGGCATCACAAGTGAGAGGGCGGTTAGAAAAAATTTGTGTCCTCTTAGGCTTACCTGGAAACCAGTGGTGCGGAGAACAAATTCCTATGGAGGTGCTGCGTATAATGGTAAATGAAAGGGCAAGAGAGGCAGATTTAGAGTATCTGGAGAGGAAAACCTCCACCCGGTTTCTGGTAGGTGGATGGGGGAACGCTGAAAATTTCTCTTATATAGAGGCCCTGCCAAATCCAAGATTAAGAGGTGCAGTGTTACAGTTTAGAGTCGGGTTAAACCCCGCCTATACAGCCCCTAAAGCAAAAACCATACTTAAGGATGACCAGGGTTTATGTACATGCGGCCTACAACAAAAATGCAGTGCCCAACACATTTTATTAGATTGTTTTGGGTTTTTAGATGCGCGTAAGAAGTGTTTAAAACCAATTTTTAAAGAATATAATATTATAAACCGGGATCAAGCGCTTAAGCTATTAGTAGACATGAGACTTTTGAATGTAACGTGTGCACTAGGCCGATTTTTAATTGAAATACGAGGGGTTTTAGTGGGGCTTACCGGGCCGCCATCAAAATATAGTATGTGAAGCTTATAAATTGATTGTTTTTAAGTTATATTGAATGATTATAATATAGAACATTGTTCCTGTATAATATGCAGGTTTAAAGTAAAAGCATTGCCACTTTATTTAGAGCTGCGCCATATGTAAATTATAAGAATTATGGTTTTATTAGAAACATTAACGGATTAAATGGGTATGCACAA
Organism: Pleurodeles waltl; assembly: GCF_031143425.1. Lineage (NCBI taxonomy): Eukaryota > Metazoa > Chordata > Amphibia > Caudata > Salamandridae > Pleurodeles > Pleurodeles waltl. The sequence goes on along the minus strand of NC_090445.1, from coordinate 1,375,373,900 downwards.
CGTACCTTTTAAATAAGCAGGGAAATGAAATTAGTATGCAGGGTTAGGAAAATGTATTGCTCAATGTTAGGTGAGCATTGTAAATATGAAATGATGTGAATTAAGAATATTGTATGGGGATACATTATGCTACAGACTAACTCTATGAATTATTGTATAGTACCCATATTTTATACTTTTAGGGCTTTATGCCAAATAAAGAATTTATATATATATATATATATATATATATATATATATATATATATAAGTCTGTTGCATCTGGGATGCCAGACCCTGGATGGCATTCATGATGGTTGACTGCCCTACAGAGATAAACTCAGGAGGTCAATAGCCTCAGCATTGAGGGCAGCAGGCCTGACTGGGGGAGGGGCAGAGGTGCCTGCAGCAAAAGAGATGCCCACCCTCCTGGGTGAGCGGGCACGGGCAACTGGCTGTGGAGCTACTGAAAGGGCAGTGCTTATAAGGGGGGTGGCAGACGAGGATGGTGCTGGGGTGGTCCCAGAAGGTGCCGCCACCACCAGGGAGCTTCCATCGGAGGAGGATTCAATACCAGTGGTATCTGCTTCAGTCTCCCCTGTGGTGCTCCCCTCATCCTCTAATCCACTGGTCCCCTCGGCTTCAGTGGTCTCTGCCTCCTAGGTCCTGTGGTCTGCAGCCTCCCCACTCACCGGTGCCCCTACTCCTCCACCTGCTGATGCTAGTACACACAAGGATAGGATAGTACAAATAGGAGGGGAGGGGTGAAAAAGATGGGAGCATAGGGTCAATACCAATCCCCATTGCACATTTGTACATTCCAACAACATGACTCATTGAACATTCCTGAATGAACTCTCCACAACGTCAATAGACATCTCCCCACACCCACTGTGCATACATTCTGATGTGCATACACAATCATGGAACCTCTACAATTACACTCAGGTACTACTCTACAATGTAAGGGCTCTTGTATACAGGAACATTACTGTGAGAAGTCATTCCATGAGTGACATTTGTACATTGTCATACCTACTTGTGTCACCCATAATGGACATGAATAGCTATGTATTGGAACCAACTTAAGATCCTGTATGTTCATGCCATATCCGACAATTTGGCACTGTACAAATGCCATGGCAACCGGTTGCACAGATGCTCACCTATCACAGCTACTTATGTTCACAGCATAACTGTATCTTATCTACATTAACTGTCATAGCTACAGTAGACATCCTTAATCCCATGGCTAACACACCCTTTCCAGTCTAAAGCAAACTGTACAGGAAATGTACTCTGTGACTCACTTCCTTGTGGCTTCTGTGTTGCCCTCAAGCACCCATCCAACTCTGGGTAGGCCACCGCCAGTATGCGGGCCATCAGGGGGGGTCAGTTGGGAGGCCTTCCCCAACTGGGCCTCTGCGATCTTCCGGGCCCAGCGTCTCAGGTCCTCCCACTGCTTCCTGCAGTAAGTGCTCTGCCGGATATGGTCTGCACTTCCTTGGCAATGGCTTTCCACAAGGATTTTTCTGATGTGCCCTGACCTGCATGGGACGACATTCATAGGCCTACTAATAGTACACATATCAGAATCGTACACAACATCACACTTCCACAACATTCCTAGCAGTCATATCCGTAGGTACACCCTCCACTAGAACATCCTGCATACACATACTGAGACACTTACATACCCATGTAACAACTAAAACAAAAATATAATGCGACCAACCTGCTGTTCTGGAGCCCCATACAGCTTAGTGTACAGGGGTAGGACCCCATCCACAAGTTTCTCCAGTTCTTCCGATGTGAAGACAGGGGCCCTATCCCTTGTAACACGTGCCATTGTGGCTCCCAGGAACACGACACAGCAGCACACTCAGTGGAGGTCTTGATGGCTGGAGAGTCAGGAGTCAAGAGAGATACACTGTAGAAATGGCGGTCACAGCCACAGCGGTCTGTACCGTCACCGCTGGCAGTAATGGTAATTTGTCCCTGTACACCATAGACGTCAATGTTAACCAATGAGGAGTTGCACAGTGGTTCCAATCGCCTACCTCCATGAAGCATACGCCGGTGGACTGAGATCACTGACATCTGTCCCCTACATGCAGGACAGGCAGCAGCCATTTTGCCCTGCAACTGTTACGAATACATAACTTTATAGTGTCACTACTCATTTCCATCATGGACATGTGATGAGTTATGCCCTGGGACTGTATACATTTCAATCAAGCAGTATAAACCTGGAGTGTGCACAGATTCAAAAAATTACAACTTGACAATTTGGGAATGAACTTACATATTGATGGTGAATGTACACCAGCAGTGACAGACAAGCATCTTACTGATGTCATCCATTGAAAATCACAGATGTATGTGCAACTAACATGAGAATTTAAACAGCTCGGCACATTGAAGTCTGCTTTGAATGCAACAAGTGGTAGCAGATGTGATGTTGATTCTCCATTTGTGACCCTGCAGTAGGATGCATGAACTGTAATCATTGACACACTTGTGTTGAATGCCATGTGTAGATGCCGACCACTGTGAAGGGTGAGGCATGCACCTGTGTACCGGCCCCTGGTTGACTTGACAACGATGGAAGAACGCCACATCATCTCCCACTATCGACTGAACCGTGCTACAATTAGGGAGCTGTGTACCCAGTTGGAGTCTGATCTGCTGCCAGTCATTCGACAACCTACAGCCATTCCTTCAACTGTGCAGATGCTATCCGTCCTCCACTTCTTGGCCACTGCCTCATTCCAGGGCATAGTGGGAATGGCAACAGGCATGTCTCAACCTATGTTCAGCAATGTATTGAGGAATGTCTTGTCTGCCTTAGTCAAACATATAGACAGCTACATTCAATTTCCCAATCCTGTAGATTTGACCAGTGTGAAGGCCGGTTTCCATGCAATGGGACATATCCCTCAGGTGATTGGGGCCATAGATGACACCCACATTGCATTAGTACCACACAGGGCTAATGAGCAAATGTACAGGAACCGTAAGAGCTTTCACTCCATAAATGTGCAGATGGTCTGCTTAGCTGACAAGTACATCTCCCAGGTGACTGCAAGGTTTCCAGGCTCTGTCTATGTTTTGTACATCCTCAGGAATAGCACTGTCCCACGGTTGATGGCGCCTCTACAAAGAGTGAGGGCCTACCTCATCGGTGAGTATGATGAGTGTATATGTAATTACTGTTTCCCCAGCCTTCCTACTCAGTCTGTATGTTACATAGTTGATTGTAAATGTTAGTTTACCCTATCCACAGGTGATTCAGGTTATCCCAATCCATCCTGGCTACTGACACCAGTGAGGAATCCAAGGACAGGGCTGAAGAACAGTACAATGAGGCTCATGGGATGACACGGACATTAGGTCTGTTGAAGGCAAGGTTCAGATGTCTGCACATCTCTGGGGGTTACCTGCAGTACTCACCTCAGAAGGTGTACCAGATTGTGGTGGCCTGCTGTATGTTCCACAATCCGGCACTAAGGAGGAATATCCCAACGTTGGAGGAGGTAGGAATAGGGGACAATCCGATGGCAGTGGAGGGAGGAAATATAAGTGATGAAGACGGGGATGAGGAAGATGTAGGCACAACGACAGATCTCATCCAGCAGTACTTCAGCTAAGGTTCTGGTAGGTACTTCTCTACGTTTACCATGTTACATGTTTGAGTACAGATTGGGTGTACTTCCTAATCCTTTCCTGATATGAGTAGGTGTTGGTCCCATTTGGGTATCAGATGAGTGTATACAAGAGTGGTCTGACAAGTAGGTCAACAGTCTACAACTACAATGAGTGTCTATTACTCAGGTCATTACTGTTAAATGCAACAATTATCTTGTTTCATAGTACCTGAACAGGGTTGTGGTCATGTGCAATAGCATTGGATTGTCAATCAATGTGTAAACCTACAGTGTAAATCCTTTAACCATCATGATGTGCAGGTACATACTGTTGGCAAAAGTGAAATTAATAAGTGATGTACATTCTGTGCTATCAATTGCAGATGTATTGTGGATGATGTTTCACTACTCTTTCCACACTTCTACCTGAGGACCCAGGGATGTGTGGACACTGACTTTGCTGCAGGGAACCGGATGACAGGATGATGCATACACATCTTCACTGTGTTTTAAGACTCAATTTCTGTGGCATGTCACACATTTGTTGCACTATTACAATGAGTAAACACAACACTGTAACTTGTGTGTAAGGGTATTTATTGTGTATACCAAAGGGTGGATAGGGTGCAATGCAGTGGGACCATGGCCTACAATTCCATCAGTCTGTAAGGCCAATCAGTTGGTAGCGCAGGTCCAGTATCCATGTGGCATTTGGAAATGGGGCTATAGAAGTAGGAAGTCAACAAGGTGTGTCAGTGGCACACAGGGGAGACAGTTCTGGAGAGTCTCATTTACTGGCAGTGGGATTGGTCTTGGCTTCAGTCCCTGCAAGATGTCTGGCCCTTTGACCACGTTTGTGAGGGGGTTCCTCAGCAACAGGGGGTGGCTCAGTAGTGGCTTGTGAGCCCTCAGGCCTGACCACCATCCTACCAGCTTCAACAGATGTAGAGGGCTGGTCAGTAGGATGGCTAGTGGAAGGGGCCTGGTGGTGGGTGGAGGACTAATGCAGGACTGTGACAAGCTCCTGCATCAAGCCTTTCATGGAGGCCATGGTGGCATTGAGGGCATGCCATTCCTGCATGGCCTCCTTGTGGTACTCCCTCTGTTGGCTCAGGTATTCCCCAGCAGGTCTAATATCTGGCCCATTTTGTCCTGGGAAAGGTTGTATGCTCCCAGAACTTGTGCTATAGCCTCATGAGCAGGTGGCTTTCTGGGTTGCCACGCCCTGTGGCCCCTAAGTGCCCTCCCACTGGCCTTAGCCCCATCTCTGTGTCTCCGACACAGTGTGCCCACTTCCACTTACACCAGGACCTTCATCGTCTTGTGCAGTGGGCGATGACTCAGGTCCCTGTACAGGTGGGCACACTATGGATTGACGTGGCCTGGAAACACTGTTGTGGGGGCGTTGGGCAACATGTGTTGTGGTGGCAGGGGTAGTGGGGGGCTCTATGGTGTCCTTGGTGAGGCTGGTGTAGGTGGACTGCCCAGAAAGCCCGGATGGGCCAGGTAGGTCTTCCAGTTCCAGACATCCTGTGTCGCTGTCATCACTGGGATCTTCATCAGGTGGGGACTGGCTGTATGTGGCACTGGTTGTCTGACGACATTCTCAGGGGCACCTGTGGATGACAGGGATTGTTATTGACATCTGCCTGATGTACTTTACAGGGGCTGCGAGGTGAGTGCTATGTGTCATACCTCAGTACTCAGGTGTAGTTATGTGAGGGGAATGTGCATTGTTAGGTGGCTAAAGGGTGATGAATTGTGGGAGTCGTAGTGCTTCATGCTGTGCATGCATTGGGTCCATTTGGGAGTGGAGACTTAGGTATTGGTGTTAGTGGGGTAGGGTGGGCCTGCACGGGATGGGGATGCATGCATTACAGGTATACTTCATGCAAGGGGATTATAGGTGATTTACCAGTTTTCAGTCCTCTGGGGATTACACTGAGCCCCTCAGGGTGCAGGATCGCCAAGACGTTCTCCTCCCCTGATGTGATCTCCAGAGGAGGAGGTGGGGGCCCACTGCCAGTCTTCACAAGGACGATTTGGTGTCTGGACGCCATGGACCGGACCACCCCCCTCAGGTCATTCCACCTCTTCCGTACGTTATCCTTTGTGCTTGGGTGGCTTCCCACTGAGTTCACCTTGTCGATGATCCTCCGCCATAACTCCATCTTTTTTGCCATTGACGTTTGCTGGACTTGTGCCCCGAACAGCTGTGGCTCTACCCTGATGATTTCGTCCACCATGGTCCTTAATTCATCATCGATAAAAGGGGGGAGCTTTTGTCAGGACATGGTGAGTGTGATGTGTGTGTGAGTGTAAAATATTTTCAGTGAAGTGTGATGCGTGATAGGTGTGCAGGTGTCTGTGATATGTGTGTGCAGTGCGATCTTCAGCGTGGTCGTCCAATGAATGTCAGTTGTTTGTCGTAGCAAGGTGTTGTGGGTTGTGTGTGTGTATGTTTTACAGGGGGGGTGTGTATGTGTTTCAGGTGTGGGGTATTTTAATTGGACTATGTGGTGTTGTGTTGTAGTGGAGCTTCCATTTCGGCAGCAAATGGATTTCCTCTGCGTTATGACAGCTGTGCCGATTTGTGGGTCGTATTGTGGGGCACTGCTTTTTCTGCCGTGGCGGTGTGGGTGGTTGGACTGCCTCTCTGCCACCGTCATTCGGCCTGACGGTGTCAGATTTGTGGCTGTGTTCTGACGATTTTGTGTTTGTGTGTCGTAATAGGGCGGGCGGATTACCGCCACCACTGCGGTCTTTTGGTGGCCACAAGCACGGCGGTCTTCAGTAAAAGACTGCCAATGTCATAATGAGGGCCATAGTCATCCATTCCTTGGCATTTCTACAAAGCACGCAAAGCAATGGTCACTTATACAAGTCTTAATTGTTGTTCTGCACAAATGTGTGTGTGGAGTAGATACAGATGTCAGAATATCAACAAAGCGAAAGTGTGCGTTGTGTATTTAGAGGTGGAGAAGTGGAGGAGATGTGTACTGGTTATTCACAACCTTGTGAAAATAGGGTGCTGAAGAGCAAAGTGATGTGATGTAATATATGCAGATGAACGAGACGTGGAGAAAAAAGGTTTCACATATCTAACAGAAGTGAGAATAACAGGAGTGTTTGAGACACACTGAAGAACACAACCTCTTCAACAGGCCTCAGAAATGTCAAATTAACAGTATCACAAATTCAGAATTAAATCATTTTCAATATTAATTATTTTTAACAAAATCATAGTTGTTGCTCATCTATCGAAAACAGCTAACCACCATTGACAAAGCCAATAGTCCTGGCTGGTTTTACACAGGTATATCTTAGGTGTATATCAGTTATGTTATATATCTGGATACGATAACAGAAGCTCATAGACGAACCAATGTACCAGAACACTATAGGAATCACAGAAATCTATGGACAGATTCACTAAGATTTTGCATCATTATGTGGTACAACCCCAGCACAAAATTCTTTTTAGGTTTTACTAAGCCACGCAAAGCCACTTTGCTTGACTTTATTTGGTTTAGTAAACTCAAAGTAATACAAGGCAGTGGAAAGTGCTGCCTTGCCTTACTTTACATCACAGAGGCTTTACTTGGATGGTGCAAGGGCGTTCCTATGCCTCATCTTTGGTTTTTGGCACATTCATAGATTTACAAAGACTTGTAAACCTAGAATGCTCAAAAAGCTACTCACTGAAGCAGGCATAACGAGAAGAAATATCTTTATTTCTCCTTGTTACTTTCATTCTACAGCACACACAGAAAAAGGAAAATGCCTTTAGGGGTTGTTTAAGTGCAGGAAGTTGTGCCTTCCTGCACAAAAACAATCCTGCCTGTCACACAAACACTCCTGCACCAAGGTGGAAGGGTGCCTATTGTTGCTGATAGGCAGCCACAAGTGTGCCAGGGCAGGGAGAGAGCTGAAGTGCGCAATATCTATGTAAATATGGCGCTTTTCAGATCCTCCCACTTAAGCAATCCAGTGCAGCAAGTTGTCTTGCTGCATTACATTGCGTGAATTGTAGGTAAATCTGCCCCTTAGTTTATGTGTTTATGCCACTCCCGTAGTAACTTAAACCACGCCCCTTTGAGAGACCCCACACTTTCTGCACCCCACTTGAAGCCCTGTTGTGGAGCGGTGACAGGGAAAAGGAAATAGGATTGAAGGGAATGAGAAGTATAGTCGAGGAAGGAAAAAGTGAAAAATAATACCATTAAATAAATAAGCAACCCACCGTATATCCTGCAGAAAATTGGTTGCGAGGACTCATAAAAACATTTCCTCCCACGTCCCACAAACCTCTATAATAGTACTGACTGTAGGTGAGAATCATTACAAACATAGCCCAGTTGTCCAACTTAAACTCTGATCAACCCCTCAATTTGGGAACTATTGTGTTTATTTTACATTAATGTTTGCGTCCTGTTGTCATTTTTAAGGAGGAGCCTCAGCAGGGGGTTTGTGCAAGCTTTCCGGTTTCCTGAGCTAGCGCTCCGGTGACACTCCGGTTACACGCTAATAGAAGAACAACACTGTTTTACTTGACACCCGGCAGTTGCCACGCATTGTTCCTACTCCTCGGCGAATACAATAGTTGATTCGCAGCCAAGTGTGTTTTGTGTGAAAACGCCACATTTGTTAAAAGCTGCGAGACCTGGAGATGCGTCAGCAGCGCGTCTACCAGCTCGGATCTGAAATTACTTCAACTCGACTCGCTTTCTGGACGCCATAGGCGGTTTAAAGGGGAACCGTCATAACAAGCCAATCTCTATTCTCACGGAAGAATTTTAAAACATATCCTGAACATCCATTTTTATTTATAAATCGGCAATTTTTTGTTTCAAATTCAACCTTGGATGTAGCTCCATAGGTTTCCGTGCAGGAGTTAAGAAGCCCTACTCTGCTCTCTTTACGATCGTAAAGAGTTGCCCGGGAAGAACCAGTCCATATCTGCGAGAAAAATATGTGGATTGTGTCAATAAATGTGCTGAAAAAGAGTACAGTGTCGTAGAAAAATGCCAAAGTCATGAAGTTTAGAGCACACATTATTATGAGAACACTTCATTATTTTGAGAACCACCGGTTTTACATGTTAGGTTTGTATTGGCCGACTGAGTGACAAGCAAGATTTTTGCAGTGCTTTTCTTCAAAGGATCCCAAATGTCATCAGTTGTACGCGAATATAAATGATCTCATGTATTTTTATCTCGCAGCAGTCTACTGCCCAGTTGTAGTTACCTGCTTAATGTTACCAGCCTGTGATGTTTCTCAGGCGACCACTTACGGTCTTGTCAGTGTCGCTAAATGCCGGTACAAATGAACTCTACTTAACCATAGCAGTCCTATAAATGTGACAATTTCTACTAAAATAGGTGACTCAAAGCTGTAAGATCGGCTTGAACACTTTGCTTATGTGTCTTTTTTTTAAATAGACCGACAGCACCACCATGTAGTGGAATGCCATAATCATGTGCCGGCGTTCTGAAATAAGAGCCGGTGCCGAGCACTGGCAAACACCACCACAAATTAAGCACTGGTCGCGACATTCCAAGACATTCATACTGAATTCAACTGACCTGCCAGAGAAAGCAACATGGGTGTTAAACACAAGAAACTATGCAAGCTATTTGAACCCCAAAACTTGGAGTTTATGCAAAATTATGAACAGGCATAAGGAAAAGAAGGTAAAATCTACAATGGTTACCCCAAATTATAGGTACAAGTATCGTAAAAGGAAAAAAAAACCTCTTGTTATAGCTTGTTAGAGCAATGCTAAAAATAACACCAAGCATTGGCAAAGACAATAGGTCTTGCCTATGTGAGAGCTAACTTCTTTACCAATGTCTTTTTGCAATGTTGAGGCTACAAGTTAGTGGTGTGGCATAGAGTAGAAGGGCACAGAGGAGCGTGGCATAGAGGAAAGTGGAGTAGAATGGCGTGGAGTGGCGCAGAATAGCATAGAATGGAGTGGTGTAGGGTATAGTGGAGTGGTGTGTAATGGAGTGCTGTAGAATGGCATACAGTTGAATGGCATAGAGTAGAGTGGCCTAGGGGAGAGTTGAGTGGCATAGAGTAGACTAGTGTAGAGTAGAGTGACATACAGTGAAACGGAGTAGCGTAGAGTAGTGTATCATACAATGGAGTGGCATAGAGATGAGTGTCGTAGGGGAGAGTAGCATAGAGTAGAGTGCCACGAAGGTGCATAGAGTAGAGTGGAGTAGATAGGTATAGACGGAGTGGTGTAGCATAGAGTGGTGTAGAGTAGAGTGGGGCAAAGAGTAATGGTATACAGTAGAGTGGCATAGAGTAGTGTGGTGTATAATGGAATGGAGTGACGTAGAGTAGAGTAGCCTACAATGGAGTGGCGAGGTGTAGAGCTGAATAGAGAGCAATGGACTGGTGTGGAGGAGAGTGGGGTACAGTGGTTTGAAGTAGAGTGGAGCAGTGTAGAGTAGAATGGCAGAGAGTAGAGTGGTGTGGAGTAGTGTAGAGAAGAGTGGCATAGAGTAGACTGAGAGTAGCATTGTTTTGAGTGAAGTGGTGTAGAGCATCAAAGATTGGAGTAGAGTGGGATGGAGTGGCATAGATCAGAGTGGTGTACAGTAGAGTGCTTTTGAGTAGAGTGGGATAGACTGGAGTGGCAAAGAGTAGAGTGGTGTCAAGTAGAGCAGCTTGGAGTGGCTTAAAAGGGCATGGAGTGGGGTGGATTGGAGTAGAGTGCTATGAAATAGAGTGACACGGAGAGGTGTAGAGTGGCATACAGTACATCAGTGTAGAGTAGGGTAGAGTGGAGCTGCATAGAGTGGAGTGGTATAGAGTAGAATAGCATAGAGTAGAGTGGCATAAAGTGGTGTTTTGTGGAATGGAGTGGCACAGAGTAGAGTGGTATAGAGCAGGGTGTCAAAGAGTGCAGTAGGGTGAAGTGGAGTAGGGTGACCTAGAGTAGAGTGGCATGGACTGGAGTGGCATAGAGTGGAGTGACTAGAGTGGGGTGCCATAGAGGGGAGTGGAGTAACGAAGAGTGGAGTAGCATAGAATGCCTTAAAAAGGCATTGTGTGGAGTGCAGTGGCATGGGGTGAAGTGGCATAGACTAGAGTGGAGTGGCATAGAATGGAGTAGAGTGGAATGGCATAGACGAGAGTGGCATAGAGTGGTACAGAATAAATTGGTGTAGAGTGGCACAGAGTAGAGTGGAGTGGTTTAGAGTAGAGTGGCATAGAGTTGAGTTGTGTTGAGAGAGTGTGTAGTAGAGTGGATTTTCATAGTGTACAGTGGTGTGGCATACAGTGGAGTAGCATAGAGAAGAGTGGCAGAGAGTAGTACAGTTGTGGGTGTACATAACAAAAATGTTGATAAAAAGAGCACATAGTGTGAAAGCAATATAAATAAGCTGAATGCCTGTGCGAAAAGTAGGAAAGCACATTCCACTTCCAGGAATAATACCGAAACATTTATAAGAAAAATAGTGTCATGCAAAAATATGAGGAAGAACAAAGACGAGAAAGAACAAATGTAATTGTTCCATGCTCCAGGGGTGAGCTAACATAGAAAAGGATGGGATGCCTATGGGAACAAAGCAATCGAAAGATTGCAAACAAGAGTGACAACGAAAACAACTGATGTTATGCTGTGAACAGGTTCCAAACCCACTGAATTGTAAACAATTTGTTTCACAGCACTGTGACCTAAATCTAAAAACCAAATCAAACTGCATATTCTGAAAATGTAGAAAGTAAGGTTATTTAAATATGGGGAATTTTGCTCCTCTCAACCACCTCTCTCTCAGCTACAATATCAGAGTCCTGGAGTCAAGATCTCCATCCTCCCCTCCAACACCCTTTTCCTATTTCTGTTTTTTCATGCTGGGGTATCTGCATCAAATCACATCTTAAGTATTGCTCTGTTCTCTCTTGCATGATTACATATCTAATAGCACACATGAGCATGCCTAATTCAACACTATATAGGATTGGAGACAGGTTCCACAGCAAAGACTTGAGAGTTTCTAGTCAGTCCTAGCAATTTAGCCACCAACACTTAAATGTAAATAATTTTAGGCCATGCATTTAGATGTAAAAGCAGAGATACAGCGTCCCAGATACAAAGTTTTATTGACTGACAAGCCAAGATCGGCTGACAGTACCATATATACCATACATACCATATATGGCAGGGGGTCACTTGCCACAATGCAAATTGTTTCCCAAAATTGTTGCTCGGTATTTGTATTTGTTCACGGTTAGTCTTAAATACTGCTTACGAATGGAAGGTGTAAATAATAAGGCGCAATAAAGTTATTTCTCCTTGTTACACCTTTGTTGGGAAAGTGTCCCATTCTGATGCAATCCCAGGTTTACTAACCTTAGTAAATCTGGGATTGTGTCAAAATCCATGGGTGGATGCATGGGAACACCCATATTCCACCTATGGAATGCCTTCTCAATGCAGAGTAACACGAGGAAGCGATTTGCGCTGCTGTGTGTTACTTTGGATTTATTAAGCCACACAGATCGGCACAAGGTGGCTTTGTAAATCCCACTAAATGCCTTGCGTTGCCTTGCATCACCTTGCGTGACGCAAGGCAGCACACGCCCTTTGTAAATTTGGGCCCATCTATGCATGGACCTCATGGCATAGATGCGAATGACTGAGATGAACTGCAAGGGCTGCCTCTGAGGGGCTGGCTGGGATGCTCCTGCAGGTGAATACCACAGAAGTTTGAAAAGCACTGGCCTGTTGGGAAATTTCAGCATGACTATTGCAGTCCACCCCCGACACTGTGCAAGGTTTATGAGTTTATGTATCAGCTACTGCAGTCCATGTAGTGTTGAGATCATTAAAGAATAACCCTTCTCACTCATTTACAACACTAACATTCAAAGGTAACTGACCAAATACAGCAAATACTCCCCAGACCTCGATCCACCAGCAGTTTTTAATTTGTTATCAACTTAGGCCTGACTAGAGCTAAGCAATTTCCAAAGTTTTATTTATGGCTTATGTATTATTATTATTATCGAGCACCTGGGAACATTAGGCAAGCGCAATAATAGTTAAAGAACGTGCTCCTTAAAAAAGCACGTTGTGTTTCTAACGTGTCGCACCCTGCAGGGAAGTGCAGGGAAGTGCAGTCACTCGGAGAGCAAAGACAGTTGCTGCAAGAGACACAGAAAGAAGGTTAATGCCTACAGAAACAACACGCACGCACACATTACAGAAAGGAGACACAGCAGGCCCACTCTACAGGGATTCAAACTACAGAGAGCGATCAGGTAGACTTTAATTGAAACATAACTATGAAAAAGAAGAGCTGTCAAGAGAGATAGCTAGACTTTAGATCAGCAGCTGCAGAACGAAGTTATGCAGTTTGTTACTACAGAAGAGAGGACAACTTTACACAGAGAAGCATAACAGTTACTGCACGATCATCAAGTGCTGAGTTTAGTGGTCACTGCAGAGGTGGAGCGAGCCACAATAAGACAGTCTTACCAACAGAGAGGAGCGTCTCACATTCAAAGGGCCAGATTTGCAGGGCCACTTTTCTTACGCCCCTTAGCGCCCCTCTAATGCCACCATGTGTCTGCTGTATCTAAGAAATTGGAGCACCATGGCGGTAGTTAGGGAACTACTTTAAACATTCTTATGCTTCGAACTAGCATCAAGGATTTTGACGGTTGCAGGATTAGCGTAAAAAGATTTGACGCTAATCCTGCAAAGTCCATTGAGGCCCATTGTAAACGATGTTGTGCCTCCTTTTAATGCCTGCTCTGAGCAGGTGTTAAAAGTTCCCAAAGAAATGATGTAAAGAAATCGGAGAAATGCCCCCTTTGCATACATTATGCCTATCGCAGGCATAATGTAGCGCAAAGGCTTACAAAGTGGCGCAATGCATGTATTGTGCCATTTTGATATATATGGCGTGGGGAGAAGGCCACCTTAGCATAAAAAAAATGAGACAACCGTGCCGCTAAAGTGGAGTTAGGTCCTCTTAAACCAGGGCCAAAAATTTCCAAAAGTTTATTAGCGTGTCTGCTCCTTTGCCTCTGTGAAGCACAAATTTGCACAACAGCTATAAAATAAAATTTACATTGGCCATATTTCTAAATAAACATAATGGAACTAGCAGAGGAAGTATAAAGTGAGAAATATGATAACAGGAGCGAAACTCATTCTTCGGACTACTGAAAGCCTTTGCGATTCCATACTAATGTGGCTGATTGTGTGCGATACAAATTCCAATTAACAATAACAATAGTAACAATAGATAAGTGAGGTTCAAGGTTTTTATGGTAGGGTTTCAGAGATAGTTCTTGTTCTTCTGTGCTATAATGTCCCTTGGGGACCACTGTGGCCAGATTTTCAATTGTCTTCATTGATAGTGTTTCCTACCAATTTATTTTATATGGCATCTTCGTCAAACTGTCTGTTATGCATTAGGATACAAAATTCGTCTGACTGGCTTTAGCCTCTCTCCTGAAGGCCATTACTTCCTTAAACAAATGCCCTCTTAAGAATACTGTGCAAATATAGAGTAGATGGTACACATACTCACCTCCCATTGTCCATTCTGACATTACCCTACCTCTATACAACACAAAGGTCTCTGACTTCACCCATGTCACAAATTTTCAGAGCCTCCACCCAGAGACAGTCCCTGCCGAATCCTCTTCTCCTTCCCATCACCAGTTACTAGAAGTAAACGTGGACTTAGGATACTTTGTGGTCCAGGAAGTCAAACTTTAATAAACAATTGTTGTAGTTTGTGTGCTTTTTATATCCTTGTGTATTATTAACAACATGCAACACATGGATGTACTTTCAGATTTATATATGCACTTGCATGATGCTATTGCACTTGAAACAAACAAAAGTGTGTTTTCCTGATTCTTGCTAACTAGACCTCAATTTAAGCCTAGACACCATCTTGTTCAAAATGTATATCTCTTCCTGCACGCACACTGTTCGTTATTTCTGCAGCAGACAGTCAAGCAGAGTCATGTTTGTTTATTTCCATTGATGTTGTTCTTGCTGTTCTTGATGAAAACTTTCCAGCACAGTTCACAAATGATGTTTCTTTTCCCCTGGACATTACACCAACTCACTGTACCCAAATCATTCATAATAGTTTGTTGATTTTCATGTAACTAGTTTGTCCTGCAATCTCAGGATGATATTAGCATAGAATGGGCAAAATCGAAATTCATGTAGTGGGAGACTGCTTAGCTGCTAAGGCAATATGACATTTCATAAAGCTGCTCTCCAGTTTGTTAAGAATGTAATTCCTTTGCATACACCATGATGATTTTGCAGAACTAATGATTTTCTCTGGGAAAAAATGCTATACAAACCCCTGATTTTGGCGGTGAGCCAGAGCTTTCCTGAAAACTACTAAGGATGCTGTCAAATTCTCCATTGATTTTGCTGTTCACTTGGAACCTAAAATTATTTTGATTTGCACATTATCCTGTGATGCCCTATTCTGAGAGCTTTCATGGCATTGATTACATGCTTTTACATTTTTTGTCTCTGTACCTCACCTTTTGATTTTTTTGTAATAAATCATTTACATTTTATTCCTGATCTAGAACTCAATTATCAAAGGGGCCCTCACTTAATTGGCTGTATTTTGATATGCTGTGGGATACCTTATCTCAGGGACACTTTCCCTTATGAAACTGAGGATTAACAGTGTCTCAAATTCATCAAGCAGTGGGTGAGTTATTAACTACATATTTTGCGGTGTACAAATTTAAGGGTTCCCCGTGGCAACACCAGCTTGCAATCCTTAACATGAGAAATTCACAATGGAGAAGGAAGGCAACTTTATTTGGCTTCACTGAAGCATAGTTCTCCTGAATTCAATAGGTAAAGGTAAAAATATCCCACAGACACACAAATAATTGCTGCTCAATATGTATTCTTTGAGGAAAGGAGCAATCAGAGAAAATGTCACTGTATACTAGAGGTCTTCAAACTAGGGGGCAGGCCCTTCTGGGGGTTGGGGGTCTGATGATGGTAGAAGGTTGCGGGGAGCACTGGCTAAGGGGAGCATTGTGCTAAAAAAGCTTTGCATTTTTAGTAAAAAAAATAGTGTCAATGATGGCCCCATGTAATGGGCCATCATAACATTTTTTGTCACTCAAGTCCTGGCAGGAAGCATGTACCAGGGGGTAGGGTTTGAAATAACACCCAAAGCCCCCTCCCACCAGTTGTGATAAAAGATCACTCTGTGGATACCTTTACAGCTTAACGAGATCACGCAGCCCATAACATGCTGGCACTCATGTATTTATTTGATTAATTTTTAAAAGGCATAACTCAGCATAACTGCAATGTTTGACCTGTAAATCTATTTAGAGCGGACAATTTTATGGCATAATTGTGTAAAAAAATATGTTTGCCATTATAGGGAGGGGCAGGCAGATTTTTCTTTATGCAAGTTGTGAGGACGTCATTAAAAACTGTGAAGCCACTTCTATAAATTATTCTGGTAGAGGGTGCAATCACATGTAGTCGCATCAGACCCCTGTGAATAAACTAGAACTCACACAGAAACAGTCAGTGCAGTCTTTTTAACTACAGAGAGGGATTGATTGGGAAGTTTCTCAGGAGTGCAGGGCTTGGATTATGACAATCAGAGCAATTTACCACTGGTGTCTTGAAACGTAGCCTTGCTGTTGAGCCCAAAACAAACACTTGGGGCCATATTTATACTTTTTGCCGCAAAGCTGCGCCGGCGCAGTTTTGCGTCAAAAATTTTACCGCCGGCTAACGCCATTTCGATGCACCGTGCGGGTGTCAAATTTATACTTTGACGCACGGCGGCGCAACCAACAGGTGGGAGTCATTTTTTTGTTGACGCATACAGCGGCGTCAAGTCGTAAAGGAAAACAACGTTAACGCGACGTAAATGACAGTGGGTCGATTTACGACAGCGCAACCCAGAAAGCGGCATTTATTTTTACGCAATAGCGTAAAAATTAGCCGCGAACACTGCCCTTTCAGCAGAGGAGAGCCAAAATGGATCCCAGATGCCACTACAGACCCCAGGAAGATGACAGCAGACCAGGAACCAGCCAGGATGATCCATACAGGAACCAGGACATATATAGAAAAAAAAGAAAGTGTTGCTTCAGTGCAGAGGAGCAGGAAATCCTGGTTAAAGAGGTGACGGAACACCAGCACCAACTGTTCATCACCTCTAAGTTGCCAATCAGCAGGAGAGAGGCCATATGGCAACAAATTGTTGACAAGATCAACAGTGTGGCTGAAGTACGCAGGACAGTCACCGAGTGTAAGAAACGCTGGCATGACTGCAAACGTAGGACAAAGGAAAAAATGGCCAGGAACAGGAAGGCAGCACTGCAGACTGGAGGTGGGAGTCCAGCACACCAGGAGGCCCTGGACCACATGGAGGAGATGGTCGCAGCCGTCATTCCTGAGGAGATCGTCACAGGGATTCAAGGACAGGACAGCGCAGACTACCACGAGACAACGCACATGCAGGGTAAGTCGCATGGGGAATTATAATGCTATAATGTTAACTGCAACCGGGGTGGGGAATACCTACTACACAATGCATGTAAGTCAGCATGGATATGGAGTGGCATGGGTAAAGGGGCACAGCAGGGGGGCATGCCCAGCACAGACAGAAGCTGGGGCACGACATAACACAGCACCAACAACAGTCCCATGGGGGCATCCTGTCATGACAACAATGGAACTAAGGGAAAGCCTCGACAGGTGGGAAGGCCACTACGTCAAACTTACATCCTGGCACTCGTCAGTCAAAATATATCCTACATCAACTAGGTCCCTATCAGTAATCCAGTAGCCAAAAAAACAACTGCAATGTAACTGCAACAACAGTTGACACTAACACCTCTGATCTCTGTGCAGCTATAGTAGCCAATGGCAGTAACCTCCCCATGGAACATACATACCTAAATTAGGGGGTGAGGATGACATCTGCAACAATCTCCAGAAATAAGACAAAGGCACCAGTACACGCAAATGTCAATGCCCATAGTTGACACATACATCAGCCAAAGTAAACAGCAATAGGAGCCACACAGCACTAATGACACACACATGCTGCATACGTCAGGGTCCCTCACATGCCTGGCTAACAAGGCAACATCACTAATGTCATACTGCTCAGACAACAACATTGAGGAGGGGACACATGCAACTGGTCACTGAAATACACCTGCACAGTCAGAGGACCAAATAGGACATTGATACTATAAACAGGGCAATCCAATTAAACACACATTACCCAACATCAGCTGGAAACATCAACAATGTCTACAGCCATATCACATCGTAACATTAACATGCATAGGATATGCCACATAACAATTACAATTAGGTCAATGTGAACAAACAGATTTTGGGGCAGGTCCTGAGAGGCAAGTGTGCTGCCAGGGCAATCACAACACCCACAGCCAGTGAAAGGTCTCACCATACGAATAGATATACACGGAGGGTCGAGTAGGACAAAAAGATGGCTATTCCCTAATTGGTACAAAGCAACACCTAGAGGCGATTAGGCAGACAAGTCTGATAACTCTATATCATACATGTGACACACAGGTGGGGCATAGGCCTATAACAATGCCCATATGAAGGACAGCAGATACCAATACCAAACAAGATCACAAAGTAAAGCCATTAAAAGGCTTGCGTGTTACGTCAAAATTGTCACAACACAGACACACTAATTGTACCCTGTTTCATTGCAGAGGAACATGGATCTCCTGCCGATATGCCTGTCCCTGATTTCCCTGATGACATGGATGACGAGCCCATAAACATTCCCCAGGAGACCATCCAAAAGGTCCTTGAAACCCTCCAGACCCCACCTTCAGTCACAAGGAGGAGCACAGAACAAGCAGCCATCACAGAAGAACCACCCACCACCCCGAATTGTAAGACCTGCCAGCTCCTACACAGCTGAGGACTCTGACGACACTGGCACCAGCTTCGAAAGAACTGTAGTTGGTGTACAGCGGGAGCTGGCCAAGGAGGTGCGGGTGGGGATGCAAAATATGGCAGCCAGCCTTGAGGGGGTGCGCTCGTGCATGTTGTCATCTGCAGATCAGGCAGCAGCTATGCAAGCCCTAACATCCATACTGCAAGGACTACAAGAAACTATAAAGGAATTCACCACTGCAGTAAGGGAGTTGCCACAACACCTCGCACCCCAAACTTACCACTGCATGCACGAATGCAATCATGACTCCCTCAGGGCTGACCTGGCTGCCTACCATCGTGATGTGGCTGCTATTCTCAAAAACCAGCAGGCCCTCCTTGCAGCAGTACTGCCCTTAAGAACTTCACAGGGAGCAGCCCCCGGGATGTCTGACTCCACGTCTTCTAACACTGAGGTGTGTGTTGCCCCTTCACAACCAACAACAACAGGGACAAACCAGGCAACACACACATCAGAAGAAGAAGACATGGAACAGATCACATTCCCACGGAAGAGTACCCGGAAGCACTAGTCCCTGCACCATGGCCTACTTTGACCAAGGTCCTACGTTTTGTCAAATGCCAGTCTCACTACAACTATACTCAATGACTGTTCTGCTAACCACTGTATGACTTGTCAGCATTGCCAGTGAATGTCTCTCTCCTACTATTTGGCAAATCCTGTCCCTCTGCACTGTCTGTAACATCACCCCAGCATGTCCGGAGCATCATCCACACCCCTTCTGTAGGATCACCATGTAAGAATGCACCAGAACGGACTCTGCAAACATGGACAATGTACCTTTTGCACTACAGCACCTATCAATAAATAGCACTTGCACACCTAATATGTCTCTGTGTAATTTGACACATCAACTGTGCAGTAGATAACTCTAAAGTGCCTGTGTGAGAACCATGTAGCTTGTCAATACAACTGTCCTGACATTATGTAGTCTGATACATCTGTGCAGTGGCCAGGATTGCATCATAGCCTGACCATCCTGAGGAGAATAACTGATGAAGGGACAAACCACACACAATTATGCTGTGTTGGACAGAATAATGCTCCATCTATAACAATCCAAGTCAACTAATGGTGGCTGAGAAATGTAGGCACCATGCAATACTAAAAAATGAAATTATGCAGCATAAACTAAGCAAACACAACTAAACACTGCATCAATCACGCTTTCTGAGTATACTTCCATGAAGGGAAGTCATGCTGAATTTTTACACACATGATCTATGTCAGCAATGAAGACAACAAGACAAGAGTGTTAACAACACCTCATCTACAAAGATGTCCCTGTACATCACACTGCAGTCCAACCTAATAAATTTACCACAATACCAAGTCTGGAAGCACACTTTGTGATGTAGAATACCTACTCATCAACACAAATCCTTGGTGATCCATGTAAACTACTAATGGTGGGTCTACCAAATGGTGGATACTTACCAAGTTAGCACAGGGGTAGCTGCCATGTTAAACCTCCATTTTCTGGGGTGTGTAGCATAGGACACAAATGTCATAGAAAAACAATCACCTACACTGATGTCAAGCCCATGATCAAGTAGCAGTTAACGCATAATGCAAAGGGTTAACTATATGTTTATTCCTATGTATTCACACCAGAGGCAACTAAGGGAAAAGTCATACCTACACTAATCTAACCTGACAACTCCTAACCCACAACTGTCCCTAACTAACCTAAGCTAAACTTACTCTACACATATAACAAATCGATCTAAACATCAACCCCCCACCCATCATTATGAGACAGGACACATGCAGGACAACACATACTAACCTACACACATACTATACTATCCTAAACAATCATATATATATATATATATATATATATATTTTTTTTTTTATAAACAGACAGGAATCCCAACATTGACCCCCTCCCACCCACCCACAGAAAAATGAAAAATAGAAAGAATAAGGACCCCCCACCCTCCTCCCTAACACTAACTAAGCTAACAACCTACACTAACCTAACACTAATCCCCAAAACCCAACTATCATTACAAAAAGGAAAGAGGAGAGAGGGGAGGGATATATTTAAAACAACCAATAAAGTCCTAGAGGTTGGCCCTCCGTAGGGTCCGCCTGATGGACCGAACCCTTTTCTTAATGTAGGCCACATCCTGGCTTAGCTTGTCCACCTTGGTAATAAACTTGTCCATTTTCCTGTTTAAAGCCAGGAATGCCGCAGGGTCAATAGGAGGGGCTGCTGCAGTCTGTGTGCTGGCAGAGGTGCACGGTGTGGGAGTTGTTGTTTGGCCACTGGACTGTCCTGCAGCTCGGAAATTGCTGGGTCCAGGTCGTGCTGCAGAGGCAGGGTCAACTGTCCCGCCGTTGCTGCGGCCACTTGGGGAGAACTGGTGGATGTGGTGGTGGTGGCTGTTGTGGGCAATGTTGGGCCACCCTGTGGAGAGGCCCACCATGCTCCGGAGGCCCGATCCGCTTGGTATTTTCGGGCCATCCTTCTGAAACCCGACTGCACCTGCAGGATGAGCCGGTATCTCATTGCACGCCTTTCAAACTGATGTCTCTGTGCGGCACTCATGTTTGCAGCTGTGAAGAGAAAGGGCAACTATTTACCATAGGAAATGCATTGGGTGGAATAGCACAATGGGTCAATTGCACATTACCTTTACTGTATTTGTAACAGCTATTTTCACAACACAGATCATTGAAAGTCTCAGAGGAAGTACATGGGAAGCCTGCATACAAAAGGGCATCTCACACCTAGCATATCCATGTCTCTACATGATGGGTGACATCAGCCTACAGTTCTCATCCAAATAATGGGTAATGCAGCTGACATTATGGCTGTACCTCTTCCGCCTACTGACTTCACTACATATGTCACTCTATGTGATAACAATCACAACCCTCAATATCTGCCATTTGTAATAGTTTTTTGCTAATATAGAACTCATGTGCCACAACCGAATGTGTACACTAGGTTCAAAACAAAGTTGCAAAAGGTCACAAGTATGTGTAACATACTGGTTGCTACAGTCCTAGGTACCCTATTCCCAAACACATGGCAGTCTTTGAGGGTGGGGTGGGAAGAACAACCAACAATCCCATATTCAATGCACACCCAGGAGTGTATAGAAAGGTCAACAAGTATTTGCCTCCACACACAACACCAATGAAGGGCTAGCAACAAATTGGAGTCATCCAAACCTTTGTCCTATCCAAGGTCCACACATGTCAAAATGTACTGACTTAGGCCAACATCACATACTACCAGTGAGGCATATTTTACCACACACACAGAGGAGCAAGAACACCCATGATCATGAGTAGAATGAACACCTAGGCCATTGCACTCTAGTCCCACACACTTCTAGTTCAACTTGTGGAAGTACATGCCCCCGGAAGATCCAACCTACAGTGTACTCAGTCCATCCTCAACTAGGGAAGCTGCATATTTAAGACAAGCCTTTTGCAGAAGCTATCTGGGAGAATGTCAGTCTGAAATGCAGACTCAGTCCAAGCCAAGTCCCAGAGCAACTCTTACATTAACCAGTGTATTCCACATGACTCATCCCATTCCCCATAGCGGGCCCGACTGGAATGCCCTACAGACCCTAAATCTGAGAGATGGGTAAGCATAGGTCTACTGAAACTGAAGTGATATATGAATTCCCACTAATGGAACAATACTAATGAATGGGCAGCGCATCAAACCTTGAATTCTGTTGAACACACAGTAGTCCATCGTGCATCACTAGCAAACAATAAAAATAGCACACATGCAACACTCACTGTAGGTGTCGGGGTCCGCAAAATGAGCCACCTCTCCCACAGTGTACGGTGCAGGTCCACCTGTAAAGCATGGAAGGAAGAATATACTCAGACTCCGTGCACTGACAAACAATTGCAATTACAAAGACAATGTGAGAAAATGACATGCGTAATGAAACACTTTCACACATGCTCATACTGCATGGAATAATTCTTGAGCAACATTTACATTGGATGAGTCTCCTGCTACAGTTACACACCCTACTACACACATGCAGTGGCCAGGACAGTCATGTGGTGTCAAAGATGCACCTCCATTAGTATGCCCCAACAATATAGGGGTGCATTCATCTCATCATGTGCATCCAGAGAGACATCCAAAAGCTGGTTACTTGAGGACTGCGTGACCCCTCAAACTCAAACAGCCTATGTGGTCATTTTCAACACACACCAACCAGACACACATGTGACATATGTGTGGACAACATAGCTAACTTCAATTGACGTGAAGGCAGCACTCATTTATAGCATCATATTGGGTTTACAAATGTCAGTCTAGCTATGGCGTCTACATATGTAGGTATGATGTTTCAACATCCATTTTTCACTGGCTATTGTGACCTGTAGAGTTCAAATAGAGGCATTAACGTGTCGCTTGTCTGACACAAAGGCAACACTACATTACATACAGCTACAGGCAACTGGTATGTGTAGAAAACATGAGCTACCTGACTGCTAGCATTTGTCTTCCTTCACATTGTGCAACAATTACCCAGTAGGTTTCCCTAGCATTACACACAGTCAGCTACGTATCTAGCAGATTGGGTAACAATCATCACATGTCCCCACACAGCTTTAAATTGTTCACATGTAATTGATGTGTACTCACCAACATGGCCACCAATCCTGATTCCCAGGTGGTCCAGCAGATCCTGCTCCCTGGATATCAGATCAGCCCAGCGGTGCTTAAGTTGATGGTCATTCCTCAGGCTACCATAGACACGGACCAAGTGATGGCGCACCTTCCCCCACCGGACTTTACGGGCCTCCGTGTGATACCCCTGTATCACACGACCCCCAGCCTCCAGCATGAGTGGGAGGAAATGGCAAACAAGCCATATAAATCCCCCCAATTCCTCCTCACCCATCCTGGCAAGCCGTGGCCTACCTGACATCTCTGCACTAACAAAGTGGAAAAAGTTGGACAAAAAGGAAAAGGGGGAAATGGGGAAAGGTAGAGTAGTGAAAAACAAAGAAAACTTAAGAATAAGAGCCCAACTAACCCCAAAATTACACTACCCAGAACAGACTCCCACAGACAATAAAAGAAACACTGGACTTGACAAAATTATACAATACAGACTCAGACAGTATTCACCAACAAGACAATGATGACAAAAGCACAATAGAGAAGTACACTGGACACAAAAGCACTAAAACACTGGACAATACTTTCCACACAGCCACACAGTCTGGAATAATCTGAGACTGCAAAGTGAAAGTGAAAGTACACCCACAGTACAGAATCTGTAAACAGGATATCCTATTACATCACATCCTGCATAAAATGGCCGCCGTTTTTATTTTTCCGTTATGCGTCATTTTTTCACGCATACAGATTGTGCGTCATATTTTTTGACGCATAAGAGTGCACATAATGCAGAGTCAAACATTTTTTCGTCATTGTTCCCTTATATTTGTGTGAGGCTTATTTTACAGTTCTAGAGTTGAAACTTAAGCCGCTGGCAAATATGATGACCAAATATGAAAATTAATTTTGACTCTGCATTATATGCACTCCTGTGCATCAAAAATTTATGACGCCCAAGCTGTATGCGTGGAAATATGACGCATTATAGAAAATATGGTGGCCATGTAATGCTGGTTATTAATATATTTATTTTAAAATGATATTTTTTGACTCAGCATTATGTGCACTCCTGTACGTAAAAAATGTATGACGCCCAAGCTGTATGCGTGGAAATATGACGCATTATAGAAAATATGGTGGCCATGTAATGCTGGTTATTAATATATTTATTTTAAAATGATATTTTGTGACTCAGCATTATGTGCACTCCTGTACGTCAAAAATTTATGACGCCCAAGCTGTATGCGTGGAAATTTGACGCATTATAGAAAATATGGTGGCAATGTAATGCTGGTTATTAATATATTTATTTTAAAATGATATTTTTTGACTCAGCATTATGTGCACTCCTATGCGTCAAAATTTATGACACACAAGCTGTATGCGTAGAAATATGACGCATTATAGAAAATATGGTGGCCGTGTAATGCTGGTTATTAATATATTTATTTTAAAATGATATTTTTTGACTCAGCATTATGTGCACTCCTATGCGTCAAAATTTATGTTGCACAAGCTGTATGCGTGGAAATATGATGCATTTTGACAAATATGTCTTTAATTTGTCAAATTGTGAAAAGAATTTTGTCATGACCTAACGGTGCTAAGTGATACACATTTGGGGTTAGCTATGGCACATGTCCCTTATAGGATGTATAGAAGGAATTCACAGTGTAATAGTAATGATTGCTCCAAATGGTTATTACCCATAATTGTACACATATTTTGGGTAATTGCTGATGGCTAATTTCAAATGATGAATGGGATACCAGGATGTATTCCTTAGCAAAAATGTGTCCACATTTATCACGGTAATCCAAATTATCTATAGGCCAAATAGGTAGTGCAATTGTCACCTACACTTTTTATGGGGGTAACCATGTCCTAATTATGAATTTGTGTATTTTATATGTGTTTTACTTTTGACATGTAGGCCACACATGCACCTTAT
The DNA here is from genome assembly GCF_031143425.1 of Pleurodeles waltl. NCBI lineage: Eukaryota > Metazoa > Chordata > Amphibia > Caudata > Salamandridae > Pleurodeles > Pleurodeles waltl. The sequence continues at coordinate 1,375,348,697 of NC_090445.1, read as the reverse complement.
GCATGTGTGTACTTCACATGTGCATATTTCATGTATATTTGGGGGGCGGTAGAAGTGGACTTAGGCCCCCAGCACCCTAGGGTTTGCCCTTCCAGATTTGCTAATTTATCCAAGGGTTTCATTTATTCAGTAATGCTAAACCTGCAGCAGCAGGCTCATGCAAGCCCATAGGGTATGATTCACTGTTTGCCATTCAATAATCCCATTTGCCCATTTGACGTTTGCCCTATTGATTCTTTGGAGCAATCTGACATACCATTTTGCATTGATATGTTTTGCTAAATCTCGACCTTCCTCATGTGCTGATGACAAATAGGTTGTTGATGTATGTGGCCCTTTATGCATTACCTGGTTAAGTGGCATGTTTCATTCTTCCTGCTAGGTTCCAACTGGGACACTACTGTAATCGGCTGCTTGCAAATATTTTGTTGATTGGATGGCACATGTTTATATGTGTGGTCCAATGTAGATCCACTATCAACTGTCAGGGTGTATGTTGTCACTGTAACTTCCAGGTCTCCTCATGAGTTAGTGGCAGCTAATCTTGTTCCAATTGGGCATTGTTTGTAGCAAAAATGGAGAGAAGCCATTGAGGACATGGTCACCTACACATGGATGGTCCCACCCTGTCACTGAACACGTGTAATGAGACTTTCGAATGGGCAACCTTTTTGTGCTGAGTGAGAGAATGTCTCAGGTGTCTGGATCTGGCATGTGTCATTGCCACATTTGTACTCCAGTTGGCCTCTGTGGATGGTAATGTATCATGAAACATCATAGCCTCTGTGCAGAAGTAAATGGCTGGTACTCAACACACGACTCATCTTTATCATTTGAAAAAGTGTTACTCAGCGTTTTGAACTGTCAGGGTCCTCATATGTGTTGACTTTTCATGGACATTATCTGAGGTTGCTGGCTTTGATGGAGGCCATTACACCATCATACACTATGGTCCTGGTCCACTGTCACACTTTTAAGTTTAGGCATTAATGAAGGTCAGACAACGGAAGGGGCAAGATTTGGCTATTCATGGGCACTGTCACAAATCTGATGCAAATGACAGTCAGATGATGCACTACTATGTATTTGAGTATACATTGATGAGGCTAATGACAAATTATTGTCTGAGGTACAAAAGGTATTGGACAGCATGTGTGGTCCATAGGTGGACCCCACATATCTGTAGAGTGACCCACGGACAGGTGCCAGTCAGGCTGACAGGATGCTGGGTCGATCAGGTGCAAGCTCTTTCAGTAATCACATGATCACGTGTTCTGACTAGGACTGGTCAGAGGGAGCATTAGACAGTTGAGATGTCACACTGTGTATGTCCTGTGTTGCTTTGAAGGTGACACATGAACCCTAATAAAGTGTTACACGGCAACATTAGTGTCAAAGCTTAATGATGTAATGGCTCACATTCAAACATGTATGCAGTAGGAGGCATCTGCAGGGACAGGGCATGTACATTTGGGTGGTGTGCATGGAGGGGATCACAGGTGTGGCCTCCATCTGTGTCTCACTAGCCCTGTCAGATGGGATTAGCTGATAATTAGCCTACAGTACCTTTCACAGAAGAATCAATCTACAGGTGATACCAGGCCTTATAAACTCCAAGGCAGTGTATTATATGAGCTGTGTTCCATGCAGTGAGATGGTAGTATGACAATGGTCGGCATAGTAAAGGGTGTGGCACACTGGATGACTCTTGTGAGTGTGTGTGTGTAGATGAGGGAATCTGAGTGTACACAAATCGGCATTCCAGGGACCTCTTCAGACAGGTGGGGTGTGAGCAGCTGCAAGTGTGTGTATTGTTTTTAGAAAAGGGCTGACATGTAGATGGGATGTGATGTGCTGGATGCTTGTCATAGGTGTAGCACTTATGCTGTGTATGTTCTGCTTATGTGTAACTCTAGTGACAGATAGTCATTGCAATGATAGTAAGTAGTTGGAATTACTGTTGGCAAGAGTCTAGTACTACATTCCTGTTCCTGAAGCATTAGCATGTGAACTGGCTGATGTATGAGGCCTGTTTTCCCCTAGTTGAGTGATGGTGTTTTAGTTGTGTGCCATCTGCTGCGATGATCCATGTTTCCTACATGTATGTGAGTCATATGTGTGGTCCTCAGCTATTGCCCTTCAAAGGTGAACTGTACAGGATGTCTGTCATTTACATGGTGTGTGTATTTGACCATTGTATGGTGGCCATTACATTTGTGGTGTATATTTTGTGTGTGATGATTGTTATGTCATTATTGCTCAATGAGACGACATTCTTCTTCAGAAATTTCAAACTAAAGGTGGGCAGAAATGATTAGGCCAAACCATGATGTGGTGTTTGTTATCTGTGTTTATTTACAATTGTGCATTAAGTGGTGATAGTAAAAATTAAGAAAATAAATTATTTACAATGTGTTGGCGCCTACGCACTCCAGCAGCCGTGTTTGGTTGTTCCCCCTCCTGTTGCAGGCCAGCATCCTCCTCTTCGTCGTCTTCAGGCATGTATGGGTCTGGTTCGAGGAGGGGAATGTTCCTTTTTACACAAATGTTGTGCAATATGGCACAAGTGAGTATGATCGTACAGACCATCTCTGGGGAATATAGTAGGCTACCGCCAGTGATGTCAAGGCAGCGGAACCTTGACTTTAGGATCCCAAAGGTGCGCTCGACAATGCTGCGTGTCCTCTTATGGGCGTCGTTGTATGCCGCTCTGCAGCAGTAGTCGGGTTCCCAAATGGTGTCATTAGCCATGGCTGGATGCCATACCCCTGATTAGCTGAAAGAAAAACACAGAATGGGATCATGTAGATGTAGCTGGCACTATTGAAAAGACCTTTAATGGCAGTAGTTGTCTTGTGTTGTCTGTGACTCTTTTGTGTACTAATGTGACAACCTATACTTGTAGGCTATACCTTCTGCATTGTGTGTTGCTGATCAATCCCTGGTGATCGACTATGGCCTGCACGTTGATTGAATGTGTGTGCTTCCTGTTGCGGTAGAGGTGTTCTGTTGCAGCAGGTGGCACAAGGCGTACGTGTGTGCAGTCGATTGCACCAAGGACGTGTGGGAAGCCACTGATTGCGTAGAACCCCTGTTTAGTTTCCTGCTGCTTCTGCAGTGTGTTAGGGAAGCAGATGTGGAGGGGTGTCAGGCGAATGATGGCATCCAGTACTTTTGGCAGAAATGCGGAGAATGATGGTTGTGATATTCCGCCAACCAGGGCACCAGATGTTTGAAAGGAGCCACTTGCCAGCAGGTGAAGTACGGCAAGCAGCTTTGTTTCTGTTGGGATAGTGCGGGGTGTCACCAAAGTGGGGGCCAACTGCTGTTCAATGTTTTCCAGCAGCTGCTGAATGGCCTGCCAGTTCAACCGGTACCTCTGGATGATGTCGTGTTCCCTGAGGCCATGCAGGGTTGTTCTTGGGCGGAATATCCTCTCCTGCCTTCTGCGCTGCCTTTAGGGTCCCTGCTGGTGTTGTTGTAGATGCTGTTGTTGCTGCAGGGCTCTGCATCTACGTGCACGCTGGATAAAAATCACCTCCATGTCTCCCTGTTGCTGCTCTGCTGCTCTGTTGTTTGTTCTGTGTGTTCTGATTAAATACAGGTGTGTTTGCCCCATTTTAACGCCTGCCCTGACCCAGGCGTTAAATTTTGACGCACATCGGGCTTTGCGTCATTTTTTTGCTCCGCCTCCCGGCCGAGAGTAATTTTTGCCCGGAAGCATAAATACGACGCACGGCCGTGTGCGTCGTTTTTTGGACGGGAACGCCTACCCTGCATATCATTAACACAGGGCGGGTTGCCGCATCCAGAAAATGACGCACATGGTGGATTTTTGTCGTCCGCGGGCTCGGCGTCAGGGTTTAAATATGGGGCAACGTTTGCGCTGATTGTTGGTCAAATTTTTTGACGCACAATCGGCGCAAATGGAGTATAAATATGCCCCTAAGTACGCCCCTTTAATTATAATTTTATTCTTAGGTTACTGAAGATGAGCAGTCCAATGTATGCCTATGAACGTGATGTGAGGTTTGAGACTTAGAACCCAATATATACATTTATGCTTGTCAATAACTCAATTCCCAGCCAGGGATTAGTCTTCGAAAGACAAGAAGTGGTTACGGAGAGACAGACTTGATTGTTCCTGTTGGACAACCTCTTAGGATAAAGTTTTTGCAGTGGTTCACTGGTAGTCTCCGTGATTCTCCCTTGCTGAAGCATAGGATAAAGGCTGTATTTAGACAAGGTTGACTTGGTAGTGGTCCTGCACTAGCGATTACTGCATCTCCATAACAGTGGACTTTGTTCCCCCCTTCAAAGCCTCTTCTGTGTTTCTAGTAATTTTTGCTGTGTATTTGTTCATCACATAGTGCAGGCAGCAACTCCGTTTTCCTGTGTTTTGGTGGGTCTGCACCACTTCACATGGTGTGCACTAAATGGCCACAGAGTTCCAGGTGCAGTGAACTTACTCCACACAGCCAATTGGTGAAGTGTTACAGTTAAGCTGAGGCATGGTCCAGAACCAGCCCAGGGGTCTGCAGTGGAGTTGCAGTGCTGATGACTTGGCCGATCTTGCGAACTGTGATCTTTCTCTGGCTGCAAACATAATACCCCATCTAAACAAGCTAGGTACCCACCCCTTGTTGTAATGGTACTTAAATCATGATGCAAACCTCGTTGTCAGGACAGCATACGGTAATCAGGTTTCTCCTAGCCCCTGATAGGTTTTTTGACATGGTTTTCACAATGGATATTGGACAGACTTGTTTTCCTCAGTATCCTCCATCCAAGGGACCACAGTTCTGCTTACACTGCAGAAACACTTCAGGAGGTCCAGAGCCTTACCCTCGCAGCGGCGTTCAGGTCCCTCCCTGGTCCTAGAGCGGACAATTTTGGCTCATCCCTCCTTGGCCCGTTCACAGCCCCTTTCCTTTTAAGGAGCATCTTCTAATGCAAAGACACCACTAGTACTAAAAGTTTAAGAAACATGAATGCACGCATTATCCTGGATTTCCAGGAGACAGGATCATCGCAGGCATGAATGCAGTAACATTTAACTTTGAATTAATGTTTTGTGGGAAATGAATATCGTCTTGAAGAAAAGATTAGCACATTGAGCAAACTAAAGAGAATTCAGCACATGAGAAGAATTTCAAGGAACCCTAAAGTGGCAAAATAAAAAAAAAAACGAATTATTGAAATGAGCCAATTGAAATTTTAAATTAAACACGCATAAAAACGAATGTACATCAAAGCATGAATGGCAATGATTGAAAAGTTTTCTAAGAACTACAATTTTATAAGTACTGTAACGCTTGACACTGACAGCATCTGGTACAAGTTGCCATTTAATCTAAAGACTGTTATTATAATATAGTTTAAGGTTTGGTTGAGAATATCAGTAGTTGACTTGTTCTTAGGTATGAGTATTAATGCGACCATGTTTTTTCTGTAGCAGAGGGGTCAAGTTCCGTAAGACTTCAGAAACAAACCAATTATATACATCTGGTATTGAGGTGGTGTCTTTAGACGGGTCAATGTTTACACATTGTAATATTAACCCAATATGGTTGTGCATGAAAAATTCGAGAAAATCAATGGTGACCTTGCCTAGTTAATAAATTTCCAGTCTCCCATCCAGCTGTTCCTTTCAGCTACAACCCTTACCTTACCTGGCCTCCCTGACAATCTGTGACATATATGGTAAACCTCAGAGACGCCTAGCGGTTGGCCCTATTGAGCATCATATCACTCCCAAGGACAACGGACAATTGTTCGTTTGACAGTAAGGAACAGCAGAACAATTTTTTTCAAAAGTGTTAGAGCCCAGGTGGCGTCTTCGCTTTGCATGCACAGACCAAAAAGGGAAAGACCTGCCTTGTCACTATAAATTGTATGGCTGCCACTACTGTCAGTCCTCTACAGCCCAGCAAACTGGCAGTAGCCCCCCAACGTGGACAACTTGGGCCCACTCAGGGATTTATACCAGCAACTGCTTGGAAGAGCTCAGAACGTGATAATAGTCAGCGGGGACTTTAATGTTTTGCGTAATCCCTCCTTAGACAGGTCTACCCCCAAACCGACCGTTAGCACACCGAATATGAGAACCTGCTTGCATAACATAATGGAAAATCTTGGTCTGATTGACCCTTGGCGCAACAGAATGGGACAGACTAAAGAGTTTACCTTCCGGAATAAGAAACTTGGGCATGCTTCCAGAATTGACTTTTTTCTGATAGATGTAAAACTTTGCAATAATTTAATGGGAATCTCCCACCAGCCTAGTCATCTCTCAGGCCATTCAGCTGTTCAGCTGGTTATAAACCTTGTTGACTCTCGTAAATGTAATAGATGGACACTGGATCTTGGGGGAAGAAGAGATCGTTTTAAAGTTGAAAAGAGACTCTAAGGTATTCCTTGAGATTAATTTAGGCTCTGCGTCAATAGCCAAAGTCTGGGAAGCATATAAGACTTTTATTTGTGGAAAATTGATTAGCTATGCCGCCTTCAGAGCTAAGAGAACCAGAACCAGAATAGAGTCTCTCAAGGATAAACTCCGCACTTTGCAAGCCCAAAGTCGATCCTCTCAGGATGCAACAATGCACAAAGATTTACGGCACCAAATTCAGGAAGTGCAAAATTCACGCGAGGTCTTTTTAGAATCAATTGTGAAAATCAAATAGGAAGCTAGTAAACTGGCTCATTTGTAGTATGGGGAAGGCTGTGGCAAGTTATTAGCATGGAAGATGAGGTACGACAAGGTTAGGAATAAGATTAAAGAAATAATACTAGCTGAAACATCCAGAATCTCCTCAGAAGACCACGATATCTCAGGAGAATTTGTCAAGTTTTTTTCTACACTATACAGAGATTACTCGGAGACCTGAGCGGTGCAATTGAAAATTGCCTAAAGGGGGACACACTACCCAGATTAGAACCAGCCAAAAATCTGAGCCTTAATCAATGCTTGCTTCTTAGTGAGGGAGATTGTGTTATTACTGGCCTGAAAAAATGGGAAGGTGTCTGGTCCAGATAGGATACCGGCAGAAGTATATAAACTCTTGAGAGAAGAGCTTGCGTTTGTTCTGAAGCAGCTGATGAATTCGATTTTTATAGATTCTCTTCCGGTTCCGCCCTCTTGGAATGAAGCTGCCTTAACCTTAATATTAAAGCCTCAGAAAGATCCCAGAAGATGCAAGTCTTACAGTCCCATTTCATTGCTCAACAATGATTATACATTTTTTGACCAAATATTTGCTAGGAGGCTGGATAAGGTGATTGGCGACTTAGTGCATATCAATCAGAAAGGATTTATGAGAAATCGATATTTAGGAGACCTGACCCATGACTTAGTTGCTGCAATCGATTTGGCAAATACTATGAATATGCCTCTAACTACATTAACAATTGATGCTGCCAAGGCGTTTGATAGAGTGAACTGGCACTTTCTGAAGGCGTTTATGGACCGCAACAATTTGGGAGATAACTTTCTTAATGCCATCAAAACTATCTACAAGGTCCCCTCTGCTCGGATTCTGTTAACGACATCCTATCCTCACAGTTTAAGATTGAACAGGGTACTCGACAGGGCTGTCCTCTATCTCCTCTTCTCTTTAATCTTTATATTGAACCGCTGGCTATGAGAATCAGGGCAGATCAGAGAATTATACCTTTTTAAGATCATAATTGTGTCCTGAAGGAAGCCCTCTATGCGGATGACCTCTTGATATATACACCGAACCCCCAATGTGCTTTCCCGGCACTCTGGGAAATTATTGCTAGCTTTGGAGGGATCTCTTGATATTTAGTTAATAGAGATAAATCTGAACTAATGTCTTGGAACGGCCCACAAGATAACCCATTAGAGAGAGACGAAATTCGATATCTAGGGGTTAAAGTGGTCAAAAACCTGACAGAGATGGCCCAAGTGAATTTTATGCAGCGCCTTATGGAAACTAAGAAGCTACTCAACAAATGGTCACATTTACGTCTTTCTATTTTGGGCAGAACAAATCTAATAAAAATGGTGGTACTGACAAAATTCTCATTTATCTTTAATGCTATCCCACTATCTTTTAAAACTGAATGGCTAAGGAAACTGCAGGGTGAATTCGTTTTATCTGGTCGTATAAAAACCACAGAATAGCTTGGAAAAAGGAACAAAAAGCTACATGGAGGAATTGCACTTCCAGATTTTAGTGTGCCCCTCCAGACCAGAGAGATATAGGGGCATATTTATACTCCGTTTGCGCCGAATTAGCGTCGTTTTTTTCGACGCAAATTCGGCGCAAAACTAACGCCATATTTATACTTTGGCGTTAGACGCGTCTAGCGCCAAAGTATGAGGAAAGAGCGTCATTTTTTTGCGTGAACGCCTTCCTTGCGTTAATGAGATGCAAGGTAGGCGTTCCCGTCTAAAAAAATGACTGCGCCGCAAATGCGTCGTATTTATACTCCTGGGCAAAAATGACGCCCGGGAGTGGGCGGGGCAAAAAACCCCGCATTTGCTCCGGATTTTAGCGCCTGGGTCAGGGCAGGCGTTAAGGGACCTGTGGGCTCAAAATGAGCCCACAGCTGCCCTCCCATGCCCCCAGGGACCCCCCCTGCCACCCTTGCCCACCCCAGGAGGACACCCAAGGATGGAGGGACCCACCCCAGGGACATTCAGGTAAGTTCAGGTAAGTATAATTTTTTTTTTTTGTTAATTTTTTTTTTGGCATAGGGGGGCCTGATTTGTGCCCCCCTACATGCCTCAATGCCCAATGACCATGCCCAGGGGACATAAGTCCCCTGGGCATGGCCATTGGGCAAGGGGGCATGACTCCTGTCTTTACTAAGACAGGAGTCATGTAAATGGCGTCTGGGCGTCGTTCAAAATGGCGCAAATCGGGTGGAGGCGATTTTTTGCGTCAACCTGACTTGCACCATTTTTAAGACGCCCTAGCGCCATTTTTCCCAACGCCGGCGCTGCCTGGTGTACGTGGTTTTTTTCCACGCACACCAGGCAGCGCCGGTCTGCTTGCGCCGGCTAACGCCATTCAATAAATACGGCGCCCGCATGGCGCTTCAGAATGGCGTTAGCCGGCGCAAAACTTTTTGACGCTAAACTGCGTTAGCGCAGTTTAGCGTCAAAAAGTATATATACGGGCCATAATCTGGTTCTCAATCCTTGTTAGAAAAATGGCTCCAGTTTTCATGCATGACTGTCATGTGCACTGAGATGAGTGCATCAAAAATAGCCAGCTTGCTGTGACGATTTAAAGGTATGGTGTTGCTCTCCAGAATAATGAAAAGGGCCTATATCTTTCCCAACAGCTGTTCACATACAGATACCTGTTACCAGAACTACTGTTCCTTTATGGAGATACAACCATTGTTTAGCAGCTCTTAGCAGCCCATAGTGGATGTCTGTAAAAATAAGTTTTGCCTTTTGTTGTATAAACAAATTGAATTTTAATAAAACCCCCTCTATGTTGTCTCCAAACATCGCCATTATCATCTCTCAATTTTACTAGTTTAATTTGATTCAATTCGCTGCTCTTGTTATGCCCAGTTATTTGTATATATCGCAGTAGAGCACCACGCTGAAAAAGTTGAACACATCTAATCACAGACCTTATTTAAAATTCCCATAATCAGAAAACTAGAGTTTGGTGAGACACTTATGGCTCCTGCCTGGCCCTGGCTCAGCTCGAGGTCCTCTTGGACGCTTGAGTCCAAAACAAGCTGGGCTTTAATGTGGCTTCTGCCTGCCAGCCACGCTCTACAATCACGCACGGCCAATTCCAAACAAAGCATAAACCTTTGACATGAAAAAAAGGAGAGAAAGCTGTAGCCAACTATAGGTTAAATTGAATTATGTGAAACCAGCAAACCTGGGATCGACCCTGACTTCCTCCATATGATTAAAATTGTGTGATCCTAGGCTAAAAAGTTTACTTACAGAGCCTCCTTTTTCTTTGCTATCACATACAAGAGTATTTTCCAAAACTAGAATTTAGAGTGTTGGCAGTCCAAAATAATCTGAAGTACTAAGGTGCAACACTTCTTCATGTTAAAAATATATATATTTTAAGTTTTTGGAGAGTTTTAGATTTTCAGATGATGCTTGTTCATGATTAAGTTTTCAAATATTTTCAGGACTTGGCTCCTGCATGAATTTTTACCCTTGACTCTACCCTGGCTTCGTTCTCCCTGTTAATTTGTTTGCTCGTTCAGCTTTGCAGAAACATATTCACCCCTGAAATAATCGACAATTAGAGGGAATTTGTATAAGCTGGTTCTATGCTTGTATGGAGTAAGCTAGCATTTTTTTCTTATAGCCCACGTTTTTATACAAATTGATCTTGCCTTTGCATAACACTCTGGATTTGAATGCTGCCATGAGCTATTAGATAAGGAAGTAGGATTCATAATCAGATTAAAAAATTCACTAAAGACTGTCCTAAAATAAAGATAAAGTGAAATACTATCATGTACAGCTTGAGGTAGGTAACTGCTGGTGACTTTGAAGAGGATGACAATCTATCGTGAACTTCTTCGTGATATCAGATTAGGCAGGCTGTCAAAGTATTGACTCTAGAAACAGAAACCGATTTTAAACATAGATTTGCCATTTTAGCATGAACTTCAGCGAATGATATGTAGGAAAACTTGATATGATATGAACTCTCATAAACCTTAAACGAGTACCTCATCCAGCTCATCATATTAATCTCAGGTCACGGGCGTTGTTTTTTGGGGGGGGGGGGCGATTTGGGAGTTACACCCCCCTTTATAAATGTATTATTTAATAAATAGTTGGGTACAGGAGATTTAAATCGTGACTGTGGGATCTCACATGAAATTTTGTAAATACTCACTCATACAAACTCCAGCACACACTCCTCAGTTTCGAAGGTCTTAAAACATGAACATTTTACACAGTACTGTGTTTTAAGTACCCTCACAATCCGCACTGATTTCCCTTTTCACTGACCCTTAACGCCCCACACCCTCGTGCGCTGCTTCTCCTACAAGGATTAATATTGCATGCCAAGGTGATTGAAGGAAAATCTGAAGCTCACACCACTCCAGCCTTACTCGGCTACGCTGCTGGCTCAGATAGTACAAACAATCAAATGCAAAATCCGATCAGTTAGTTATTTATGATCAGACTGGCTACCACAACAGTTTTGAAGTGTAACTCAAAATAGGTTTGGGAAGTGTCATATGGGGATCCTACCCTGGAGAGACACAGATGCTGAGACACAGTCATATTCCCTGTGTAGGTGTTGACAAGCCTGCACGCTTCAAATGTAAACAAAACCAATGTAAGACGCCTTTTGTCGACAAATGAATTGGAGGAACCCAGTTCATACTGGCATTGAGAATTTACACAAAAGTCGACTAGACATGATAGTAGCAGTGAATAAAAAAAATGGGGAATGAAGAAAAAAAAAATCTGCATTTTCACAACTTACTGAGGAGAGGGTGTAGCTAAACCATAACAACTGCAGTATTTTCAGGTTTTGCTTCAGATAGCGCATGAGCTCTTGCTTGTGAGACATTTTGGACAGTTTTACAAGGCCCTAGCACCACCTTGTGCCACATTAGCAATTTTTTGTTTACACTAATGTGGCTCAACGAGGCAAAAATCGCCACACCATATTTACAAAGTGGTATAATGCATGCATTGCCCACTTTGCCACCCCTTGCGCCACATTATGCCTGCACCAGGCATAATGCATGCAAGAGGGGTATTCTGGTGTTAGGGGGCCTACAAAAATGGGCAGTGAAATCTACAATATTTCATTGTGCCATTTTTGGCATCATTTTAACACCTGCTGAAAGCACATTTAATTCAATGGGCCTCCTTGTACTTTGCTGCACTAGCTTCAAAATGTTTGAAGCTAGTGCAGCAAAGCACCACAATAGCATCAACATTTTTTACACTATTGACCTAACGTGCACCATGGTGCGCCGGTGTACCCATGGTGTCCTTAGGTGGTGGTGGGTGGGGCACAAGAAATCAGGCACATCAGCACTGATGCGCCAGATTCTTGTAAATCTGGGCCTTTGTTTACTAAAAGGGGCTTGAAGCCTGCCCATTGCTTACCATCAATGGCTTGATTGTCACTCTTATTTGCTGCCTCCTAATTGGACAACATGTGCTGATTTTACTTCCTCTTCTTGAATTTGGAGCATGGACTAAGTACTGACTAATTGATTTTCTGTTTTTTGTTTTGCAATTCTTTATTAGGTATACATTTAAAACACAAGATACCGCATTTGGGGGAGGAACAGTTGTGGTTACATGAGAAAAATTGATGTTACATGTTCATGGCTCAGGCATAAACTATAATTATCAAAGGGTTTGTGCTTAGATAGGGGTGTGTGAGTCAGTGTCCCAAGTGAGGTGTCAGCTATACCATGACTGTGACCAGGAGGGAAAAGGGGCGGATTCTGGACTGGTGTATTGGTGATAATGGATGGGGTGTATTGTGTTCTGCTAATGTGCCAGAGCCGATGGAGTATGAGAAGTCAGGAAGACACTGGACTGTTTTGGATCTTCATTCATGCTTCACGGTTAGGGGAGGTGTGGTGTGGGGAGAGGGGGAGGCGGGAGGGGGCTGAGGAAGTGAGGAGGGGAACTTTACTGTGGTGTAAAACTATGGTAAGTTGGTCTGGTGTGGAGCCAGCAGGTAGTAGGGTAGTGAGGCAATGAGGTGAAGAAATAGTAAGATTACAAAGCTGCAATGTGGTAGAGTATCATGTTGTAGAAGAGATAGGGAATGTTTAGTAGGATGAAAAGAGATAGGGTATGTGGCATTAGGTTGGGAGTGAGGGGGCTGTGAAATGCAGAAGTGCGAGGGCAAGGGCGTGGAGTGTATAGGGATTAGGGGGAGGTGTAGATTGGGAAATATAGTGCGTAAATTGGAATGGGTAAAGCATGTTGTGAGAAGTGCGTGGTGCAATGAAGTGAAAAGAAAAGAGGGAGGAGAGAGATAGTGGGAGGTGACAGAGTGGGAGAGAGAAAAAAAGAGGGGGTTTGGGGGTAGAGAGTTATATAGGGATTGGGAGTTTAGGTTTGGTATGCTTCTGCCTGGAGGGAAAATGCCCAATTTTGAAGAAAAATGTCAGTTTTGTTTTGCAATTTGTAAATAATGCACTGGTTTAAAGCTGTCTGGTACATGGCTGTGAGCCATTCATCGTGGGAGGGGGGTGTAGGGGAATGCCAGTGTCGAAGTATGCAGAGTTTGGCTGTGGCAAGCACTGTGTGGAGGAGACAGGTCTGTAGGCATGTCAAGTCATGAGATCCTGATGTATCATGTAGGAAGATCAACGGATGGGGAAGTGGATTTTGGACGGGCAGGGTCTCTCATAGTGTTCTTCCCACTGCATCCCAATAGGACGTGATGATGGGGCAGTCATATACGATATGCAAGATGTTGCATTGGACATGAGGACAACGCCAGCAGTTCGTGTGGGGAAAGAGGCCTGCCACCCTCATTTTAGCGGAGCATTTAAAAAAGGCAAAGGTTTCTCCGGGCCTCTCTTGCTTTGCGGTCACAGACTTCTAGGAGATCTGCCCAGCCTTCCACTTCGTAGTTTTAATTGCTAGGAGGTGTGGAGGATGTTTAGGAGGGGTAGGGAGAAGAGTTGATGTACCATGAGGGCGGAAGGCCAGATATTAGACCACAGAAGTGACCCCAGGTTCTGAGGTAGGAAACTACCCAAAAGGATTGAAAGGACCATGGAGATGGTACCATACTGTGGGCCAGGCAATGTTGTAGTTATGTGTGCTCCAGGCCTGTTGTGGGTGGAGGTCATACTCATCCCAAAGCACTGCGAAAGGTTTGAGGGTTTTGTCGGCAATTACCTTATTCAAGTGGGTGATGCCGGTGGTGTGCCATTCTCTCCATTCTAGCGTCTTTCCCCAAATCCGCAGTATGCTATTGCCCCAGAGTGCTGCATGTTTGTGAAGGTGGATGCAAAAATTTCACCATGGCTTTCACCATTGGGTTGGCTTGTCGTGCCTTGGAATCTCCGTCACCATAGAGTGTGCTCAATCCCCGAGAGCAGTGCAGTGGAATTTGTTCTGCTTGGAGCGATTGCAGGGTCCTTTGTCCCAGGGAGCATGTAGGTGAGCTGTGAAAGGTGTAGGGACAGTGGATAGTTCTCCTGACTAACTTATTTTCATTAGTGTCCTTCCACTGCTCATGCTGTGATTGGGGGACTGCTTTCTTTATTCCACTCGTGTTGCTTCTTTCTTCTTCCCCCATGTTGCTTCAATTGGTGTCCATTTTGCTTCTTCACTTCCACTTCTCACCCACCCATTGACTGTGCTTCTGCTTCCCTTCCGCCTCCATTGGCCCTATGTCTGTGTTGCTTCTTCTCTCTGACCTCTCACCCTCCTGTTGCCCATATTGCTTCTTCATGCCCACCCTCCCCATGTCCGTTTAGCCCTCCACACCCAACAAAGGAAAGAAATACTTTGACACAGACAGCACTGGCCACCTCATATTGTTTTTTTGAAAATTTTAGCCATGCCACGGAACATGGCTAGAAGATGTTGGGCCTCATTACGAATGTGGCAGTCCGAGGACCAAAACACTCGCGTTGATGGTCAGACTGCCGCACTCCAGGCGGTCCGACCACCTAATTACAACTTTGGGAGGAGGACCCGCCTAAAGACCGATGTCCCCGTCAGGATCATAGATCCTGACAGGTTGACGGTGGTTGGGATTGTAACCAGCCATGGCGGCGCTGAACTCAGCGCCGCATTGCTGATTACAATCCCACTTTTCACCAGCCTTTTCATGGTGGGGGCACCGCCATGAAAAGGCTGGAGGAAAGCCAGTGTTGGAGGCCAAAGGAACACCTCTTCCCAGCACCGTCGGAGTGCGCAGTGTCCGAGGATGCTGGAGTGCTAGAATATTGACCTCAACTCCCTTAAAGCAGCCAAGGCCATTATCCTAGCACTGTTCCTTCTGGTCAGCCTGGCGGGAACACGTATCACAATGTCCTTGCCGGTCAGCCCAGCGGAAACATTGTAATACACTCGGGGGGGATGTCACCGCCATGGCTGTGGCTTCCTCCCCATGAGTTTGGCTGTTCCATGGTGGGACTGCCAAACTCATAATGAGCCCCTTTGTTAAAGCCAATAGCTCTCTCTCATAGGTGAGACCTATTGGCGTTGCCAGTATTTATCATTCCAATGTTCTCTGACTTCTTGTTCAAGTGATTTTCAAGCCTATTTATCAGTGATGTCTTATTTTGTGTACCAGCTATGTATTGTCACCTGATTTAATATTCAGCTTTGCACCAGTGTAGTGCTAGGGTTAAGTGAGATCGTATCAACTCTATGTTGAACCTGAGCATAAAATCTGCTGCATGTCTTTAAGTTATGCTTTAGTGAAAACAAGGTTTTTTGTTATTAGCATTGTATTTCGGGGTGGGCATTTCTTATGAGTATGACAGGAGGGCAATAATACTGATGTTCAACAATATCGAACCCAGTACATCACCTACCACTACATCGTTAAGGTAAGAAGTATGACCATTCTCACCTCAATATTATTCTACCTAACCTTACCTCGCGAAGTAGTGAATATAATATTTTTGTCAATCAATTTAATTCATATAATGTTGGGCTACATTACAATTTCCCTATTTCCATGGTGGGGAGATACCGGAGCTGGAATTATTTTTATTTTTTTAAACCATTTTTTTATTGCCATTTAATCTCAACATATATATCAAATGCAGCATGTTCATCGCTTACAAGACCACAATTAGAATTCCATCTTATGTATTGAGTAAAGGCAGTCCATTACAGCCTCCCCTATTTGCAGTAAACATGAAACAAAGAATTAACCCCCTCTCTCTTCCTCGGTCCCGCCCCTCGAGGGAATCTCTGTCTGGATGCCACGGTGCAGCTATATTTTATCTTGATTAAATGAGCCGCTCATTCTAGATAATCTACTGTTTAGGTAATGCAAGGTAAAAGAGGCCAACTATAGGGCTTAGCTGTTTTGTGAAGATCGCATTTTCCTAAGTCGTTTACAGTGGCGGCTCCTCCGCAATTGAGAAGGAGCATCGCCCCATGGCTAAGAGCCAGCAACTGAAAAATAAAACAATATTTTATTATTGTTTTATTTTTCAGCTGCCGGCTAGGCCAGCATGTGCAGGGAGGGGTGGGGCTGGGCCACAGGAGGGGGGAGGGGTGTAGTACACTTAAGTGCACATGTCAGTTTGGCTGGCGTCTTATGATGACCAAAATGACATACGCGCTTAGGTTTCTCCAACCGTGGCTGATATAGCATGAGAGCAGCTCCAGGATTGCATGGGGGAGCCTCTGCTGGTGACTGCTGGGACACCATCAGGAGAGAAGAGGGGTGTTCTCCATGCCTCCTTGCTCACGGTTTTTGGTTTGAACATGTGGCCGGTAGCCAGAGGCATGTATATGTTTCTTTGTTCTCCATGCCTCCTTGCTTGTTGGTTGACCATGTGGCTGGTGGTCATTTTGTGCAGCCAGTAAGTGTGATTTCACCATAGGCTTGCCTGTGTTCGTTGCTCTCCATCCCTCCTTGCTTGCTGTTGTCAATTTGACCATGGGGCCGGTGGACATTTTGTCTAGCCAGCCAGTGTGCTTCACCATAGGCTTGCATGTGTTCTTTGCTCTCCATGCTTTCTTGTTCGCTGTTGTATGTCCATGGGACCATTTTGTGCAGCCTGTCAGTGTCCTTCTACCATAGGCTTACATGTTGTTCTTTGTTCTCTATGCCTCCTTGCTTGCTCTTGCTGGTTGACCATGTGCCCAGCGGGAAGTTTATGCAGCCACCCTTTATTTATTCAATTTTTTTCAAAGCCATTTTCTACAGAGATTTAAAGGGATATGGCTTTTTGTTTGTGTTCATTTTTTTATTTTTCCCCTGATATCAGTTTAATAAAATGTTTGAAGATATTTGTAGGAGGTGATTGGCCCTTTTAAAATCAGACAGGGATATGGCAGGGGAGTGTTATTGTTCCCTTCTGCTTTTCCTTGTATAATAATAGAGTGGAAGCAGCCCTGGTGGGGAAAGCTAGAGATGTTCCATACATCAGCATCTGGCCCCTTCCCATACTCCTCTATGCAAACAATGCAGTGCCCCTGGTTAGGACTGCCGAGCACTGGAAAGTCTGATTGAGGATTATACTACTTTCATGAAGGAGCTAGAGCTATAGGTCAATGAAAGCAAAACCTTTACTCTAATTTATGGTAAAAGGCCAAATAAGTCTCCGGTCTTTTGTGTTTACAAGTGTAGGGTGGATGAGGCTGCGAGCTTCTATTATTTGGGGCTCCTCTTTGATAATAAGTATTCTTAGGAACCAATGGTGGCTAACAGAGTGGTTATGTTTGAAAGGACCATCTATGTGGTGTCAAACTTCAGCAAGAAGTTAGGCATGAAACCAGTGCACGAGCTGTTGATCATTTATACTGCAAATTCTGTGTCAACATCCACATATGGGGCAGCTATTTAGGATATGGTAAACACCCAGGAATTACAACTTGTTGAGGATACTTCCATAAAACTATTTTTGCAGTCCCACGTAGCTGTGCTAATATTGTATGCCACGATGGCACTGAACTTGGACAAGAGAATCTGCTTCTTTAAATCAGCGGGTGCTTGAGGATTGTCTAAAATTACACTCAGCCCTTCAAATTCCTTGGATTTTATGTGTGAAAATTACTCTGGAGGAAATAGGGCTCCCTTGCTTATTTGTCTCACCAAACACATGCCTGTTAAGTAGTAAGATAAAGTTGAAGCAGCTATTTGTAGTTAATGCTACGGCCAAAAGGGTGGGATCTAACAAAAATAAAGCCACAGTTGTGTTCTATGGCTAAATTCTCTCGTATACAGGTTTGCAACCATATCTGGTATCATTGCTTCATTTTAACAAGGTTTTGCTTTAATTACTTACCATTAATTCTAGGGCACCCTCAAAAATGTTAGTCTCTGGAGGAGCTAGGCCCTTGCCCCTGCAATGGAACTGCTGCACAATCTAATATGCATATTATGTTTTTGTGTTCACTGTATGGGGTCCCTAGGAAAAAGTTCTTGGGTCCCATTCTTAAAAAATATAATTTTAGGCAGTGCAGACCTGCTCTCTTTTTTTTGCAAAAACAGGACAACCCTTTGGTATGCTATGTAGTGGCATTGTTCATCTGGCATTCATTACGGTTAAGAAGGCGAGCCTTGTCTTGAAGGACAATTAGCAAGGAGGGCATTGTGATTGTTCTCTCTTAAGGCTTTGCACTTTAAAAAACATCCACACTTTATCTGCAATCTGTTGTTTTTTTTATATAGAGGAAACGACTTTGTGCAATAATCTGAGTAAGATTATCTGGAATTTTAACAAGTTTTTGAAAGTTTTTATATATTATTAAAGGTTATGTATCTATATTCGAATATATAGACATGTTTAATGTGCATTTGTACTTTATCTCTATGCCATTGCGGAAAGTAGAAAATGTATTATCCTTCACAAGATTATTGCAATTGTGAATGATTTTAAAATATGTTTTTAAAACTTTTTATGATTTGGGGGTGTATTAAGAGTGAGCTGCTAAACTCCTACAGAGCCTATAGCCAGTTAAATATATAATTAGATTTGATGTTGTTTTTATATGGGGAATTGCAGATGAAATGTGTATTATGAATGTGATTATGATCAACAGTGCTTTATATTACATGCATTGTTTTGCATTTTGCACCTGCACCTCCTTGCCTCCTAATGGGTTTCTCAAACTCCTGTAGTACAAACAGCAGCAATTAATTTTGGTTTTTTATTATTATGTTATTTTATTTATTTAATTTCATGTTTTTCATTTTAATTTTTTATTTTAATTTTTTAATTCTTTAATATTAATTTTTATTTCTTTTTTTAATTTTTTCCATTTTGCCTCCATCCCTCCACCCCCTGACTGCCCTAGGTGCACAGCTGCACAACAGCATTCATTTTTTTAGGTATTATTCCATTTCCCCCTGGACCCTCCTGCCAATCATAGTAGGTGCAGGGCACACATACCAGCATCATTTATTTTTAAGGATTATTCCATTTCACCCTGCACCCCTTTGCCTGCCGTAGGCGCACCCTAGTCTTCATTTTTTAAGGATCTTTCTATTTTCCCATGGACCTCAGTAACTGCCACATGTCTCCTTTAGAACAGATGCACATAAAGCAAAGGGCTATGCCTGTATGTTGTTATCTTGATTGGAAACAACATTTTATGGTATGGTGGTGTGGTTAGACTTTAAAATGGTTAGATATATTGTTGTTATTATATAGTCTTTGTCTGTACTGATTCAAACTGCAACAATGCTACATTTCACTAAATGTTTTTCTTGCTTGTTTGCTTTTAGGTGCACAAGACAAGAGACATCACCCACAGTACTGCCAAACAGAAGGCCTGTACGTAGACATGTGGCCACACAACATGTGCTGTCAGTCATCCAGTGTCTTCTGCTTGTGTAACACAGGGCCACTGCCAATTGACAGCTTTAAGATGGCCCCAAAGAAATGTAACGTTAAGAAAGTGGCCAGTGAGGAGGAGAAGAAGAAGCAGATTTCCACCATTGGCATGCCGACTGACACCTATTTCAGGAAATGTGTGCCTGCCGCACCGACCTCTGGCCACCGAGTTGGGAGCAGCATTCCCGCACCAACACCACCGACCCAACCTAAGCCCAAACCCACTTTTGTCAGCAAGGCAGCCACTGAAAGCAGTAATGTTGAATTGGATTTGTCTCTTTTGCAAAGTAGTACCCAATCATTTCAGGAAACAGAAGAAAATCCAGTCTACTTTAATGGGATTGTTTAGGCAGGAGGAGACTTACGGCCGCAACCACCCAACGGCATGTCTGTGCAATGGGAAGCTAGCTAAAATATTAGTGCTGGACCTCCTCCCTTTTTCTTTTTTGGAAGGATGGAAGGAGTGGGAGTTTTAGAATTTTTGGGGGGTATGTGCCTGAAATCGAAGGTTTCTAGTCGGACCTATTTTGCTGAGTTGCTTTTCCAGCGCTCCATTGTGATGTGCTATAATTGGTTGGACAAGCTTTGTAGAAAAGTGCTGTTTATACTATAACTTGATGACAGATATGTGGACCCATTGTCAAGCAACTGGTTACATGTGTGTCACTGCACACTGGATCTCTTTTGTGGGGGGTTGGCAACAGCTATCTACAGTTCTCAGCACTTTTAAGGGTGTTCGGTGGCATGCAACAGAAGCCATGTTTGCCAGGGAGAAATCCCTTATAGTTGCAAACATCTTGGAAGGCTCTAACAGCAAGGTGTTTGAATGGCTGTGACCCAAAGGTATCAGAATTGGATTTGTTGTCACAGACAATGGCAGTAATATAGTCAAGGTCAGTACATATGGTGGCTACTTCAGGGACCTGTGTTTGACGCATAGCATCAACCTGGTTGTGCATGACTTTCTCAAAAAAGTAACCATAGTTAGCAACATACTGACCATCTGCAGAAGAACCTGCACTCATTTCAGCCATTCTTTTAAGCCCAGAAGCAGTTGAAGATTACTCAGCGTACCATTTAAAGCCCTTAAATAGGACGTGCCAACACGTTGGAACTCGACTTATTACATGTTGCAACCAATGTTCCCTCTAATTTTGTCCCTTTATGTGCGGCAATAAAGGTGCTTTGCGCACTACAGTCAAGGCAGCATGCACTGAAAACAAGCAACAACATAATATGCAAGTATGTGCAGCTAGCACTCTACCAAATTCAGTGGCATAGAAAGAGTACCATCGTCCTTAATTTAAACCAAACAAAAATTGACCTCCCCTCACCTTTGGCTTGGTATTAAAAGAGAAGCATTACAGGGTCGCAGGGAGCTTTTTGCAACTCCCATGCACCAGTGATATTGAATCTTGTGACCCTAATTATTCTACTTACCATTCCTATCTCTTCACTATTGTCATGAATCTCATCTCCTACTCACGCCTTTTCTCATATCTATCCACTTCTCTCACCTGCCCTTACCTTGTTTCTCTCTTTTTTAAAGTTTTTGTCTTGCCGTCTAGCGCCTCCTTATCTTCCCAATGTTTCTTTTATCCCTTTCCACTCTCCTCTATTTCTCACTCATTCTGCCTCCTCTCTCTTCAGTCTACATGCTGCCATTATTTCTTCTCCAAACACTCTCTAATCTTCCTGTCCTCTCTCTCATGCTACGCTCTCTCTATCAAATTAATATCTTGACTGTGCTTCTCTTCTATTCATCTCGTTCCTTATCTCTGACGTCCTTGGTTGTTATCTTTGTCTGCCTATCTCCTTTTTTTATTAAAGTTTTCAATTTGTTACATTATAAGAACATAACTATAACCCCCTCCCCGCCCAGGATGAAAGCTCCTAGGCAGCAACCATGTGCAAAACCACTTAACTAATATACTAACAAAGTTAGTTACCTAGGAGATTAACCTATCGAACTAGTGTGCAGGTGTTGTACAGAAACGTACAACCAAGAGCTATACCTTGAGGAACCATAACACATATCATTGGTGCTCAGTCTATTGACCTCGGATGAAAAGCTTACCTTACAACTCAAGCCCAAAATTCTCCCTAATTCGGCTCACTATTCCAAGCATAGAGCTCTCCCCAACCTGCCCTCTGTGGGTCTGGTGCTGCCACAAGACACTGAGGCCCATATTTATACTTTTTTAGCGCCGCATTTGCATCGCGTTTTGATGCAAAAATGGCACAAACTTACAAAATACAATTGTATTTTGCAAGTTTGCACCGCTTTTGCGTAAAAAAATGGCGCAAATGCGACACTAAAAAAGTATAAATATGGGCCTGAAACTTTTCTCAAGACTACACACATCCGTCCTCTCCCTGCTCCCTCTATGATGCCCTTAAGTATGATGGCTTCCAAGGAGTGGAGGGAAGATAGAGCATGGGCAAGATGCTGCTGGCTGTGGGAGAAAGGGGTAACCTACACCATGCAGTTTGCAAGCAGCTTTTTAACAATTCATAGGTCACTGTGTTATATTAGGATTGTAACTTATGAATTGCAAGTAACAAAAGGATCTCTGTGATGAAACCTGTAACTTACTGAGATATCCACATAAATACAGTTCTGTTTGCATGGTTCACTTTCTTTGCAGCTGGCATATTAACTCTCAGTGCTACTTTAGAGGTCAAAACTGCTACTAGACAAAACTCCGATTTCTCTCCAGCAGGCCCATTAAACACCAGTTATCTTAACACTTCTACTATAGCCTGAAAACTGTTGAACACACAGCACAACCCTAAAACCAGCCCTGCACCATGGGCATCCTGAACTCGCATATTTGAAGGAGCTATGGTATGCAGTAATGAATGAAAAAGAGGTTAAAAAAAGTATTTGCCAAGTCTTTAAACAAAATAATCAAGTTCAAGGCGTTTATTTCACACTGCCCTGGATCGGCCACCTGAAATGGTACATTCTTGAATTAAAGGAAGGAGCAGCCCCTTTGCCTTTGGTGCGTGTCCTGGGCATCTTGCAGTGCAGCGTGCCACATACAAAAGAGGATTTTTCACACCTGCCGTATGTTGAAGAAATGTCTTTTTATTATGCCTTCTGGTCTAGGAAGTGGCCATGGTGGTCCCAGAGACAGCCTGGGCGCAGGGAGAGGCAAGGCTGCCTGCACGCGCACAAGAGCAGCCTAAAGGGAATATAGGTTGCAACATCTGCTTGAGCAATACAGACAGATGGGTGACTGTCATTCAAAGAGGAGGGGATGCAATTGGGAAAAGCTTGACCATGAATGTGGACAAATGGGTCCTAGTCAAATGCCTGACACAGATGCTACTTCCTTTTCACTTTTTCACATGGAAAGTCAGCATTGATGACAGTACGGTTGACCAAGCTATCCTGTTGTTGCATCTGCAACAGGACCAGTTAACAAAAAGTGTCTGTAAGGTTTGCATTCACGGGTGTGAATGAAAACACCTAAGAGAATGCATTGGCTGAGAGCTTGATCCTGCACTTGGCTTTTAATACAAGGGTGTAAAGAGCCATGTAGGTTGTACAAAGAGTGCATCTGTGCCACACTTCTTGATTCACATAGCAAAACATTTCTGGACAGTTTCATACCTTTTTCTTAAGAGGATGTTTCAAAATACCAGATGTGGATTGTTGAGCAAGCCAGAGAGCTGGAAGAAGAACAGCTGGAAACTAGAGTCCCACTCTGAAGTTCTAGAGTGCCACCTTAAACTTCTAAAGAGGGCAGTCCTGATGTCTCAGATTAGCCAACACCAGCAACAAGAAGACCAGCTACAACAGCAACAACTAGAACAGAAGAATCGGTCCCGACCTCTGTATTGACTTGGTTTCAAGTGGCAGGTTTTAAGTCCAGTGCATAGGCGAAGGCAAAAGAGTTGGAGATAGTGGCAGCACTAATGACCAATCAGAGGATGCTCCAGGAGTGTTTGGATGACCCTAAAGAATTCTATGCAGAACAAAACCCATTGGTGTATTGATACGGGAAGAGCACCTATGGCCATGGCTTAGCAGGCTGGCAATAAAGCATCTGGCTTGTCCAGGAGCCAGTCTGTCTTCTGAGTGTGTGATCAGTACAGCTGGTGCAGTTGTCATAGTGAGAAGGACCAGTCTCTCTCCTCAAAACACGGAGGGATTGACCATAATCAAAATGAGCCAACACTTCATACCATACAAATACACTGTTCCTAAAACAGCACAGAAGCAGGAGAAGGTTGATTGATCAGGCTCAAGTGTTTTAGCTGACCAACCTCTGGGTGAGCCACCTGTGTTTGAGGATATGTGGACAAACTCTACTTCCCTGACTGAGTATGCCGCCATAGTACTTTTTAAATGTTCATCGTTAAAATTGTTTCTTTGCCAAAAAAGGATATATCTAGTGGAACATTATATTTGTACCTTGCTTATGCTGCTCCACTACATTCAGGCACATGTATGGGCAGACTAGAGTTGGAACCAGTGCACAATTAAGAAGCCTCCCCATTCCCTTCATGACATTGGAGACAATGCATGCCTCCTTTTTACATCACCTAGCATATCTACCCCAGAAAGTCATTGATTTACAAGACTTCCAAATTCCAATGTGTTGCTTGCATTAAAGAGGGGATACAATTATGTACCTACTGCTGTGCTTGGATTGGAAGAGGTAATTATTGCACTAATAAGTGATGATATATTTTTGAGTGATTATGAGTGATGATTGATATATTACATGGTATTATATGGTGGCAGACAGTGAGGGAGGGTGTTACTAATTTATGAACTTGATTTGGATGATTTGTGATGTTTGGGGCCTGACTGCCGATCATTTTTCCTGAAGGTGATTGGCCCATTCAAACTTAGTTAAATTTACATGTAGGGTCCACTCATTTTTTCTGGTTCTTCAGAGACAAGACCAGTCACTTTAGTTAACAAAATACTTAAATTCTGTTTTACTACCTGTTCTTGAACAACAGTGCACTACAGGTTGACCCTGCCTGGGTTGGGAGCTGGATGGATACTTGGAGTGAGGAGGAGGATGGAAGGACTAAAGGCAGGACTTCAACACCCAGAAGAAGGAAGTTATCAACTTCCAAAGGAAACCATGATGATGATGATGATGATGATGATGATGACTCTGAGACGTAGTAATCAGCTCTGTGGACTGAACAGTGTGGTCCACTGATTTGGGAGTGTGTGTGCTGCATTGCTGACAAATGAAAACTTCTCTTAAGTTCTTGCTCTGCCTCTGAGTCTTCTTGGGACACTACCTATGAATCTTAGCTTCCTTCTTTCCTTCTATAATAGAGTTTCTGTTTTGCAATCCGGAGGCCTTCTGGTCTCCTGCACGAATGAAAGACGAATGAAAGGATTACCTGCCAGACTGTTTCAACCAGGCAACTTAGTATGATCGACAATCCAAGAAGAATTTAGATGCACTGCCCAATTTAGCAACACAGTATCACTTTCTTTTAATAATCATAACTTTAAGAACTGGGTATGTTCACTTTACTCATCTGAAATTTATATTTTTCAAACTGAGATGACAGAACATCTTTATCTATTCAGGTAAGAGAACTATGGAGTGAAGTGAACTTGTTTAGTTACTAAGGGGGTCATTCCTACCCTGGCGGTCCGAGACCGCCAGGGTAGGGGACCGCGGATGCACCGCCAACAGGCTGGCGGTGCATCCAGGCCCATTCTGACCGCGGCGGTAAAGCCGCGGTCAGAAAAGGGAAACCGGCGGTTTCCCGACGGTTTTCCCCTGGCCTGCAGAATCCTCCATGGCGGTGCTGCAGGCAGCGCCGCCATGGGGATTCTGACCCCCTTCCCGCCAGCCTGGTTCTGGCGGTTTTGACCGCCAGAACCAGGCTGGCGGGAACGGGTGTCGTGGGGCCCCTGGGGGCTCCTGCAGTGCCCATGCCGATGCATGGGCACTGCAGGGGCCCCCTAACAGGGCCCCACATTGATTTTCAGTGTCTGCATAGCAGACACTGAAAATCGCGACGGGTGCAACTGCACCCGTCGCACAAAAGCAACTCCGCCGGCTCCATTCGGAGCCGGCTTCATCGTTGCTGTGGCTTTCCCGCTGGGTGGGCGGGCGGCCTTTTGGCGGTCGCCCGCCCAGCGGGAAAGTCATAATGACCGCCGCAGTCTTTTGACCGCGGTACGGTCATCTGGCGGTTCCCGCCAGGCGGGCGGCGGTAGCCGCCCGCCTGGCGGGAACCGCCAGATGACCGTACCGCGGTCAAAAGACTGCGGCGGTCATTATGACTTGGAATGACCCCCTAAGTAGCTAACTTTTGCTGCAGATAAGTAGTAAGTTCTTGCTTACCTTAGTTGTTGTAGACAATATAGCCAATGGCAGCATACCCCACCAATGATCAATATAGTTACAAAGTTTAGAAGGACAAGGGTATAACTAACCATAACTAACTGGTATACACTTTGATAATCGGAAACATGCTGTGACAGCAGTGCAAAGTAAAAGTAAAACACAAAAAATGATTCCAGGGATAATCTATAACAATAACCCTTTATCGACTTCAGATTCAAGAAAACCCACCCTCCCCATCCACAACAGGGCTACCCCTCTTCTCAAACAAATCAACCCAATGTCCAAAAAACCTAATTCCAAAGATTCCAAAAAGTCCCTTCCCAATTCTCACCCTCTCCACCCACAACAAAAGTCCCTCCCACCAAAACAAAAAAATAAAAAGGGCTTAGAAGAGGATATTCTCTATCAAGGTCCACAGTTCTTGTTGCTTGGCCTCGAGGCATGTCATTCGACGGCCCAAGTGCACCAGCTGGCAGAGCATGCAGCATTAGAACAGGCGTTCCTAGGGAGGGAAGCAATGGTGATATGAAAACAGGAGGCTGCCAGCTGCTGGCGGTGCTGAAGTTGACATGGCCTAGAGGATGGAGGTGCAGGCAGCTGGTTAGAGGAATTGGGGCCTGGGTAAGGACATGTGCCTCACCCTCCTACTCTTCAAGCCATTGGTACTCTGCCTGAGTGGCCTCTAACCTCTACTGCCACAGTTGGGCTGATATCTCCTGCAGTGTCAGTGGGGATGAAGAAAAAAATAAAAAAGACAAATTGTCAACAATGATCGGTGCAAACATTTGTTTAACATGATATAGTGTCACAGTAGCAGTACTTTGTTGGTCCTCTAGGGTCATTGGAATTTTTGATCTAATTAGGGGAGTCACAGAGACATTATTTTACCCACACGTGCCTCACATAAAATCACTGACTGGCTATAAGAAATTAAGGCAGCATAACACCACATTTAAAAACTGAGGGGTTTTTGTTCTTGTAAAGGATTCCATAAGAAACCAAACAGACGCTTTGTGTGGGAAGATAAAAATAAATTAACTCTCATTAATAAGTAACTCATTGTCCACTATAGAATACAAGTATTCTTGTTGTGCTAAATTAATTGAGGCATGCTAGCTAGTGCATCGGATTCTACTTTGCTACTCCCTACAGTCTGGAGCTGGGGCAGATACAATGGACAATTGTCTTCCTTTAGTTCCAATAGCCCTGCTCTTCTCCAAATGCCTTTCAATTCTACCCTGCCTCCAAAGAGGCACATGAATAATATACATCACACAGGTCATGTATAACTTATGAGAATAGTTGATATCCTGTCTGCCGTAGGTAGACAGTGAGGAAAATAAGGCACTGCAGTACAGGGAAATGACCGGATATATAGATTTTATTGGACAAGTTCACCATAGTGTATCCAATCCGCAAACACAAAATCACAGGCACTTAATCCCATTTTATTCCCTGGCCTCACCCTCAAACACAAATTATTTCAAATAAACAAATTTGCTTGGCAGTAATTGATTGAAACTTGACTTATTCTACTGCAGGGTAAGTTAGAGGGAAAAGGCCAGGTAGGTAGAGATTTTGCTATAGAATAGTGGGGTGTCACTGATCATCATATGCCTAAACTTTGGCTTAGTCAGTCACTGTAGCTGAAAATTGTTGAATGTCAAAAGAGATACATTTGAACAGGCATAAATCCATTATGGAAGCTATTAAATATATGAACCACTTGGCCAGAAGAATTTGGCATATGCCAACAATGGATTTTACAATGTTTTTGGTAGACTGGGAGAGAACATAGAAAACAAGAAAGAAGTGAAGTACTAGGAGGTGACTGAGTGGGCACTGGGAGGGAAGTGAAACACACCTTGTTTTCATTTCAGTTTACAATGCATTGAAAACATTGTAAATGCTGCATTAACTGAAGCAATCGCACATTGCACAGCCAACACTGCAGTGCCAAATTCAACCATGCTGCAGTTAGTTCATGGTTCGTGAAATGCCATGGGCAGGAAGATCATGAATGATGATGGGTGGGATTTGCCTTGCTGAACAAATACAGTGAATATACCAGTAATTGTCAATAACCAATCAATGTGTCTTATCACCACCTGTCCCAGCTGCGGCTGGGACTCCCCCTCCAACCGGCTCTGCGTCTTGTGTACTGGCACTTCCCTGTCACTGGGGGTCTGTGTGGCTAGAAACAAAATTACACAGTTTAGAGTCCAGATATGCCTCCAATTCTTTTCTTTTTTAACAAATAATACAAGTGCAATACATCACTATAGTTTGGTTAACAGTTTCTTCTCTTCTATTGAAATAATCCCTTTGGGCATTTTGTTGGTTGACAATGTCAGAAAAGCCAAGTAGTCAAGCCAACAAAAAACATTTCATAATGCAGAGCAGAGCTTTGATGACTGTGAGTCATTTGAAGCACAGTGAAAGGGAAGAATACATTGGTCAATAAAGGACATATGGTTTTGGTTGGCAAATGCAATGGTACCATCCTCAAACTACTTTCCTGCCATGTTGCACTGTCATTGACATTGCTGATATATTGAATAATAAATACAGCCCAATATTGTGGGGTGGTCACCATGACCATGGCCACTCTCTTGTGTAACTGTTTGTGCATGAGCACGAAAAACAAATCCTTCTCAACAAACAAGCGTAGAGTAGCATGCTTGGGTCTGCAATCTTCACAGCTGAATACCTAAAATCTATACTCTTAGTCTTACAGTACCAGTCCACAGGTTCTATAAGGTAGGAGAGAGGGAAAGCTTAATAACAAAGCATACAAAAGATATAGATTAGTACAGACAGGAGCAAGGGGGGCTACAAAAACATGAAATATAGAAAATGGGATAATGCAGGAATAACAAGAATTAACAAACTTTAAATAGAATGATGAGAATTTGAAAAAAACGGTCACAGTATTAAAAAAAAAAAAAAGTAAAAATTATTCTGAATGGGGAAAGGTAAAATTTACGGAAATAATATTAACAGGAGGACTTACTAGGGCCAGCGGAGTTGTCAGCCGCGGAGCCTGACCCTCCGATGCCCTCTTCTTGCCCTTTGATGCTTCTGTAAGATATAAAAAATACATCAAAAATAGATTATTGGTATGGTTAGTCTCCCAGAAAAGATTATGAAAAGCAAATGCAGTAGCATATTGACATTGTACTTTTCAAAATCAGGTCGCCTTTATCACAATTATATTTGTTCTCTTTCTAATTTCCCAAACCTAAGCCCTATTCGAAATTTCCTAAACTACATATGGAACTTCAAATGCATGGTAACACATAGGCGGTCATTCTGACCCTGGCGGTAAAAACCGCCAGGGCCGTGGTCCGCGGGAGCACCGCCAACAGGCTGGCGGTGCTCCTTTGGGCATTCTGACCGCGGCGGTACAGCCGCGGCCAGAAACGGAAAGTCGGCGGTCTCCCGCCGGCTTTCCGCTGCCCAGGGGAATCCTCCATGGCGGCGCAGCTTGCTGCGCCGCCATGGGGATTCCGACCCCCATACCGCCATCCTGTTCCTGGTGGTTTCGGCCGCCAGGAACAGGATGGCGGTATGGGGTGTCGTGGGGCCCCTGGGGGCCCCACTTAGAATTTCAGTGTCTGCTTAGCAGACACTGAAATTCGCGACGGGTGCTACTGCACCCGTCGCACCCCTTACACTCCGCCGGCTCCATTCGGAGCCGGCTTCCTCGTGGAAGGGTGTTTCCCGCTGGGCTGGCGGGTGGCCTTTTGGCGGTCGCCCGCCAGCCCAGTGGGAAACCCAGAATGACCGCCGCGGTCTTTTGACCGTGGTACGGTCTTCTGGCGGTTCCCGCTTGGCGGGCGGCTCCCGCCGCCCGCCAAGCTCAGAATCACCCTCATAATCTTTGGATCTCAACCTCTTTTGATGAGCCAATTCAGTTTCCCTTTTCAATACATAGATGCATAGTGCACATCATTGGGAGATTGCTTGGGACTGTACTGGCTATATAAAAATAAAGACATAAAGAACGCTAACTTACAGTATTACTACTACCACTATCTTGGTGATAAGGCAGAGGAGTCTGCATGACTTCTCAAACAATCAGCCCAAGCAAGTGCCTACAGTGATGAGTAAAATTAGGTGGCGCCGAGCACCTGGTTCGCTCAAATTGGATCACATATTTGTAACGTTATGTAAACATAACTTATCTCTGAGTGTAAGTAGCATGCTATTTGTAAAAAAATATTTGCATTGTAGGACACAACAAATAAATAATTACTTACCCAGTCCAGCAACCTGGATGTCCAAGAGGTCCAGCAGGTATTGCTCCTGGTTGAGGATATCAGCCCAGCAGTGCACCAGTGCACCCTTCTCCAATGCATCAGATACTCCTGCAGGCCATATCCACTCCCAGGCCTGTCGCCTGATGTCAGCATCAAGGGAAGATGGTATTACACAAAAAAACAAGTGCAGCCACCTCCACCTTTTGAAAAATGGCATGGGCGGCACTCTTTGGTGGAGCAGGCAAGAGCAAGGTGTGGGGTTAGTAGCCACACTGGTGCCACCTCACCTATGTTCTGCCATGGCACTCGGTGGGGGAAAAAATAAATATGAGAAAGACAGGAATAAGAAAGGAAGAAATAGGAGGTAAAAGAGAAACCAAAAAAAGGACAACAGTCACAGAAAAAAAGGCAAACACAAATACACACACTGATATAATAAAGGTAAGAGAGGGGTGGATGAGTGCATAGAACAGGCAAAACAAAATGGCCACCCGTGCAGGTGTCAGTGTGCTGCTAATCACACTCACTTTGCATTATGGAACGTGCAACTGGCACCAATCAGCAAGAATGGTCAGCTGAGCTCAATTCCGCCCAATCGCAGAGTGAGATGGAATCTTGCAGAATTTTTTAGGCACTGCGTTGAATTCTGAGTACCACTAGTTCCACCCAGGCCTAGTCACCACTAGATTGTTTCATAGCGAGAGGCATGTTTATCAAGGTTTTGCGCCTCCCTTGAGCCATTCAAAGGGGTGCAAGGGGAAAGCAAAAGCATGAATGATATTTATCAAGCCACGTAAGGCCACCTTGCATGGCCCTGCCTGGCTTGGTAAATGTCGAGTAATGCAAGGCAGCGCAAATCGCTGTCTTGAGTTACTCAGTCCCCGGGAGGGGATACAAGGATGGTGCATGGTGTTCTATACATCCACCCATGTATTTTGGTGCACTCCCTGACTTACCATTTGTGATAGAACCGGGAATGCATCAAAATCCTATGACTTCCCGGGGGATGGGAGGGAAATATGTTTATTTCTTCTAGTTTTTTCCTCTTTCTACCTGTGCTGCATTCTACAGCACACATAGAAAGAGGAAACTGCCTCTCATGACTATTTTGTGCAGGAAGTCTCCCTTCCTGCACAAAAATAATCTTGCCTGTGATACAGTTGAAAGTGGGACAGTGCTAGGAAAGGATAGGAATGCACCATAAAATGCTCGCCCTTTCATGCAGCACAGTACAGCAAAGTGGCTTGCTCTGCTGCATGAATTTTTTGTAAATATGGCACGCACCATGTTTCTAAATTAGCTACCATGCTGTGATAATCTGTTGCATTTACACAATGCTCCATAGTATATTGTACTAATATTACACTAAGGGACATATTTATCAAGTATTTGCATCGCCCTTGCACCACGCAAAGGGGTGCAAGGAAACACAACTAGTAAGTTAGATTTATCAAGTTTTGCAAGGCCACCATGCATGGCCCTGCATGGTTTGATAAATTTAGAGTAACGCAAACCCGGGCAAATTGCTGCACTGTGTTACTCTGCCCCACGGAAGAATTCCATGGGTGGAGCATGGGCGTTCCCATGCATTCACCCATGGATTTTGGCAGTTTTCCAGATTTACCATTACTGGTAGACCTGGAAATGTGTCAAAATGCTATACCTCCCCAGGTGAATCGTAACAAGGAGAAATATCATTTTGCAGCACACAGAGGAAAATGCCTCAGAGGATTGTTTTTGTGTAGGAAGGTGCCCCTTCCTGCTCAAAACAATCCTGTCTGCAACGCAGATATCCTTGCACCATGGAGCGAGGGTGCCTGCCTTGGTGCTAGTCTGTCAAAAGGGTGCCAGAACACGGAAAAGGACAGGAATGCGCTATATTATTTTAAATACAGCATATTCTTGAGCTTTCCCTTTAATGCAGTGCAGCGCAGAAAAGTGACTTGCTGCGTTGCTTGAAATATTGATAAATGTGTCGCAAGGTGAGGTATGCTCTGTGTAGTCTCTTGTATGCTATGTACTTGAAGCAGGCGTTGAATGATATCTTATGTGGATATTTTAGCACTTTTGTCATTCATTGAAAACTCTCCCCACCTCAGCTTTCTTTTTGTCTCCTAATGGTTGGAAGGTCAACCCTGTGGGTTCTTTAATGACCTTATATGACAATGTAATCAGTTTTCTACCATGCCCCATGGTGTGTGGTGCCACACCATGGCTCCCCCTTATCAATGTTCCAATGCTTTTTGACTGCATACAGCACTCCTGCCTCCTCATAATGTGTGCATTCGTTTTTGGTGCAGAGATCACCAGCCTGCATAGGAAGGCCCCTAAGAGGTATCCCTGGTGCATAAAGCAGAAAAGGACATGTGAGGTAATACTATGCCTCATACACTCTCATGTGGTCCAGACAAGGAGTGAGAGACCTTTAGGAGTCTGGGTGCCAGGAAACCTGATCTTATGCAGTTCCCCCATCTGAATCTGCATCTCAGTGTATCCCTTCTCAGCAAGAGTTTCTCGAGTCATGCAGTAGGTCACCCATTACAGATGAGCTGCTAAGTAATTTAATTGAAGGTCTGGAACCCCCAATCCACCCGTCAGTAGGAAATTTTTGCTTTGCCAGAGTTACCATTCATTAACCATGAACCCCAAATTAGGTCTTGCGGGAGAGTATCCAATATCCAGAAGAATTTGCCTTGGATCAGTAGTGGTAAATTACCAAAGTAGTAAAAAAGACTATGGAGCACTTCCACCTTGACTATTTCAATATAGCCCATTAGGGACAATGGTAATGTGGTCCAAAAGGCAACTTGGAATCTTAGGGAGCATATAGCTCCCCCAGGTTGCCCTCTAGTGTTCTGCCTCCTCATGGTACATGTTGAATCCCAGGTACTGAAACGTGTGTTTCCCATTGCAATACTCCTCCCAAGCTCGCTTATCACCAAGGCAGTATTTTCCAAAGAGGGAAAATGCAACTTTCCCCAATTTACTTTCAAACCACACACTCCCCTGTGTGCCCCCAAGATGACTGAGATTGATGCCAGGTCAGATCAATTTCTTGCACATAGGACTGCCTGCATACAGAGAAATTAGGTATAGAATCTCTCATAGAAAAATGTCTCAGTGTTAGAAATGGAGGTATTAGTTGAGGGAGGTGAGTACCCACCTCAGATAATAACCACAATTCCTGTGAGAGTGTACCACTAAACTCCCTAAATTAACCTAAACTCAACTGCCATTGTAGCTATAGCACAGAGCTGGCAGGCTTAACTTAGATGCAATGTGTAAAGAATTTATGCTGTACTTAAACATTAATAAAGTCAAAACAAAACATAAGAAAAATCCCAAACCAATTTAGAAAAATAGAGTAAATTGCAGTAAATAAAACAACATCAAAGCAGCAAATATCCAATAAGTGAGAACAGAATTGTGAATCTTTGAAGTATAAGGTGAAAATCCTGGCCAAAACGCATTAAGAACCAACCACGGTCATCTGGTTGTGCTTGAATGCAACAAGGATATGGTTTAAACCTCACCGCAATGGACTGCGCCTCAAAAATAAGTACCAGCTTTGTCCTAGTAGAGTTTTTGCTTTGGACCTAGTCACTGAGTGGGACAAATTTGGATTTCATGTCCACAGCAGGTGCTATCAGATACTTTTTATGCCTTCACTCAGTGACGATTTCGACCTTTGGATTTAGTCACTTGTTAAGAGCTTGGATTCTACCAGTGTGTCATGGTGGCAGTTTGTAGCCAAGAGGGGCTCCACAAGGCCAGATGCATTTTCAACGAGGTTCAGCTGAATGGGATTTCTTGCTCCAGAGAAGAACATAGCAGGAGCAACTTGACCCTATGGTCCACCGGTGATGCACCTTCATCAGATTGGCTTGGCAGGTTGGTTCCAACACCTTACAGTTCTCAGAGCAAAGATTTAGCAGAAGGTTTCTTAGTATCAGGCTTCAGGATTTGGTAGGAAGAGTTTACCTTGACACCAACCATGCAGGATCTAGTGGAAAGCATTTAGGGGTTAAGCCTCACGCCAGCTGTAGGGTCCTCAGTAGGTCCAATTGGAACTGGTCAGCTCGAAATGCAGAAAAATACCTTCCTTGAATTCCACTTCTTTGTGCTGGGTACAAAAGGGAGAGCAGGTCCAGCCTTCAAGGCTCTTCACAGGCCATAGACAGTAAATCCAGTCATCTTCTTTTGTTCCATAGATCCAGAAATATCTGAGGAGTCTACTGGGGGTGCCACAATTATTCCCGGAACTCTTGGCCACTCCCTAGCCAATAGGAATCCTATGCCTCAGACAGGCAGCCTGACGGTGGACGGCATCATTATCCGACAGGGCAGCGCTGCTTGGATAATGATCCCAATTCCCCAAGTTTCCCCACCAAGGAAAGGCTGGTGGAAGTGGTGCTCCGGGGCCCCCCTGGGGGCCCCTGCACTGCCCATGCACGTGGAATGGGCAGTGCAGGGGCCCCTGTGCAGTGCCCCATTGCGCTGGTCACTGCCTGATTAACGGGCAGTGATCTGCGCGACGGGTGCAGCTGCACCTGCTGCACAGAGGCATTGACGGCAGCTACATGTGGAGCCGCCGGCAATGTCCCGGCCAGGCATTCCGCTGGGCCGGTGGGCGGAAACAATGTTTCCACCCGCCGGCCCAGTAGAATGTTTGTAATACAGCCGTCAGGGTCCCAGGGGGGCTGGCGGTCGATAGAAAGACCGCCAGCCTGAACACGGTGGTGAAAACCGCTGTGTTCATAATGAGGGCCAGAGTTCTACAGCCAGTAACAAACAGTCATGGCAGAGATCTGACCTTGTACACTCAAAAAATTGTACTTTCCAACACCAGACAGCTCCTTGGGCATGTATTTTTGTTATTAGAGGTTTGATTGCTAGGGAAAACAGTAGGTGGGAAAGTGGACACCCCACCACCTTGTACCAATGGCTTCCATTTACAAATCAAATTTATTATGACTGGTTGCGGCCCTTGCTTGTCGTTTACATATATAGGAGTGCAACCTAGTTGATCATCTGGCATCCAACACTGAACTGCTCCAACATCTTTGTCATATATATAAATTGAGTGCATCAATGGCCTGTTCACTGTCCAGTGCTACACAGACTGAGTGTGGCCCTACCTCGTACTAGGTAGAATCTTCCAATATTCAAGGAAGTCATTTCCTCATGGCATAAGCTCTTTTTGTTCCTCATGTATTATGTATCATCCATCATCTATCACACCTAAAAATCTGGCTTTTCCCAAAATTGGCTCATGGCCACATGGTTTCTGATGCTATGATAGGGAGCCTTTGGAGGTGCTTGTAAATCTTGCCCAAGAGTTGTTAGTGTTTTTTTTCTGGCTGAACTCGCTATAGAACCTTAATACCTGTAATGGTGGATGTTTGCCCTTTGGAAATGTTGGTTCATTCATTCATTCAATCATTCATCCATCCTGTTAGAAATTGGGTCTCTAGTTGGCAGTCAGTTTACACCCTGGCCAAGTAGGTACCCTCACTGTAGTCAGGGTAAGGATACCCAGCTCAGATAAACCCTGCTCACCCCCTCGGTAGCTTGGCATGAGCAGTCAGGCTTATCTCAGAAGAAATCGGCAAAGCATTTGCACATAATACACAGTAATAGAGTGAAAAGACTACAAAAGGACACCACACCAGTGTTAGAAAAATAGCCAATATTTATCAGGGTAAAACAAGAACAAAATGAGAAAAATCCAACATACAGCAAGAAAGATATGAATTTTGCAAGAATTAACTCAAAAATACAGTTTCTTGATGTTAATAGCTCCGGCTGGGGCTATCATGGCGTAATGAACAACAATTCCAACAGTTCAGGCAGACCGCGGAGTTCCGGTGTCAGGAAGACCCGCAAACAGTACCTTAGAAATGTGGAACGTTGTGATCCTCGTGATAAAATCCAGAGGGCAGCGTCGTTGGTGTCGACAGGTGTCAGTTCTTGAGGTCGGTGCAGGGGTCGTCGAATCGCTGAAGTCACATGCGTTGCAGACTGAACTCCGGGCTGATGATGAAGTCGTGAGTGCTGACGTTGAGGGCCTCGGGGCTGCGGTGTGAAGCGGGATGATGCGACATCCGGTGCCCACAGGTCACGGTACAGGCAGCGGCTCGGTGATGGCGTCCTAAGTCGATGGTGAGACCAAGGCTGTGGTGTGAAGCGTGGCAGTGTGACGTGCGGTGTCTTCAGGTCACGGTGAAGACAAATTGTGATTCCCTAATCGGAGTCGCAATTTTAGGGAATCACTGAAAATTGAGATTCCCTAAATGGGACTGTGATGCCTTTCATACATCGTGAAAAGGTATTTTGCATTCACAAACTGTGGAATTTTGTGATTCGCATTGTTTGGAAATGCAAAATAGTTTAATACATCTGGCCCACAGTTACCAGTGCTGTAGGCAGATGAACCTGAAGTCTTTGATATCCCAGAGACTTCCAACAGGAGGCAAGTTCTACTTCAAGCCCTTGGAGAAACTTCACAAGCAGGATACACAGCAAGTTCAGTGCCCTCTTTAAGACAGAAGCAGCAACTGCAGGGCAATCAAGCAAACCACACACAGCAAAGGGACAGTACTCCTCCTCCAGCTCTTCTGCTCATCTCCTTGGCAGAGGCTCCTCTTGATCCAGAAGTGTTCTAAAGTCCGGGGTTTTGGGTCCATTATATATACTCATTTCTGCCTTTGAAGTAGGCAGACTTCAAAGGAAAGTCTCTGTTGTTCACATCCTTGCCCAAGCCTGGCCCCAGACACACTATGGGGGTTGGAGACTGCATTGTGTGAGGACAGGCACGGCCCTTTCACATGCAGGTGTCAGCTCCTCCCTCCCCACTCTAGCCCAGGAAACTCATCAGGATATGCAGCACATACCTCAGTTCCCTTTGTGTCACTGTCTAAGGGAGAATTCACAAACAGCCCGACTGTTAGTCTGACCCAGATGTGGATTCCAAAGACAGACACAGGCACAGAATGGTTAAGCAAGTAAATGCCCACTCTCTAAAAGTGGCATTGTCAAACAGACAATCTAAAAACCAACTCTACAAAAGGATGCATTTTTCAATTGTGAGTTCAGCGACCCCAAACTCCACATCTCCATCTGCTCCAAATGGGAAACTGCACTCAAAAGATATTTAAAGGCGGTCTCCATGTTAACATGTGAAAGAGATAGGTCTTGCAATAGTGAAAAACAAATTTGGCAGTATTTCACTATCAGGACATGTAAAACCCACCAGAACATCTCCTACCTTTTAAATACACTATTCCCTTCCAATGGTGCTACCTAGGTCGTACCTTTAGGGTGACTTACATGTAGTAAAAGGGAAGGTTTGGGCCTGGTAAGTGGGTACAGCTGCAAGGTTAAATTGGCAGTTCAAAACTGCTCACACATACACTGCAGTGGCAGGTCTTAGACATGTTTACAGGCTACTCATGTGGGTGGGACAATTAGTGCTGCTGGCCCACTAGTAGCATTTGATTTACAGGCCCTGGGCACACATTGTGCACTTTACTAGGGACTTACTAGTAAATCAAATATACCAATCATGGTTAGACTACAATCACCAATACAATTTACACAGGAAGCAATTGCACTTTAGCACTTATCAGCAGTGGTAAGTGTGTAGAAACAAAAAAACAGCAAAAGTCCTGCATACCACAAAAACAGGAGGTCAGAAAGCAAAAAGACAGGGGAAACACGCCAAAGGATTCCAGGTCTAACACATACCATTTAGGCTAGCGAGCAGCCTATCAGCTAGTATTTTGCTCAAGATCTTGTACTCTGTATTTAGGATTGACAACGGGTGGACTAATGACATATTTAATAGAGCAGTCCTTGACTTTAATATTGAAATACTGTGGGGAGATAATCCTAGACCCTTGCTGTTTCACAGAGCTTGGTTAACCTAAGTCCCAGTTGGAATTTGTTACAATCAGCCTGGATGGCGTCCCCGGGAGCGGCCTCCTGGCAAACACCCTATGGGCACTTTCCACCATAAACATGGGTCTTTAGGGATACCTGCTACTGGACCTAGGCTTCATTGTATAGTGTTGCGCTGGCATACTTAATATGTGCATGTTATTGTACTTGGCCCGGCCCTCCGAGGCTTCAGCCTGACCTTCCTGAAATTGAACTCTATCTTTGAGCTTTTGCACCTGCATTGTCATGTCTCTTGTCTGTGGGAGGAGATTGTTTAAGGTTGTTTTGTGTTGTGTTTTACTTTTTCCCTGTGTTTGAGTTGGTCCTCTCTTTACAGGTGTAGGTCTATCTTTACTGCTTCGATCTGCACTTTCAATGCAGATCTTGTCACCAAGATCTGGGCTAGTTCATCAGGTGCCACATCGATCATGACAGAATGTAGGTAGCTCTGTTGCATGGAAAGCTTGGAGGCACCAGCACTGCCTTTTCTCCCTTTTTTATCTTATTTGAGTGCAGTATTCTGCTGGTGTCTCTGATCCTACCCCCTTGAGCTGTGCAAACTTTCACAGGTTATTACTGAAGGAACTCCTGTAGTCTTCTTGAGACAGTTGGCCACTTTGTGTCTACCACTGCAGACAGCCCCTAAGCACACAAGAGCTCCTCAAGTGTCTTCTGCTCCCTAGGTCTGGCATGAGCAGTTGTCAATTGAGGCACTCTTCCTACTGTCACCGTTAGGTGTATATTTGTAGACCCAGGCAGGCTGGTGGCTGCACTCTTTGCTGGCCTGAACCTGTGCATGAAAGCCAGGGGACACAGTTGCCAACCTTAAATGGTGGGGGCTTTTTGTCCAAGCATGACTGATCCCCCTGCATTATTCACAGAATGCACGTTACTAAATCTCATTGGGAAACTGTCAATCACTGTCGTAGGGGAGGTTCGAAATGGGGACCGACAGACCAGCAGTGCACCCACTCTCCCAGGCCTACATCAACTAATCTGAGTTTACTTTGCTGCTCCACATGGTTGTCACCAGCCTATCCCCCCCCTATGGGGCCTGCAAGCACTCTGCATTCATTATCACGGTTTTCCAATGATGTTAGGCCCTCTGCTACATCTCGCTTCACAAAAGGATGCCTGTTGTGTCATCCCTAATACCACTAAAAGTTCAGCCCCATGGGAGGCTAACAAATCTGACATTTTCTAGGTCGCGCCGACAACTTAGGCCAGGCAGGCCTTGGCATGCACCTCAGAGTCGCTTACTAGACTGCTTTGAGGGTGGGTTACAGTGCTCACCGGCCACTGTTCCTTTCTCTCTGCCAGACCTCAGGTGCCCTGTGCCCACTCCACCGTGTGGCCTGGCAGCACAATCCTCTATGCTGCCAGAGGCCAATATCTTGCTATGAACTGCTGCTTTCTCCAGCCACGCCAGTCAGGCTCACAGGGTTGAGCCAGAGGCAGAACCTGGTGCTCTGGGTTGTGTCTCTGTTGCATGTAGAGCGAGGGGGCTGCTTGCTGGGTGGAATAGAAGACCCTCCTGGGTTGCCTCCAGTATCTCTGATACTGATACTGGTAGAGGACGTGATCTCTCTACCACTAGTCAAATGTACTCTTCAACCTCTTTAGCGTCAGACTCTTCTACAACTGTGGCAGGTTTCACAGCCTGGATAGGTAGTCAATAGGGTTTTGTATCCCTAGCCAACAGACCACGGAGAGATCATATTCTTGCAGCTGAAGGATCCATTTTTCGATCCTTGGTGGTGGCTTTGAGGAGGAGCCAGAGAACAGAGGAAGTAATAGCTTGTAGTCTGTATGTATCGTGAAATGGTGTCCATAAAGATATAGATGAAAATTGTGACAACCCCAATGGATGGCTATGGCCTCTTTCTCTATGTGAGAGTAATGTTGTTCCATGTCAGTCAGTGCCCTACTGGTATAGGCTATGGGAGCCCACTCGCCATTGTCTTGTTTTTGGGACAAAACTGCCCCAAGGCCAGTGGGGCTCGCGTTGACCGATAACTCTGACTCACTGTGGGGGCCAAAGTATAACAGCATGGTGTGCTCCGAGAGTGCTTGTTTTGTAACTTTTAAAGCTTCCTATTAAAGTACATCAGGTCATGTAAGGGTTTTGTAAGGGCTGTGAGGTTTTGGACAAAATGGCCACAGTATGTTACCATCTCCAGGAAGCTGCAGACCCCTGAGATGTTAACTGGGGCTGGAGCTGACTGAATGCCTCTGACTTTAGTGGGAAGAGGCATGACTCCACTCTCTGAGAATCAATACCCAAAAAACTAATCTCCTTTTGGAGGAATGCACATTTTTCCTGGTGGAGAGTTAGTCCATTGTCCAGAAGGCATTGGAATACCACTAACAGCCTTTCAAGGTGTTTGTCTAGCGACGGGACGTGCACCAGTTTGTCATCACTGACATTGTTGATGCTGGGAAGCCCAGTTAGGACTCCATGGATGGTGTTCTGGAACACTTCCGCTGCACTGGATACTTCGAAATTGAGGTGCTTGTACCTCCACAAACCCACATGAGTGGAGAATGTAGTGATCGCCCTTGACTCTAGAGCCAGCTTCAGTTCATGGTACCCTGCTCGGGGATCTAACTTAGAGAACCATTTCGATCTGCTCACTTCTGCCACCAGATCGTCAACTGTGTGGGGGGGGGGGTCATTCTCGCCGTTTCACCATGTTGGAAAGGCGCATGTCCACACAGATCCGAACCTCCCCGGGCTACTTGGGTTTTCTTGCGACCACAATGGAGGACACCAAAGGGGTTGGACCCTCCACCTTCTCGATTATGTCAGCTGCTTCCTGTTTCTGGAGATCTTCTTCAACTTTTGGACAGAGATGGAATGCCACTCCTTGATGGTGGAGTACGATTGGCTGAACAAACTCGTTGATGTGAAGGTGAACCATGCAGCTTTTGAGGCATCCTATTCCCTCAAACAGTTTTGTGAACTTCTTCACCAGGGTGTCAATGGCTGACAGGTGTATACGGAACATGAAGGTGATCAGTTGGAGTTGTTCAGTCGTTTTATAGCTCAACAGCATCCCTGTGCCTCCTCGGGTGATGTACACTTTGCTTTGGTCGCGTGACCTTCATGGCGATGTAGGTTGTAAAATCGCCAGCTAGTGGCAGAGGTGAGTTGGCACCAAAAGCATAGACTTGCGTGGTAGTGGTGCATAGGACCGGCTTCTGTGGGAGAGTCTGGAAGACGGTGTGTGCAATAATGTTGATTGGATGCTCTGGTGTTGATCAGTGCCGATAGGCGGTGTCTTGCCATAGCGTTCGTGCACTTGGTAGGGCGATGTCCGGCTGGCTCTTTTAGTTGCATTGTGCGTATGACACGTATGGTTCCTTCGGTGTCATAGTCGTCCATGTATTGTTCTTCGTCTGGGGTATCCGGTCTCTCCATGGAGTTCACCTACTTGGGTTTAGAGGGCTTTTTCGTTGACGTGGCACGGCAAACTTTGGCAAAATTATTTTGTTTCCCACATGATGTGCATTTTTTTCCTTGCGCTGGGCAGACACCTTGGTGTGGGTAGTGTCCTCCGCAACAATGACAGCCTCTTGGACCTGTGGTGCCTTGACACGTGTCTTCTTCTTGTCAACGTTGGGAGTGGCAATGGTATTGACGGGCTTAGTCTTGACAGCCTGTTGCAAAGCCGCTTCCATGTGTGCGGCACTGGCCTTAGAGAGTCCTTTGGATCGGCCAGGGGTCAGTATATTCACCATGGATATTCCGGGCACTTAAAGGATGTTTTCTCGTAGTATAGCCCATGAGCAGCCTAGGATGAACTGCGCTCGGATTTCATCCTGGGCTCCTGGTAGGGTACAGGTGCTGGCCAGTACTCGAAGGCGGGCATAGAAGGCATCAACCGACTCTGTTTGGTGTTGTCGCACTTGCGGCAGTAGGAAACCTTCGTAGCCCGGGTTGGCAAGTGGTTCAAAATGGGCCATCAGAGCATTCTTTAACGTAGTGTAGGAGAATAGGGGCACTTCTTCTGCTACTGACTTGGCCTTTTAGTGAATTGTTAGGTGCAGGAACATTGAACTTTGTCTGCTGTTTTCCAACGTCATTTCAGTGAAGTACGTTTCTAGGCAGCTCACCCACTCTTTCAATATAGCTGCCTGCGACGATGGAGAGCCATCACATGTGAATTATTTGACTGCCGGAGTGGAAGCCTTCAGTGATTCTGGTTGCGTGGTGACAAAATGAGACTGAAAATCAAGATGGTTGTGGGGTTGCGTGTCCTACTCTTTTGTGACACAGGTGGTCGAAAATGTCCCTTTTTCTCAGAGGAATTCGAAACAAGGGGGCGCAGCGACAGGCAAAAGCATGCACTTGACTGGTGATAGGGTTATCAGGAAGATGGCAGCTAGAGTTGTAAGTGCAGGATTACTGTGCTGAAAGTAGCTGGAGCATGGCCTCGGAACACCTCATCTGGGGAAAAGTCTACAAGGGAGTAGGCCAGAGACTCACCAGGCACAGCAAGGAGTGTGGGCTGTGTGGCTGGCGTGCAGAAGCTCCCAGTGGTACAGTGAGTAAGATTTCCAGCTGTCAAAGAAGACCAATGACCTGGTCCGACCCTATGGGGCTGGGGCTTCGAAGATCCACAAGCTGGGCAGGCCCTTAGTGGCTGGGGCAGTGGGACTTTAACCGGCCCTGAGTGGCTGGGGCATTGGGTGAGATCCCGGGGTGGATGAGTGTCAATAACAGATGCGATGGCAGGCGAATGAGGAGTCTCACCCGGGGGCAGCAGAGCAAGCAGCTTTTGGAGCAGGGAAGCACCTCCCTTTAGGAAGATGGTGCGGTCAGCTAGCAGCAAGTCCTGAGGTAAGGTGCACTGCGGCAGAGGCCGTGAGGAGAGG
The DNA here is from genome assembly GCF_031143425.1 of Pleurodeles waltl. NCBI lineage: Eukaryota > Metazoa > Chordata > Amphibia > Caudata > Salamandridae > Pleurodeles > Pleurodeles waltl. The sequence continues at coordinate 1,375,305,781 of NC_090445.1, read as the reverse complement.
TGTGCAGAGGCAGCAGTGGCCGCTCATAGCCATGATTAAAACTGTCTCTGGTGAAGTTTCAACTCCAGAAACACCAGACCACTCGGAGTGGCCTGGAGTGGTATCCACCCGGTATTCACGGGAGATACTAGTGTGGGGCAACCACTGATTAGTTTGTAAATAAAAATGTACCAGTGCCCAGAGCTCTCCTCTGAAACACATAGCTGCTGCAATTGAATGTGCGAGCACAGACTACTAAATCAGCATAATCCTGAAGCCATCTTGGGCTTCTTTAATCTATTTATAGCCACTCAACGCCCCTTCAACTCACTCTTGCAGCTTACTGCTTTCTCCCTTTGTGACGCTTTTCGTCTTTCTCTAATTCCGTCTTTCCCATATTTGTCTTTTGCTAGCAGTAAATGCCTGATGCAGAAAACTAAGTGCCACCCAACAAACACAAGTGCTGCTACCCCGCACCGGAAATCACCGGCTCAAATTAGGCACTGGGGCAACTCTTAATGGGGATTCAAGTGGAGTATATCTAGTAATATACATTCCTCTAATGATTGGTGCAGGTTTTTAGGTAATTGTGAGAGTTTAGTCTTAGCATAGGTAACTTCCAGCATTTCTGCAGACCTTGTGAAACAAGTGGTGAGATGAGTTTCAACTGAGAAGGTCAAAGTTAGGACAGGCCTGCTCGATTTTTTTTAGCTGCCAGTTTATTACTGACATTGCGTGTCTCATAAAATTGGCCCATTTGCTTGAACTTGCTTAATGGTTCACCTTTAACTTTCTAATGGTGTGGTTATTTGACAGTATCTACCTGCCATCCTCTGTGGACGCTTGTCCTTTACAGGGATGCTTCCCATATTTTTGATCACCTTTTATTCTGTTATGCAGCTTCATCTCAGACTATTTGTATTTAAAGTATCTTGGTCACTTCTCCTGATTTAAATTTTAATTTGGGTCAACAGGACATGAGGATTCTACCATGTAGAAAATATGTGTGCCAGTATGGAATTTATCAAGGCTAATTTTTACACTCCACTGTTTAAGAGAAAGGCTTCCCGCCTTTCCTCTATTTGCAAAGAGAATATAAATCCTTGAAGCGGTTATTACCCGCCTCTAATAAATTCTAAAAACGTTTAAATCAAATGTTTCATTCCTTACAAATAAATGTCAATCAAAGGTTGTGCATAATAATGTTTTTAACTACAGCATTTATTCAAGTTGAAGCTCATCATTATACCTTAGGAAAATGTAAATTATTAACTGTAAAATTATAGATTTGTTTGTTGTTCTTTTCTGTTCCTTATAAAGAGCAAAAACACCTTTCAGGAACAATAAAACTGAGTTTGCCATGAACCTTGTAGACTGGAAATCCGTAGGTGATAAAGTAAAGTGCTTCTGACTGCGGGTCGATTTAGAGTTTGATGAAGGGGTTACTCCTTCACAACGTGGCGTGATTGATATCCCATCTGACAAAATATACATTCCATTACAAAATCGCAAATTAGCTGTGATTTCACTTTAAAATACAATATCGCCCTGTCCTTCTGAAATGGCACTGAAAGGATGTGGCATGCAGAGACTGAATATTGAAAATTAAGAAATATTTTTTTTTATCCGTGAAGCTCACACTCCTCTCTAAGCAGTTTCAAGTCAGGAACCTGATCTACCTTAATATTGCTTGTTGAAATCAGTTGATTGAGTCCTCAGGTACATTAATTCATAGTAAAAATGTAGAGGTATTTCTGATCTTGCAGAAGTCCAGGTGTTAGAAATACCACCTCCATGGATGAGTGCCATGGGTGAATGCTTGTTTATCTCACAGATGTTCAGTGTGGTGTTTATCTATTCTCATAGTCACAGACTAGTCCAATGATCTCTGTTGCCCTTAAGTATCTTTATGTTCAGTCCTTGCTACATGTGCGTCACATATTAATGACATTGAGCAGCAGAAATACCCAGAACAACATCATTTACTGAATGTTCTGTAAAAGATCTGTCTTTAATATGCTGTGCCAACCGAGAACTCAGGGTATCATTTTGTTAAATGCTTTGCGGGCGGCCCTGCAGCCCGCTAGACAAGCAATAGTTCTGGCCTACCCAGCCCTGGCAGAGGAGAGCTTAAACCAATTAGAGTTCCCCTCATGCAAGGAATGGTTGAGTGTAATGAAAGTGCATCTTCTACTGTGGAGAACGCAGTTTCATTACTGTTGACAGTCCCTGGTCCCAGATTGAAGTATTCTCTTTTGATTTTCAGTTTTGGTAAAATGTTTTACTTCTGGGATCCTACGGGATTAATGGCCGCATTTCCTTCCCAATCTTCCCATATTGACCTAGATTTATTTCTGCCTTCCCTTCTACAACTCTTCACAGCCGAAATCTGTGTCAGAAAAATGTCCTACCTTCTGCCAAGCAAACACATCACGCTTAGCACTTACAGTACATTTACATTCTCTTTAACCGCTTTTACCCGCCTCCCAACACCAGTTTATTAACTTCTTTAAAAAAAAAAAAATTATTTATAAATTTTCAATAGAAATAGAAAAGGCATTAACAACAACAGTTGTGCCGTGAACAGTGTAATAACTTAAACACTACTTTGTAACTTTCCAACATCATACACTCCCGCATAGCGCTCCCTTCTTCCGTATATGTGGCACAAGAGGGCGCCATGCTGAATATGCCTGCTAGGTATTTTCTTTAATTTTGTCGCAACAATCCCCTAAAACAGAAATTAGCAGTTGCAAAGAAAGACAAATATCCCTAGTCTGCAGGATTTTTTTTCCTTGCTTGTCAGGGACATTGAAACATTTTAATTCTGGTACTGTTGTGCATTCATTACATGTGTAATTTTCATGGCTGTGCCGCAAATGAAAAAGGACTGCGAGCCACCCTGCCTTAGATAGGATGGGACTATTGCCCCTACACCTTGTGGAGTTGCGATGGACAGTATATTTACAGGCCCATTGCGCCACTTTGTATCGCCCCCATTTTTTTTACGCTAAGGAGGCGCTGAGGCGGCCTTTTCCTCACACAAGATTTATAAAGTGGCGCCATGCTTGCATGGCACCACTTTGCGACCCCTTGTGCCACATTATGCCTTCGTCAGGCAAAATTTATGCAAGGGGGGCGATGCTGGAATGCCTGAAAAAATGGCGCAGTAAAAATTACAACATTTCACTGCACAATTTTTTTCAGCATTTTCAACGCCTGCTTAAGGCAGGCATTAAAATGATGCACCCATAGTAACCTGTGGGCCTCCCTGTGCTCTGATGCTAGTGCAGCAAAGCGCCACAGTAGCGTCAACAATTTTTACACTATTGTGCTACTGCCACTATGGTGCACCATATTATAAAGACAGTGCAACCATGGTGTCGTTAAGTGGTTGTAGAGAGATGCAGGAAAAGTGGTGCATCGAGACTGAACTAGGGCCCGATTTAGATATTGGCAGAGGGGTTACTCCATCCCAACGGTGATGGATATTCCGTCTGCTGAAATCTAAATCCCATTATTTCCTATGGGATTTAGATTTCGGTGGACAGGATATCAATCACCATTGTGATGGAGTAACTCCTTCATCAATATATAAATCAGGTCCTTAGTTTACATATATCATCAGTAAATGTTGGTTTGTTTTGGCTAGCTCAGAGTACCACATTCTCAGTCACATTTCATATCGGTTCCATGATAATACAGCATGAAGTGCCCCGCTCAATGAGTGTAGCATGGATGCTGTTTATATAAGAGAACACTTTCTTATAGCACTGTGACAGAGGTGCAGAACATCTACTTTGGCTTGTCTAGCATAAACGGGCTGTCTCCTAATGAGCACAGATAAGGAAAACAAGGGCATCGCATTCTGATTGTACATCCCTAGACTAAATGTGCAGACTACAGGGTGAAAATGCCTACCAAGAATACATTTGTGTGTAACACATTCTCATGTTAGTGGAAAACTATAAGACAAGTCACCATAAGAACAAGATGTCAAGCTAAAAATGGAACTCTAAAATGAAGACTTAGTGTGAGCCCTTGCAACATACCTACTGGCTTATTTTTTTACTTCTGAGATCACCCACATGATTTAAATTTCCCTTTCTTTCCTCAGCGTCTAACATCCACTTATTTTATAATTGCTTTCCCTCCAAAAGCACTCCATAATGACCACCAAATATTCAGCAAAGTATTTTTTCCTTCAACATGGTGCAAGGCAACCTGTGTCAGAAAATACATCTACCTTCTGCCAATCAGATCACACTTGGCATCGCTAGTACATTTACATTCTCTTAACCATGTTTATTTGCTTCTCAAAACTAGTTTCTTAACTTCTAACACTACTTCGTCTAGCAATTGCAACCTTCCAACATCGTACACTGGGCATAACACTCCCTTCTTCCACACCTGTGGCACATTGAATACTTTACAGAACATGTGGTGTTTACAGATACATGACCAAGATTACCACATCTTTCCTTAGATTCTGTCACACTCATCTTCCCTTCACTTGTATTTTTCTGCATTCTAACCAAAAATTCCTTTACCACATAACCTACTTCATCTTATCTCTAAAGCATTATTGTGTACTCACTGAAATGTTTTTCATGTATTCTAAGTAACTCTAAAATACATGAGTGACATCTGGCTTAGCTCCCACAACATTTATCTTCGGGACGCGGTCAAATGTATTTTTTTCCACAGTTCCCAGATTATGGAAAAACAAGCTGGAGAAAACTGAATAGGAGCCTAATAATTTCCGCCACTGGCTCTACTGTAGCAGTGGCTCACTTGCTTCAGTCAAAAATGAGCAGCATTGGTACATGGTGGCCAGCATATTACACTTAAATTGCATTGTGGTCGCCAAAATAGTTTGAAAAATCAACTATTGAAGATCTTAATGAGTGGCTTATTTGAAGATAACAGTTCTCAAACAAGACAACCGAGCCAGCTTTAGGAAACACCTGATTTGGAACATGTCAGTATCTTTGAAATCAGCATCTGAAAACAAAGATAGAGTGAAAGAGACTCAATAGAAAGAGACAACATACAAAAAGCATTAAATTCATATAAACAAATTATTTAAAAAAGAATAATTTTGTTCAGTGCTGCATTTACTGACCTGTGGCTATTGCCGTTCGCTTTAGATGCACAGTCCACATAGAAGTTTGTGCTTGAAGTTACACATTAGAAATTAAAAAGTACGTTTTGGAGAGATTTTCATAACTTAAGATATTTGTCAGACTCAAAATGATATGCAAACAGGCCAGCAGAGGTGAAGAATAGGTAGCCAAACTGTATCCTGAGAAGAATGCCTCAGCAGGCTCATTAGGCTGATATTTATCATATACAACTGGGGGGTGCACTACCAAGGACAGAACATTGCAGGACATAGACAGGAAGGGAAGCAAGGCTGGTGTATTGAAAAAGCAAGGAATGAGAAGCTGACCTCAAGATCAGCCTATTGAAAACTATGAAGCCCTCATTTACAGTGGCCTCTCTAAGGTGTTCATTTTGGGGCTGTGCACTAAACTGCCGAAACCCTTTGGAGCACAATCTGAGTGTCACACCATGGGTATTCACAAACATTCTCTCAGGGACCAAAAATTACATTCAAGGGTGGACCGAGCACCACATTTATGCAGGCCATTCCCAGGGTGACTGGGTGGGCTGTGGGGGCGCTGGTTATAGATATATAAAAAATACTCCCTCTTTTCAAAATTACAAAAGATCACTCCCAAATGCTTTCTTTAAAATATTTTTGGGCACATTTTGCGAAAGCAGCAATAAGGTTTTTCTTACTATTTTTACTTTTTATTTTATTATTAAACCACCGCCCCATGCCACGTGCTGCCATGCCCCTTTTAACCCCCTTGAGCCGAGATTGCAAGAACCACGCATAAGGGGTTAGACTAACACAAAAATGCATAGTGTGCGCACAACGTGCAACTCACCCACCCTTTACCAGGAAAGATACCAGGCTGCTTAACGTATGTGGAAAGCCTACGCGTAGCCCTTTAATACAGTATTACAGTAATGCATGTTAAACATTATTTTGCATTATAATATCATGTACCCCATGTGAACCATCCACCCAAAGGCTCCCATCCTCTCCCCCCCCCTCCGGGGACAGCAGAATTGAACATACAAACACTTAGGAGACATCCAAGATATGAAAATATGATTTCAAGCATTTCAAGGGTTATATAAGGACAGCAGCTAGCCGATTAGTTACAGCACTCATGGAGACAGTCTCTTGGCCACTAGGGCAGCAGTGCGCAATGTACTGGCAGGCCCCACCGCACCGCCACCCGGGCTTTTACATGAGTCATCAGAGGACATCACCAAAACACCTTTGGCACAACAACTTTGCATCCCTTCCCTCCAGAACGGTGGTCTCAATAAATCCCAGGGCACTGCATACCGCATCCGCCCTGCCGGGGTGCCTCAACACAGGTGTAGCCCCCAAAAGTTCCAACCAGGCATCCAGGGCAGGGCAAGAGAGTCCAGGGCCACCAGCAGGTCAACCCTTCTCTCTCGCCAGCCCAGTGCCCACACAAACACACCCCGCTCAGGGGTTATTCCAGCCAAAAGCCCATATTCAGAGTATTCCCTGCTATTTCCTGCCAAAGACCCCCGCCACAGGGAGAGGATCTAACCGGGTGAACTCGCGATCCCCACAGTAGCACCAGATGAGACTATGGCTCCCAAAATGGTCTGGATGAAAAACTCTTGGCCCCTACTTGACAAGTGCACCCCGTCACTATGAAATAACTTGGGGCCAGTCACCTGTATCAGGTTTTGCCACACTGTGCCCTGAGACGAACCCACCCTGATTTTCTCGTCTGAATGGTTTAATTTCCTTACTGAGTCATTGATTGTCCTGGTGGACACCCCCACCCCCTGAGCAATTCTAACCGCGTGATAATTTCAGGCCACACCAAGGCCGCTGTTGGTAGTCGATTCCTCACTTTAGACAAGGTGAAAAAGAGAGCCTGCCAAACACCGCGCCTACCTAGTGACACCATATAGTTTCCATCTGCATGAATAATAATGATGTCAGAGGGAGGGAATGCGTCTTCGTCAAAGGCCTTTGCAAGATGATGAAATATCTTGAGGCTTCCAATACCCACCCAATGATGTTGGAAACCATCTCCAGGCCAGAGTCAGTGACATACTGACCAGCTGTTTGAATGAAGGAGTGTCCACACCAGCACATATGAATCGTACCACGTTCAACCACTAGAACAGAGAGAGAGGAATCAAGGTCAGAGATGAAACCTAAATGAAATGAGGGCCCGCATAGCGTTCATAGCATTTAGATTTCCACCTACCAATCCTCCTGATGGCATCCCTGGATATGTCCAAAGCAGGTGCTGTAGTGGCTTCGCCAATGCAAAAGGAATGGAAAGTAAACCCAGACTCCTTCTCACTCATAATTGCCGGGTTGCACTTACATACTTGTGTAAATTGGTAGCAGGTGAGTGGGAACCCATTCTCGTGTATCAGCAACTTGGAGCAAACCCCCGGTCTCACCTGGAGGAATTCCCCCGTCAGCGCCACTGGGCAGTAGGTGGTCCCCGGGGCTGACCCCAGTCACATCCATGTGCCGTTTCCACGTGGGTCCATCTGAGATTTCCGAACCTTCATGTGCAGAGAACTATCAGTGACAATGACGCCACACAGCTCATTCCCTGACCCCAGGCCAGCCTTGGAGGCTGCAATCAGCTCTGAGATCCTGAATACTCCAAAAAAGGCTAGAGAATAGGCAAAGCGGAAGAGGCTAAGTTCATAGGGGGAACTGCACACCTGTACCTGGACCCTCACCATCTGTGCCAATCTTGCTGCATCAATAGGCCTCCTGGGGTCCTCCTTAGGGGAAATCATACATTCCAAACCCATAATGGCCCTCCTCATCCTTGGATCTTTAGTCAGGCCTGATACCCCTTTCAACCCAGCAAAGAAAGCTGCCTCCATACTAGGTACAGAGACTTACCACCCTCCCTTTGCTGCACCAGGAATTTCAAGACTTCCTCTGGGCGAATGCACTCTACCACTACTGGGGAATCAAAGGATGCTTTGTATATTTGCCAAGCCAACTCATACATACATTTAGTTTTCGACGCCATGGATGCTGTAATCAGGTAGGAGGCGATGGGGCACAAAGCTTCCATAATTCTTGTGGATAGACTGCCGTTGCCTCGTCCGCCTGTGGCCACAGTGCTCTGAATTCTGCCAACTTTGAACGAGACAAGGAGTCAGCCATTGTGTTATTAACCCCGGGACATGCTTTGCTGAGAAGAACACGTTATGGGCCAAGCAACTGAGAACCAGGGCCTTAAGCAAGCAAAACACAAATGTACACTTTGCACTCTGATTATTTATTGCCATGACTGCAGACATACTGTCTGACCAAAACACTATCCTAGTGTTGGCTAAACGGCCTCCCCTGATCTGCAGCGCCACCACAATAGGAAAAAGCTCTAGGAAGGTAACGTTTCGAGGGAGCCTGGAGACCCTCCATTCTTCTGGCCAGCACTGAATACACTATCTCTTTACCAAAGACTGCTGTGAAACCCACGCTGCCCTCTGCGTCTGTGAACATGGCCAGCTCTGTGCTAGATCATGATAGCTGTTGCCAAAGGAGGGTGCCAAGTTATCCAGAAAGCCCTTCCAGGTCCTCAAGTCCTCCCTGACCTCGGATAACAATCTGGTGTGGTGATGCTTGGCCCGGAAACCCGCCATTGCAATAGCGATATTTTTTTTAAAGTCTCTCCCCATAGGAATCACTCGCAATGCAAAATTCAACTGCCCGACTAACACTTGCAACTGGCGCAAGGTGACCTTTCTTCCCGCTAGACAGTTCTCAATGGAGGCCTTGAAAGCCATGACCTTATCTGCAGGGAGTCTGCACATGCCCACCTCTGAATCAATTTCAATGCCCAGAAATGTTATCTTCTTAGAGGGGCCCTCAGTCTTGTCTGCGGCCAATGGTACCCCCTAGTGCCCTGGCCAACTGTTGGAAGCCCAGCGGAGCCTTCCCACAACCTGTAGGGCCTGAGGGTCCCATGAACAGAAAATCATCCAGGTAGTGTACTACCCCATTTGTGTCTGCCTCGTCTTTTACTGCCCATTCTAGAAACCTGCTGAATGACTCAAAGACCAAGCATGCGATGGAGCATCCCATGGGCATGCAATGATTCAGAAAATACTGCCCTTCAAATGTGAACCCCAGAACGTAAATGTCTTCCGTGTGTACTGTTAGGAGACGAAAAGCTGATTCAATGTCTGCTTTGGCCTTCATGACTCCCTTGACTAACTTCTGCAACTTGCACAGGGCCTCATTAAAAGTGGTGTACCGTACCGAACAGAGATCTTGGGCTAAACCATCATTAACCGATGAGCCTTCAGGGAAGGAAAGATTGTGGATTAGGTGAAATTCCACAGGCTCTCTCTTAGAGACCAGACCAAGGGGTGAACAGACCAGGTCCTCACATGGGGGGGGGGGGCAGGAAAGAACCTGCCACCCTTCCCGCCTGTACTTTCTTCATGATTTTTTCATGTGCTATCTTCAGTTGTCACAGGACTGACAACTGATTCTTAGGGGGGACCGGGGTAGAGGGGGAGAAGGTATGCGGAATCCATCTTTAAAACCGTGATATAGGGTATGGGCATCTTTTGAATTCTTGTACCTTCCAAGAAGGTGGGCCAGAACATGGAGACTTATGGGCATAGGAAGCTTACTGGTATGCCTGTTACTGCTTGTTTTTTGGGGGGCTGAGACTCTTTTAGTCTTCCGTGCTTCTTGAAGCACTTGCTTTTGGGGTGCCCCAGGGAACCACAGAATGAACAAATGTGCTTCTACTTGCAGGCGGGTCTCCTACTGCATTCCTTTTTGTTGTACTGCCAGCATGCAATTTGTTTTGTCCCCAGAACCTTTATTAGCCCGAAAGGGTGCCCTGCTTTTAAACCACAGGGGGACGTGGTGAATTCCAAGTGCCACAGATTAATCTCCCTCTGATCCCATGCCATTTCTGGCTTAACCACCTTCATCTGCCTGAACATAACATCATACTGGAGCCAAGGGGAACCTTGAACTTCCGAGGACGCACTATGAATAAACAACATGTATGCAAACAACTGGGGGGCCAATGATAGATGTTTCTCTGACAAGATTGATGCATAGACTGAAAATCCCATCATCCAGTTCTTCAAGAACCATTGCACCCAAACCTTTTGAGGTCTGAATTCCCCTCCTTTTCCTGATCTAGGCTTCCCCGGTACCATGCTGGCATTAATTAAGTCAAAATGTTGTCTTTGGTCTCTGCAGGAAAGTGCCAGGCAATTGCCGCTTGATGGAGGAGGCCAGGATGGGCACCGCAGTGCTGAGAAACAGGGGATTAATTGATCGCGCTGCCTGCATGGGGATAGTTGGGGCTGAGGTGGTATCGCCAGTGGCGGTGCCCATACCTGTGCTGCCACACTAACTTGCTCTCCCATTGAATTTGCCTGGATAGAGGCCTGTGCCTCACCCACCTGGCCAACCACCTGTACCGGGGTTGACCTGGGGAACCCGATGGCTGTGCTCTGAACAGCTGCAAGGGGTTGATGTGTACCGCCTCCTCCTTGGGATCACGTTGCCCCTGGAGCCCAGCCCCCTACCGGTGAAGCAATGTTTTGGGTGCCGTGCGGGTAGGTGATATCCTTAGCACACACACTGGTATTGCCCATTGGACCCCCTGGGGGCCAACTACTGGGGCCGGGTGCCAAAAGCTGGCTTGTGGACTCACACTGGACACCTGCTGCGGTCTTCAACTGCAAGCTGGATATAGGCCCAGGGGCCGGGGAGGTGATCCTGTAAGGCACCGGAGAACTCCTCTCCCTTTTAGGTTGGGGGAGCAGGACCCGGCTGCGGGTTCTTTTCCAGACTTTCCACCAGCTTCTGGAGGGCCCAATCCATGCCATGGGTCTTGGTCATTTTCCACAGCTTGCTGAGGGAGCATAAATCTGCCTGCAACATGGGGTTGTCAGATGTTGGCACTGACCATGGGTGCTTAGGGGCCATGTTGCACACGCTTGGGGGACCATGCCTTATCTATTCTAAAAGAAGAGAAGGATGCATTAGGTACATAAATGCACACAGATGCCAATCACCATGAAAAAGCACAGACATGCTTATTTTTCTATATTTTTTTAAAACACCGGGGGTACTTACCAACCCTCCCCCCTGTGCTATGCAAAAGAAAAACACCTGCATGCATGACAAACTAAAACAACAATTGCGCCGAGGGGTACTCACCAACTCCCCTGCTCTCCAGCCCTGCCTGTGTAGGCGTACACCAGAATGTGGAATGCAAGGGGTTAACTGTAAAGACAGGTCATTCCATTATATTATAACCTGCTTGTATGACACAACTCAAGGGGGAGGTACTTACCTACCCCCCAACTTGAGCATTTGGCATGCAAGGGGTGAACAATAGGGGGAAGGGCCACACCACCAGCATGCTTTACTTTCCCTGTTATAACTGAATTAACACAAGCATGCAGCACTCCAAACCAACCCCTCTTGCCCATAACTGCCCCTTCTCTCTCTTTTTTTTTCATATGTCGACTTCCCGCGCCTCACACGAATGCCCACCACACGAGGCACTGCAAAGGAGTCACCGCTATAATGCCAACATACCTTGGTAAGCACAGGGAGAACATGAAAATAATTGTGCTTGAATATTTACTTGTATCATATTTCCCAACAAAATTAGCAACCACAAGTGAAATGTACTTTCAGGGCATAGGATGGATTTGAACCACTGTATAGGGCAGGTGTTGTGCCGAAAGGTCTAGACGTTGCCATTGAACCATGACTCCTAGCTGTGGTAGTCGATATCGCTAACTTGCGACCGCACTCCCAGAGAGTTGGAAAGGGGTGAATTCACACCACTGCCTTGGGAAGGCTTACAACACCAAAGGGGACTTAACTAAAATTAAAGCACCAGGAACTTTGTAGCAGGTGTTTTTAAAATGGTAATTTAATGCTAAATAAAATGCCGCCCCCTGAGGCCATTGCCCCCTCCACTTAATCCGCACGCCCGGTTCCCGATGTGGGAGAGATGCTGGCTGCTCAGGGAACCATGGTAACACCACAAGCTGCAGGGCAGCCTGTATACGGCGAGCTGCGCCAGGCGCCCTCTCCCATATCCCGCCACCCTTGCACCCCCACTAACCTGATATGGAGAAGACAACTCTGCCGATGGTCTGCCTCCATGGACTCCAGAAACTCCAAAGACGATTCTGGCCGATGGTCTGCCTCCACGGATTCCAACCACTCCAAAGAAGAATACTCCAGCCATCTCCAAACCTTCCTTGAGTGCAACAATGACTGTCCTTCCGGGATCGGAGGGACAAGGAGGGCGAGGGTCCCGACCATTTAAAGACCCTCTCTGGCCTGGGTCCCCTGCACACCATGATGACGGGCTTCCAGGTCGCGACGTTGCCTGTTCGTCGCCTTGACATCTCTGCCATGGTGGGAGAGAGAAGAGGGCTCCTTCCCATGGCACGTCTAGGGGCGCCCCTCTCCCAGGCTCTGGGGGGCCTGGGTAGCAGTCATGTATTTATAGGGCCCTGATCACCACCCGTGATAATGATGAGCTGCATACTCAACCAAGCTGTTTTCCAGGTAAAGTGCTAATTGGCGTGCAGTGTCTGTGCCTCTAATTAATCAAAGAATGATGGTCTTACTCTATCATATTCTTTCCTAAATTATAGTGCTTCCACCTCTGTGATGTTAGTGAGGGTACACTCCCCCTTCAAGCCAGAGAGCGGTTTCTGTAGCTGACCAGGTGGTCTGACTGTCAGACACTCAGCAACGTGAATGTGAAACATTGTAGCAGCCATGGCATACTGATGCATCACATTGGATGGCGCGGACAGCACCTTACGGCAGCAGGCACCACCCTTGAACCCCACCCAGGAGATGATTGGCCCAGCTGATGAAGTGGACACAGAGTTGCAGAGTTGGCGGGTGGCTGCCTCCTGCACATTGCTGCCCAGAAGGAAAGCACACAACAGGCAGGCGCTAGTGAATGCATTGCCAAGGTGTTTAAGCATTACACCGGGACTAGTTCAGCATATTAAAATGAGGTACAACTACTTGGCAAGGTGGATGGCGTACACCTTGTGAAAATAGTAAGTAGATGCTGTGTACCCGCATGTACCCCCGACTGGTGCCCTGCAGTGTTTCATGCCCCCAGGAGAAATGGGGAGCAACTGGAGAACGCAAGACTGGCCTGTTCAGCTTTTGCAGACATTCCAAATTTAGATATACATCCATTTGTGTGGTCTTGCTGTAGCTGTTAGTACTCTTCTCAAGTGTTTTTCGTAGAACATAGACATATGGTTATTTTTCACAGAATTATTTGAAGACACCACTCTGTGAGGTTTGGGTGATCAAAAAGACAGTGGCTTAAGTGGAGTTTAGGATTGATCTGATGGAAAATATCACTGAATACAAGTACCTGAGAGCCTGCCTGCCTGCCTTTGAAGAAAGACAATTGTACATTTAAAAACATAACAGTTGTATGTCATAGGAGCTGGTAATCAAATTCAGGTCCTGCAAAATATGAAAATGTTGCTGTGTTGTCCCATTCAATTGTTCTTGATAGCTGCACTCAGTAAAGTGTCATTCAAGTGTCCCACATGATAGACTTAAATATCACCCAAAAGCAGAGTAAAAACATACGGCCAGATTTACAAGGCCCTAGTACCTCCTTGTGCCACATTAGCGTGATTTTTTTTATGCTAATGAGGCTCAAGGAGGTAATTTTCGCAGCACCATATTTACAAAGTGGCTCAATGCATGCATTGCACCACTTTATGACCCCTTGCACCACATTATGCCTGTGTCAGGCATATTGTATGCAAGGGGAGCCTTCCGGTATTAGGAGGCCCGCAACAATGTATCAGTGAAATCTACAAGATTTTACTGCACCATGTTTGGCGTCAGTTTTAAAGCCTGCTCAGAGCAGGTATTAAAATGACGCACCCATTGAAATCAATGGGCCTCCTTCCACTTTGCTACACTAACGTCAAACTTTTTGATGCTAGTGTAGCAAAGCGCCACAATAGCGTCAAAGATTTTGATGCTATTGTTTTAACAACCGCCATGGTGCGCCATATTATAAATACAGCGTACACATGGTGTCGTTAGGTGGGGCAAGGGCGAGACAAGAAAAGTGGCACATCAGTACTGATGCCCCACTTTTTTGTAATCTGGCCAATAGAATTGCAACTCATATACATGCTACAAATATGGCAGCTATGCAGGATTCAAATCACTGACCCTTTAATTATACACATAGACTTCTGAATTCTGTAAGGGCTGCCACCTTGCTCGATTTTAACTGGCCTGGCCTGTATTTTGAAATCCAGGCCAGTTAAAACATTGCAAAAAGCAGGGATATCTGGATTTTTTCACTTATGACAAATAATTCTAAAATAGCAAACACATAAAGAAATCAGTTAAAAGTATTTGAGAGCTGTGTAAGTAGATTTTAATTTGAGCTGGTGGTTGCCAGTGAGTGGCACAGGCACTCTTTCCTGCCCACTGGTACACTTTTGTTCCTCTATCATATGCAGCCATCAAGAAACTATTAAGAGCCATATTTATGGCAGAGTGCAGCAGTGCAGCTCAACAGGTCACCTTGCTGCGCCGCACTGCATCACTGGGAAAGCACAGGAATGCACCATATTTAAGGCATACGGTGCATTCCTGTCCTTTTGCCCTTCTCTGGCGCACAATGGGCTGCCTAGTCCAATGCACACACCCTTGCACTATGGTGCATGGGTGCTTGCGTTACATGCATAACTGATTTTGTGCCCTTTCCTGCACAAAAACAATCCTTGGAGGCATATTCCTCAATATATGTGTGCTGCAGGATGCAGCACACAGAAAGTGGAAGTAACAATCAGAAATAAAGATATTTCTTCTTGTTTCGCCTCTCATTGGGAGGAGTATTATTTTGGTGCAGATAAATCTGTGAATATGTCAAAAACCATGGGAGTTGCCTCCCTGGAGCTGAGTAACACAAGGCAACGATGTGCGCTGCCTTAGGATACTCCAGAGTTATCAAGCCACTCAGGGCCACGCAAAGTGGCCTTGCATGGCTTGATAATTCTGACCTAGGTTAAGCAACACTCTTGTGCCCCCTTGCGTGGTGCAAGAGTGACAGAAGACCCTTGATAAATTTGCCACTAAATGTCAGGCCAACAAAAACAACTGTAGTTGACTAGGTACCGATTAATGGGCTCTAATGAGTGATAAAATATAACTCATCAGAGCAGAGTGAAAGGAGTCTTCTTGCCATTTAAAACATCTTTAAATTATTCAAAATAAAATCAAATTGCCAGCCAAATGCACGATCTTGGAATCAGGTTTGAGCCTGTTCCACTCAACACTGGAGCCACAGCAGCTGGGTCTCATAAAAGGGGGGGCAAAACGAGGCCATGGATTGTAATTATTGAAAGCCAACACGACCCGGTCCATGAACATATTTGGAATGCATGTGGAAATGTCTAGGCAAAACTATGGTAAAATCTTTTCAAAATTCAAAAACTGTATTTCTTCAACACACCTAAGCTTTTACTTTAGTACATTCGATTGTAACACTTCATCGAGTGACAAATATTAGAAAAACCTTAAGTACCTATATTGTTATAATGAATGGAATTAAATCTTATTAATACATGTACAAGAAGGGTTATGTACAGTTCGCATCCTAAACTGATATATTTCACGGCGCTTTTCAGATGTGATGATAACAAAAATGGGGCACAGTGAAAACAGGTAATTGCCTTAAATCACACAATTTGGTCAAGGAAGGAAGCCGGGACTGATCTCAGGCTTCATTCTAGGCTCATGGATTTATATGTGGAATTTAACCACTAGATAAATATGGCATTCTCATTTTTTACATCTAAGGTTAATGCTCCCTCTTTAATTCTTTGAGGCGCTACATGAATAAAAAGTGTTAAATACATCCATTGGGTGATTAATAGAAACATTAAGCCTATCTAGAAAAAAAAAATTCTCCTTTGCCTCCTTTGATTTAACACAGACGCAAATTTCAGGAAAGGCTCGACGAAGTGCTGAACTTGCCACAGGGGCAGTGAGATAAAGGAAGGCTTTGGGCAGTGTCTTTATAGTCAGTGGGTATTGTCAGTGGTGGAGTTAGGTGGTGAGAGCAGAAGAGGTGGCCTGCTCCAGTGATGAAAATCGGCCATGTCAAGGGTGGGAATGGGGTGACACGCTGTAGAGGAAGTGGGTGGTGGCCTCCGCAGAAAATCTTTGGGCACCCACACTTTTTTTTTTTTTTTTTTAGCACACTGTGTAATTTGTTTCAGAATGATTGCTAGAGCAAATAGATGAATACTTGCTATGTAAAAAAAGAATTTCATCCACCAGGTCTTGCCTGTTCCAGAATAACAAAACATAAAGAAATAACTGGTATTTTTTCTAATCCTTTCCTAGAAAAACAATGCATTTCCACATATTGGTTTAACTTCCATTATTTTTGCATTTGAGATGTTTGCACTACATTACATTTCACTAGGGTGATTGCAGATGCTTGTAGATAAAAGACCAACAAAGCAGTTACTGAATATTTTAACAGCCTACTGACCCCCTCTCCACACTCACTAACTCTGTCCGTTTTAACTCATGATCACAGTTCCCATACATTTTTATGCACATCTCCACAGCCTGTTTCGCTAAGCATTCACCAATGAGCAGGACTTACAGTGCAAACTGAACTAGCTGTAGAAACAAAGCTAATAAGCAGACGAGCACAAAAAGCGTGCCCTCCCTACGTCATTTTTAACCCCTTAGCTGCTGGGCCTTTTCCCCCCCAGTGCTGAGCCCTTTTTTGGCTATTTGGGGTAGTTCGCGCTTAGGGCTTCATAACGTTTTGTCCACATAAGCTAACCACGCCAAATTTGCGTCCTTTTTTTCCAACATCCTAGGGATTCTAATGGTACCCAGAGTTTGTGGTTTCCCCTGGAGGAGACCAAGAAAATAGCCAAAATACAGTGAAAATTTTGTTTTTTCCAAAAAAATGGGAAAAAAGGGCTGCCGAAGAAGGCTTGTGGTTTTTTCCCTGAAAATGCCATCAACAAAGGGTTTCTGGTGCTGAAATCACTAGCTTCCCACCTTTCAGGAACGGGCAGACTTGAATCAGAAAACCACATTTTTCAACACAAATTTGGCATTTTACTGGGACATACCCCATTTTTACTATATTTGGTGCTTTCAGCCTCCTTCCAGTTAGTGACCGGAATGGGTGTGAAACCAATGCTGGATCCCGGAATGCTAAACATTTCTGAAAACTAGACAAAATTCTGAATTCAGCAAGGGGTAATTTGTGTAGATCCTATAAGGTTTTCCTACAGAAAATAACAGCTGAAATAAAAAAATATTGAAATTGAGCTGAAAACAACAGCCATTTTTCTTTATGTTTTACTCTGTAACTTTTTCCTGCGATGTCAGATTTCTGAAAGCAATATACCGTTTTGTCTGCTGGACTCTTCTGGTTGCGGGGATATAAAGGGCTTGTAGGTTCATCAAGAACCCTAGGTACCCAGAGCCAATAAATGAGCTGCACCCTGCAGTTGGTTTTCATTCTATACTGGGTATACAGCAATTCATTTGCTGAAATATGAAGAGTGAAAAAGAGGTATCAAGAAAACCTTTGCATTTCCAAAATGGGATCAAGATAAGGTTTTGAGGAGCAGTGGTTATTTGCACATCGCTGAATTCCGAGGTGCCCATACTAGCATGTGAATTGCAGGGCATTTCTCAAATAGACGTCTTTTTTACACACTCTCTTATATTTGGAAGGAAAAAATGTAGAGAAAGATAAGGGGCAATAACACTTGTTTTACTATTCTATGTTCCCCCAAGTCTCCCGATAAAAATGATACCTCACTTGTGTGGGTAGGCCTAGTGCCCGCGACAGGAAATGCCCCAAAACACAACATGGACACATCCTATTTTTTTTATAGAAAACAGAGCTGTTTTTTTAAAAGTGCCTACCTGTAGATTTTGGCCTCTAGCTCAGCCGGCACCTAGGCAAACCTACCAAACCTGTGCATTTCTGAAAACTAGAGACCTAGGGGAATCCAAGGAGGGGTGGCTTGTGGGGCTCGGACCAGGTTCTGTTACCCAGAATCCTTTGCAAACCTCAGAAAGTGGCTAAAAAAACAAGTTTTCCTCACATTTCGGTGACAGAAAGTTCTGGAATCTGAGAGGAGCCACAAATTTCCTTCCACCCAGCGTTCCCCCAAGTCTCCCGATAAAAATGATACCTCACTTGTATGGGTAGGCCTAGCGCACGCGACAGGAAACGCCCCAAAGCGCAACGTGGACACATCCCAATTTTTTGAAGAAAACAGAGGTGTTTTTTGCAAAGTGCCTACCTGTAGATTTTGGCCTCTAGCTCAGCCGGCACCTAGGGAAACCTACCAAACCTGTGCATTTCTGAAAACTAGAGACCTAGGGGAATCCAAGGAGGGGTGACTTGCGGGGCTCGGACCAGGTTCTGTTACCCAGAATCCTTTGCAAACCTCAAAAAGTGGCTAAACAAAAAAGTTTTCCTCACATTTCGGTGACAGAAAGTTCTCGAATCTGAGAGGAGCCACAAATTTCCTTCCACCCAGCGTTCCCCCAAGTCTCCCGATAAAAATGATACCTCACTTGTGTGGGTAGGCCTAGCGCCCGCGACAGGAAACGCCCCAAAGCGCAACATGGACACACACAAATTTGTGGAAGAAAACAGAGGTGTTTTTTGCGAAGTGCCTACCTGTAGATTTTGGCCTCTAGCTCAGCCGGCACCTAGGGAAACCTACCAAACCTGTGCATTTCTGAAAACTAGAGACCTAGGGGATTCCAAGGAGGGGTGACTTGCGGGGTTCGGACCAGGTTCTGTTACCCAGAATCCTTTGCAAACCTCAAAAAGTGGCTAAAAAAACAGGTTTTCCTCACATTTCGGTGACAGAAAGTTCTGGAATCTGAGAGGAGCCACAAATTTCCTTCCACGCAGCGTTCCCCCAAGTCTCCCGATAAAAATGATACCTCACTTGTGTGGGTAGGCCTAGCGCCCGCGTCAGGAAACGCCCCAAAGCGCAACGTGGACACATACAAATTTTTGTAAGAAAACAGAGGTGTTTTTTGCGAAGTGCCTACCTGTAGATTTTGGCCTCTAGCTCAGCCGGCACCTAGGGAAACCTACCAAACTTGTGCATTTCTGAAAACTAGAGACCTAGGGGAATCCAAGGAGGGGTGACTTGCGGGGCTCGGACCAGGTTCTGTTACCCAGAATCCTTTGCAAACCTCAAAAAGTGGCTAAAAAAACAAGTTTTCCTCACATTTCGGTGACAGAAAGTTCTGGAATCTGAGAGGAGCCACAAATTTCCTTCCACCCAGCGTTCCCCCAAGTCTCCCGATAAAAATGATACCTCACTTGTGTGGGTAGGCCTAGCGCCCGCGACAGGAAAGGCCCCAAAGCGCAACGTGGACACATACAAATTTTTGGAAGAAAACAGAGGTGTTTTTTGCGAAGTGCCTACCTGTAGATTTTGGCCTCTAGCTCAGCCGGCACCTAGGGAAACCTACCAAACCTGTGCATTTCTGAAAACTAGAGACCTAGGGGATTCCAAGGAGGGGTGACTTGCGGGGCTCGGACCAGGTTCTGTTACCCAGAATCCTTTGCAAACCTCAAAAAGTGGCTAAAAAAACAAGTTTTCCTCACATTTCGGTGACAGAAAGTTCTGGAATCTGAGAGGAGCCACAAACTTCCTTCCACCCAGCGTTCCCCCAAGTCTCCCGATAAAAATGATACCTCACTTGTGTGGGTAGGCCTAGCGCCCGCGACAGGAAAGGCCACAAAGCGCAACGTGGACACATACAAATTTTTGGAAGAAAACAGAGGTGTTTTTTGCGAAGTGCCTACCTGTAGATTTTGTCCTCTAGCTCAGCCGGCACCTAGGGAAACCTACCAAACCTGTGCATTTCTGAAAACTAGAGACCTAGGGGATTCCAAGGAGGGGTGACTTGCGGGGCTGGGACCAGGTTCTGTTACCCAGAATCCTTTGCAAACCTCAAAAAGAGGCTAAAAAAACAAGTTTTCCTCACATTTCGGTGACAGAAAGTTCTGGATTCTGAGAGGAGCCACAAACTTCCTTCCACCCAGCGTTCCCCCAAGTCTCCCGATAAAAATGATACCTCACTTGTGTGGGTAGGCCTAGCGCCCGCGACAGGAAAGGCCCCAAAGCGCAACGTGGACACATACAAATTTTTGGAAGAAAACAGAGGTGTTTTTTGCGAAGTGCCTACCTGTAGATTTTGTCCTCTAGCTCAGCCGGCACCTAGGGAAACCTACCAAACCTGTGCATTTCTGAAAACTAGAGACCTAGGGGATTCCAAGGAGGGGTGACTTGCGGGGTTCGGACCAGGTTCTGTTACCCAGAATCCTTTGCAAACCTCAAAAAGTGGCTAAAAAAACAAGTTTTCCTCACATTTCGGTGACAGAAAGTTCTGGAATCTGAGAGGAGCCACAAATTTCCTTCCACCCAGCGTTCCCCCAAGTCTCCCGATAAAAATGATACCTCACTTGTGTGGGTAGGCCTAGCGCCCGCGAAAGGAAACGCCCCAAAGCGCAACGTGGACACATACAAATTTTTGGAAGAAAACAGAGGTGTTTTTTGCGAAGTGCCTACCTGTAGATTTTGGCCTCTAGCTCAGTCGGGACCAAGGGAAACCTACCAAACCTGTGCATTTCTGAAAACTAGAGACCTAGGGGATTCCAAGGAGGGGTGACTTGCGGGGCTCGGACCAGGTTCTGTTACCCAGAATCCTTTGCAAACCTCAAAAAGTGGCTAAAAAAACAAGTTTTCCTCACATTTCGGTGACAGAAAGTTCTGGAATCTGAGAGGAGCCACAAACTTCCTTCCACCCAGCGTTCCCCCAAGTCTCCCGATAAAAATGATACCTCACTTGTGTGGGTAGGCCTAGCGCCCGCGACAGGAAAGGCCCCAAAGCGCAACGTGGACACATACAAATTTTTGGAAGAAAACAGAGGTGTTTTTTGCGAAGTGCCTACCTGTAGATTTTGTCCTCTAGCTCAGCCGGCACCTAGGGAAACCTACCAAACCTGTATATTTCTGAAAACTAGAGACCTAGGGGATTCCAAGGAGGGGTGACTTGCGGGGCTGGGACCAGGTTCTGTTACCCAGAATCCTTTGCAAACCTCAAAAAGAGGCTAAAAAAACAAGTTTTCCTCACATTTCGGTGACAGAAAGTTCTGGATTCTGAGAGGAGCCACAAACTTCCTTCCACCCAGCGTTCCCCCAAGTCTCCCGATAAAAATGATACCTCACTTGTGTGGGTAGGCCTAGCGCCCGCGACAGGAAAGGCCCCAAAGCGCAACGTGGACACATACAAATTTTTGGAAGAAAACAGAGGTGTTTTTTGCGAAGTGCCTACCTGTAGATTTTGTCCTCTAGCTCAGCCGGCACCTAGGGAAACCTACCAAACCTGTGCATTTCTGAAAACTAGAGACCTAGGGGATTCCAAGGAGGGGTGACTTGCGGGGTTCGGACCAGGTTCTGTTACCCAGAATCCTTTGCAAACCTCAAAAAGTGGCTAAAAAAACAGGTTTTCCTCACATTTCGGTGACAGAAAGTTCTGGAATCTGAGAGGAGCCACAAATTTCCTTCCACGCAGCGTTCCCCCAAGTCTCCCGATAAAAATGATACCTCACTTGTGTGGGTAGGCCTAGCGCCCGCGACAGGAAAGGCCCCAAAGCGCAACGTGGACACATACAAATTTTTGGAAGAAAACAGAGGTGTTTTTTGCGAAGTGCCTACCTGTAGATTTTGTCCTCTAGCTCAGCCGGCACCCAGGGAAACCTACCAAACCTGTGCATTTCTGAAAACTAGAGACCTAGAGGATTCCAAGGAGGGGTGACTTGCGGGGTTCGGACCAGGTTCTGTTACCCAGAATCCTTTGCAAACCTCAAAAAGTGGCTAAAAAAACAAGTTTTCCTCACATTTCGGTGACAGAAAGTTCTGGAATCTGAGAGGAGCCACAAATTTCCTTCCACCCAGCGTTCCCCCAAGTCTCCCGATAAAAATGATACCTCACTTGTGTGGGTAGGCCTAGCGCCCGCGACAGGAAACGCCCCAAAGCGCAACGTGGACACATACAAATTTTTGGAAGAAAACAGAGGTGTTTTTTGCGAAGTGCCTACCTGTAGATTTTGGCCTCTAGCTCAGTCGGGACCAAGGGAAACCTACCAAACCTGTGCATTTCTGAAAACTAGAGACCTAGGGGATTCCAAGGAGGGGTGACTTGCGGGGCTGGGACCAGGTTCTGTTACCCAGAATCCTTTGCAAACCTCAAAAAGAGGCTAAAAAAACAAGTTTTCCTCACATTTCGGTGACAGAAAGTTCTGGATTCTGAGAGGAGCCACAAACTTCCTTCCACCCAGCGTTCCCCCAAGTCTCCCGATAAAAATGATACCTCACTTGTGTGGGTAGGCCTAGCGCCCGCGACAGGAAAGGCCCCAAAGCGCAACGTGGACACATACAAATTTTTGGAAGAAAACAGAGGTGTTTTTTGCGAAGTGCCTACCTGTAGATTTTGTCCTCTAGCTCAGCCGGCACCTAGGGAAACCTACCAAACCTGTGCATTTCTGAAAACTAGAGACCTAGGGGATTCCAAGGAGGGGTGACTTGCGGGGTTCGGACCAGGTTCTGTTACCCAGAATCCTTTGCAAACCTCAAAAAGTGGCTAAAAAAACAGGTTTTCCTCACATTTCGGTGACAGAAAGTTCTGGAATCTGAGAGGAGCCACAAATTTCCTTCCACGCAGCGTTCCCCCAAGTCTCCCGATAAAAATGATACCTCACTTGTGTGGGTAGGCCTAGCGCCCGCGACAGGAAAGGCCCCAAAGCGCAACGTGGACACATACAAATTTTTGGAAGAAAACAGAGGTGTTTTTTGCGAAGTGCCTACCTGTAGATTTTGTCCTCTAGCTCAGCCGGCACCCAGGGAAACCTACCAAACCTGTGCATTTCTGAAAACTAGAGACCTAGGGGATTCCAAGGAGGGGTGACTTGCGGGGTTCGGACCAGGTTCTGTTACCCAGAATCCTTTGCAAACCTCAAAAAGTGGCTAAAAAAACAAGTTTTCCTCACATTTCGGTGACAGAAAGTTCTGGAATCTGAGAGGAGCCACAAATTTCCTTCCACCCAGCGTTCCCCCAAGTCTCCCGATAAAAATGATACCTCACTTGTGTGGGTAGGCCTAGCGCCCGCGACAGGAAACGCCCCAAAGCGCAACGTGGACACATACAAATTTTTGGAAGAAAACAGAGGTGTTTTTTGCGAAGTGCCTACCTGTAGATTTTGGCCTCTAGCTCAGTCGGGACCAAGGGAAACCTACCAAACCTGTGCATTTCTGAAAACTAGAGACCTAGGGGATTCCAAGGAGGGGTGACTTGCGGGGCTCGGACCAGGTTCTGTTACCCAGAATCCTTTGCAAACCTCAAAAAGTGGCTAAAAAAACAAGTTTTCCTCACATTTCGGTGACAGAAAGTTCTGGAATCTGAGAGGAGCCACAAACTTCCTTCCACCCAGCGTTCCCCCAAGTCTCCCGATAAAAATGATACCTCACTTGTGTGGGTAGGCCTAGCGCCCGCGACAGGAAAGGCCCCAAAGCGCAACGTGGACACATACAAATTTTTGGAAGAAAACAGAGGTGTTTTTTGCGAAGTGCCTACCTGTAGATTTTGTCCTCTAGCTCAGCCGGCACCTAGGGAAACCTACCAAACCTGTGCATTTCTGAAAACTAGAGACCTAGGGGATTCCAAGGAGGGGTGACTTGCGGGGCTGGGACCAGGTTCTGTTACCCAGAATCCTTTGCAAACCTCAAAAAGAGGCTAAAAAAACAAGTTTTCCTCACATTTCGGTGACAGAAAGTTCTGGATTCTGAGAGGAGCCACAAACTTCCTTCCACCCAGCGTTCCCCCAAGTCTCCCGATAAAAATGATACCTCACTTGTGTGGGTAGGCCTAGCGCCCGCGACAGGAAAGGCCCCAAAGCGCAACGTGGACACATACAAATTTTTGGAAGAAAACAGAGGTGTTTTTTGCGAAGTGCCTACCTGTAGATTTTGTCCTCTAGCTCAGCCGGCACCTAGGGAAACCTACCAAACCTGTGCATTTCTGAAAACTAGAGACCTAGGGGATTCCAAGGAGGGGTGACTTGCGGGGTTCGGACCAGGTTCTGTTACCCAGAATCCTTTGCAAACCTCAAAAAGTGGCTAAAAAAACAGGTTTTCCTCACATTTCGGTGACAGAAAGTTCTGGAATCTGAGAGGAGCCACAAATTTCCTTCCACGCAGCGTTCCCCCAAGTCTCCCGATAAAAATGATACCTCACTTGTGTGGGTAGGCCTAGCGCCCGCGTCAGGAAACGCCCCAAAGCGCAACGTGGACACATACAAATTTTTGGAAGAAAACAGAGGTGTTTTTTGCGAAGTGCCTACCTGTAGATTTTGGCCTCTAGCTCAGCCGGCACCTAGGGAAACCTACCAAACTTGTGCATTTCTGAAAACTAGAGACCTAGGGGAATCCAAGGAGGGGTGACTTGCGGGGCTCGGACCAGGTTCTGTTACCCAGAATCCTTTGCAAACCTCAAAAAGTGGCTAAAAAAACAAGTTTTCCTCACATTTCGGTGACAGAAAGTTCTGGAATCTGAGAGGAGCCACAAATTTCCTTCCACCCAGCGTTCCCCCAAGTCTCCCGATAAAAATGATACCTCACTTGTGTGGGTAGGCCTAGCGGCCGCGACAGAAAACGCCCCAAAGCGCAACGTGGACACATACAAATTTTTGGAAGAAAACAGAGGTGTTTTTTGCGAAGTGCCTACCTGTAGATTTTGGCCTCTAGCTCAGCCGGCACCTAGGGAAACCTACCAAACCTGTGCATTTCTGAAAACTAGAGACCTAGGGGATTCCAAGGAGGGGTGACTTGCGGGGCTCGGACCAGGTTCTGTTACCCAGAATCCTTTGCAAACCTCAAAAAGTGGCTAAAAAAACAAGTTTTCCTCACATTTCGGTGACAGAAAGTTCTGGAATCTGAGAGGAGCCACAAACTTCCTTCCACCCAGCGTTCCCCCAAGTCTCCCGATAAAAATGATACCTCACTTGTGTGGGTAGGCCTAGCGCCCGCGACAGGAAAGGCCCCAAAGCGCAACGTGGACACATACAAATTTTTGGAAGAAAACAGAGGTGTTTTTTGCGAAGTGCCTACCTGTAGATTTTGTCCTCTAGCTCAGCCGGCACCTAGGGAAACCTACCAAACCTGTGCATTTCTGAAAACTAGAGACCTAGGGGATTCCAAGGAGGGGTGACTTGCGGGGCTGGGACCAGGTTCTGTTACCCAGAATCCTTTGCAAACCTCAAAAAGAGGCTAAAAAAACAAGTTTTCCTCACATTTCGGTGACAGAAAGTTCTGGATTCTGAAAGGAGCCACAAACTTCCTTCCACCCAGCGTTCCCCCAAGTCTCCCGATAAAAATGATACCTCACTTGTGTGGGTAGGCCTAGCGCCCGCGACAGCAAACGCCCCAAAGCGCAAAGTGGACACATACAAATTTTTGGAAGAAAACAGAGGTGTTTTTTGCGAAGTGCCTACCTGTAGATTTTGGCCTCTAGCTCAGCCGGCACCTAGGGTAACCTACCAAACCTGTGCATTTCTGAAAACTAGAGACCTAGGGGATTCCAAGGAGGGGTGACTTGCGGGGCTCGGACCAGGTTCTGTTACCCAGAATCCTTTGCAAACCTCAAAAAGTGGCTAAAAAAACAAGTTTTCCTCACATTTCGGTGACAGAAAGTTCTGGAATCTGAGAGGAGCCACAAATTTCCTTCCACCCAGCGTTCCCCCAAGTCTCCCGATAAAAATGATACCTCACTTGTGTGGGTAGGCCTAGTGCCCGCGACAGGAAACGCCCCAAAGCGCAACGTGGACACATACACATTTTTGGAAGAAAACAGAGGTGTTTTTTGCGAAGTGCCTACCTGTAGATTTTGTCCTCTAGCTCAGCCGGCACCTAGGGAAACCTACCAAACCTGTGCATTTCTGAAAACTAGAGACCTAGGGGATTCCAAGGAGGGGTGACTTGCGGGGCTCGGACCAGGTTCTGTTACCCAGAATCCTTTGCAAACCTCAAAAAGAGGCTAAAAAAACAAGTTTTCCTCACATTTCGGTGACAGAAAGTTCTGGATTCTGAGAGGAGCCACAAACTTCCTTCCACCCAGCGTTCCCCCAAGTCTCCCGATAAAAATGATACCTCACTTGTGTGGGTAGGCCTAGCGCCCGCGACAGGAAACGCCCCAAAGCGCAACGTGGACACATACAAATTTTGGGAAGAAAACAGAGGTGTTTGTTGCGAAGTGCCTACCTGTAGATTTTGGCCTCTAGCTCAGCCGGCACCTAGGGAAACCTACCAAACCTGTGCATTTCTGAAAAGTAGAGACCTAGGGGATTCCAAGGAGGGGTGACTTGCGGGGCTCGGACCAGGTTCTGTTACCCAGAATCCTTTGCAAACCTCAAAAAGTGGCTAAAAAAACAAGTTTTCCTCACATTTCGGTGACAGAAAGTTCTGGAATCTGAGAGGAGCCACAAACTTCCTTCCACCCAGCGTTCCCCCAAGTCTCCCGATAAAAATGATACCTCACTCTTGTGGGTAGGCCTAGAGCCCGCGACAGGAAACGCCCCAAAGCGCAACGTGGACACATACAAATTTTTGGAAGAAAACAGAGGTGTTTTTTGCGAAGTGCCTACCTGTAGATTTTGTCCTCTAGCTCAGCCGGCACCTAGGGAAACCTACCAAACCTGTGCATTTCTGAAAACTAGAGACCTAGGGGATTCCAAGGAGGGGTGACTTGCGGGGCTCGGATCAGGTTCTGTTACCCAGAATCCTTTGCAAACCTCAAAAAGAGGCTAAAAAAACAAGTTTTCCTCACATTTCGGTGACAGAAAGTTCTGGATTCTGAGAGGAGCCACAAACTTCCTTCCACCCAGCGTTCCCCCAAGTCTCCCGATAAAAATGATACCTCACTTGTGTGGGTAGGCCTAGCGCCCGCGACAGGAAACGCCCCAAAGCGCAACGTGGACACATACAAATTTTGGGAAGAAAACAGAGGTGTTTTTTGCGAAGTGCCTACCTGTAGATTTTGGCCTCTAGCTCAGCCGGCACCTAAGGAAAACCTACCAAACCTGTGCATTTCTGAAAACTAGAGACCTAGGGGATTCCAAGGAGGGGTGACTTGCGGGGCTCGGACCAGGTTCTGTTACCCAGAATCCTTTACAAACCTCAAAAAGTGGCTAAAAAAACAAGTTTTCCTCACATTTCGGTGACAGAAAGTTCTGGAATCTGAGAGGAGCCACAAACTTCCTTCCACCCAGCGTTCCCCCAAGTCTCCCGATAAAAATGATACCTCACTTGTGTGGGTAGGCCTAGCGCCCGCGACAGGAAACGCCCCAAAGTGCAACGTGGACACATACAAATTTTTGGAAGAAAACAGAGGTGTTTTTTGCGAAGTGCCTACCTGTAGATTTTGGCCTCTAGCTCAGCCGGCACCTAGGGAAACCTACCAAACCTGTGCATTTCTGAAAACTAGAGACCTAGGGGAATCCAAGGAGGGGTGACTTGCGGGGCTCGGACCAGGTTCTGTTACCCAGAATCCTTTGCAAACCTCAAAAAGTGGCTAAAAAAACAAGTTTTCCTCACATTTCGGTGACAGAAAGTTCTGGAATCTGAGAGGAGCCACAAATTTCCTTCCACCCAGCGTTCCCCCAAGTCTCCCGATAAAAATGATACCTCACTTGTGTGGGTAGGCCTAGCGCCCGCGACAGGAATGGATCACACAAGGGTCAATGGTAGTCATTGCTTGAGGTCTACTGTTAACCCTGGAGTGATTCATTCCTGAAGCATGCACTAGGCGCAGGCACACAAGCGGGGTTGTGTTTTTATCAGGACAAGTGGGGAAACACTGGGTGGTAGGAATTTTGAGGATCCCTGCAGATCCCTGGACTTCTGCTCATTGAAATGCAAGGAAATGTGTTTTTTAAGCACATAATGTAATTTCAAGGGGATTCTGGGTGAAGGAAAACTGGTGAGAGCCATGCAAGTCCTGCACCCTTGGACTCCCCTGGTACTAGTTTGTTAAAGTTAACCCACCACTCACACTGGTTGGTTTTAGCACCACCAGAAATTATGGTTTCAAAGCATGATTACTTATCAAAGTATCTGAATATTGAAACCAAGCCTTCTGAAGGTGGGCCATAAAGCCGCGTCCAGGCACCAACCTCTTTATGGTCCATTCACACGCCATTCACGCACAACAAACAACCCTTTCATATCGCCAGCCACGGGCCCAATCCAATCAATCACTCCACTCACATTAACTTACCGCTGCCAGACAAGGGCCCATCACATTCACACGCCACAGAACGGAATAAGTTTGACTACATTTTACCACCTGTCAAGTAACTGCCTCCTTCTTCCTTAACATTAAAAAAAATGCATGCGTAACAAACCTTTACTAATGACTCCTGTGACAGCCACCTGAGGCTCAGGAAGACATGTTTTTGATGCGCCTTTAACGCACTCTCTGCGCTAAATCCAACTCCTTCCAGTTTGTGGATGCAAGTTGGGGGTGTCCGAGTATGCCGTACAAAGCGATTCCTCGAACTGAGTGTGCATATCTACCTTTGAAACTAAGGGAGACATGCTGGGGATTTCTCATGCTGTTACCTAAAGAGAAGGTCATAGGCTACCTGCCTCCTTCTTCCTTAACATTACCAAATGCATGCGTAACAAACCTTTACTAATGACTCCTGTGACAGCCACCGGAGGCTCAGGAAGACATGTTTTTCATGCGCCTTTAACGCACTCTCTGTGCTAAATCCAACTCCTTCCAGTTTGTGGATGCAAGTTGGGGGTGTCCGAGTATGCCGTACAAAGCGATTCCTCGAACTGAGTGAGCATATCTACCTTTGAAACTAAGGGAGACATGCTGGGGATTTCTCATGATGTTCCCTAAAGAGAAGGTCATAGGCTATGGAAAAGGGTAGTGTTTGGTACATAGGGGAGTCCATGAGAACGTAGCATATGTCCCAGCCAACATTATGTGCAGTGATGTGACTATAATGCACTTATACAGCAAACTGAACATCTACTAAGTTCTGATGGAGGATGAACATGAAAAGCAGGTCAAACACTGACCTATACAAGTCATTCTCCTTCAGTGCTGGGATGGCACCAATGGGTTTCAATCCATAGGTGTAGATGATGTACATCTGTACTACCTTTACTATCTGCCTTCTACCTGTGCAATAACCCTGTGAAGGCACTCCTACCATAAGCTTTCCTTACCCATCCATGTCTCTGTTCTCATCAGAGTCCTGGCTAATCCTGTATAATAGCCAAGTGAACCTATACTAGTTTGTGGAAGCAAGTTGGGGGCTTCCAAGTATGCCCTACAAAGTGATTCCTCGAACTGAGAGAGCATATCTACTGTTGAAAGTAAGGTAGACATGCAGGTTAAGAAAGGGTACTCCATGGCAATGTGGCATATGTTCTGTCCACTAGTATAAGCAGTAGGGAGAAGAAAATGCATGTTAATTGAACAGAACACCGACCACGCCAAAAGGAAGTCCATGATGAAGTAAAATTCTGTGGCTCCTTGCCTAACGAAGCAGTGGCCCATGGACGTTCGGTATCCATGCACTGCCACTGAAAGGATTACCCAACAGCAGCTCAACCTCAGTCGATTTCCCAGAACTTTGCTTTAGTATGATACAACGTAAAGCAAGTAGGGATACAGAGGCCTGGTTGTGATGGACACTGGGGACAGTAATACCGACTCTCCTGCAGCTTTCCATGCTTTGAGCACACTTTACAGCGACGACATGGACGATCCTTTTTGGGTGTTTTAGTTATGCGATCAGCAAAGTGTCGCTCCTGCAGCCTTGCCACATCCTCCAGAACATATGAGGTGGAGGCTGCTGCTTCTTCTGTAACAGCAGTGAGGCTTTCAATTACAGACAACTGGAAGTCAAGGAAAGTCATGAGTCTTCCTGTTGTTGTCTGACGGTAAACAACATACGCATTATATGTTGCCATCTGAATCAGGTGGGTAAACAGTTTCTTGTACCAAGTGCGAGTTTTACGACACGCATTGTATGGTTGAAGAACCTGGTCATTCTTGTCCACTCCACCCATGTACTTATTGTAATCGAGTATACAGATGGGCTTGTGGACTTCGGCCATCTGACCCCAAACCGTGATGGGAGAAGTGCTCTCATCATGAATTGTAGTGAGCACGTATACATCACGTCTATCTAGGAACTTGACTGCGAGCAGTTCGTTAGAACGCAATGCAGTACTCTGTGATTTCTGGAGCTTCTTGCAAACAAGCTCCCGCGGAAAATCCTTTGCGGTTACAACGAACTGTACCGCAGGCCACAGTGCCAGCTTTGTAGAGCTCACTGAACAGCTCTACTCCTGTATAGAAATTGTCCACATAAAGGTTATAACCTTTGTGAAGAAGTGGCTGGACAAGTTCCCATACAATCTTACCTGTGACCCCTAACACAGGAGGGCAACCTACAGGGTTTAGGGTAGAATCCTTCCCTGTATACACTCTCAGGCTGTACACATAGCCAGTAGAGCTCTCACACAGCATGTACAGCTTTATGCCATAGCGAGCTCTTTTGCTCGCAATGTACTGTCTGAAAAGCAGCCGTCCTTTGTACAGGATCAAGGACTCATCGACTGCTATATTCTTTCCAGGAGTATATATCTCTGGAAACCTGGCAGACAAATGTTCCACGACAGGCCGAATTTTGAACAACCTGTCATGATCTGGATGGTCCTGGGGCAATGCAGCAGAATTGTCATTGAAATGCAGCATGCGCTGCAGTAGCAAAAAACGATCTCTGCTCATGTATGGTGCGAAGATGGGAGTTACCCAAACCGTGCGAGTCGTCCAGTAGGACTGCAAGGTGGGTTTCTGTACTAACCCCATTTTGAGCGTAAGGCCCAAAAATATCTTCAACTCCGCCAGCGAAGTGGGAGTCCACTGGCGTGCCCTAGAACGGGGCCCTAGAGTGCCTCCGCGCTCCCTCAGAAATTGGTCTGCACGCAAATTTGTTTGCTGCACAACTTTCTGAAGAAAGTCAACATCCAAAAACAGATAGATGTAGTCGACTGGCAAAAAGTTAGCTGTATCGACTTTACATCCAGCGTCACCAGTAAAAGGTGGAATTTGGGGCTGAACCAAACAGGGGGGCTGCCAAGAGAGCACTCTCTCTGTGCTTGCGGCAGCAAGCACGTGCTCTCTGGGTTCGGCTAACCCAATGTGGTCCCGCTGCCCGAATGTGCTTGCGAAGGGACAGCACGGATGTCGTCATTGTCTCCTTCAGACTCACTGGAAGAGGTGTCGTCAGATGGGACTCCGCCGACTGAAAAATCACTCCCAGAATCTGCCCCATTGTCCTCTCCCTCAGATGCTGTCTCAGTGTCTGCTGTCTCAGTCTCTGAGCCTACATCAGAACTGTCCTCCATAACCCGAGCTAGGGCTTGATCAGCAGTCATCCAACAAGACGCCATCTCTGCAACTGGCTAAACTGTCCCTCTAAATTACTAGCCTACGTAGAAGGCAGATAGTCACAAAATTGCGTGTGCGTATGTTTGTTGTGTACAACAGGAAATGTCGTCACCTTACCTTCGCTTCTTCTCCAATTCTGCAGATTTTCTGAAAACACTGAAAAAAACAGAAAAAGAATGTATTACTTCACCTTACCACACACCCTGTGCAACAGTCATTTTTGGTGCTCTGCCTCCCATAACCTCCTCTTCTAATTCCCTCAGTACTACCCAGCAAAAGTGCCACTCATATCTCCATAGTCCCCCTGGCATTACATTTGTTTTAAAGCGCAGGTAACGCTTGCCTTTACTAATCCACTCAGCTACTTTATGGCAACTGCCACTACAGAAAAGACATGCATGCATGCATATATATATATATATATATATATATATATATATATATATATATATATATATATATTGTGTGAACAAGATTCTCACCCCACTACACGAGGTTCAAATTGACATCTTTTATTGCAAGCAACAGCCACGTACGCGTTTCGACTCTCAAGGATTCTTGATCACAGTAAATGAGTCCCTCTTTTCTTTCATTGTTTATACTTGCGATAAAACATGTCAATTTGAACCTCGTGGAGTGCGGTGAGATTCTTGTTCACAAAATATTTCCGAGGTTGCTCTCCTCCATCACTGAGCACTGGCAGTGGAGTGCACTGCGCAACAGTCTTTTTAACCAATTTGTGTTGCATATATATATATATATATATATATATATATATATATATATATATATGTTTAGAAACAAAGTGGTTGAAGGGTTGCTGGGCGCCACACTCCACTGCCGGTGCCCAGTGACAGAGAAGACCAATCTAGAAATTATCTAATGCCGAAAAATGTCACCGCACTCCACGAAGTACAAATAAAAGTGTATTTTATTGCAGTCAATAACCACCAACGTGTTTCAACTCACCAAGGAGTTTTGATCACGGTCCTCGTGGAGTGCGGTGAAATTGTTCACCATTATAAAACAACACACACAAGAATAACAAGCATTTACAATGTAATGGGTCTCGCATCTGCTCGAGTTAGAGCTATTAGCGTTATAAACTCCTAACCCAACTTTTCTTGCCACATAAACTGATAATTGAAAGTTAAACTCTTTCACATAAGAGAGCCGATTCACAGCGCCACGGCCACCATGAGCATCATGTGAAGAGTTACACAAAAGGAAAAGAAGTTCGCTCGCAGTTAAACATAACTGCAAAAGTGCACTTAGCCTTGTACCAGGGGCGATGGCCAAGGCGGTAACAAAACCTCCCCAAGGAGGGACAAAGGTAAATCATTTTCCAATGTCATCAAAGGATTTTTGAAGGGCAAGCCCACGAACGAGTGGTAGTGATGGGCGTGAGGTGGGCGTTGTTAGAAGCCCAGATACACACCAACAAGTCAGAAAAGCAGCACATGGACGCTGCAATGCTTGTCCTGAAAATATATATATATATATATATATATATATATATATATATATATATATATATATATATATATATGTGTATACATATATACACATATATATGAGAGAGAGAGAGAGAGAGAAAGAAAACACGACAATCATGTCACAAACCTTTTTTTTATACATGTGTGCTTGCCCTTGCCAAAGCACACATGTATAAAAAAAAATTGGCCCCATTGATGGTCACCCTAAGGGCTGACCAACAAAAATATATATATTTTTTTCTTTTTTACCCTGGGGGGGCGATTGGCCCCCCAGGCAAAACTACATGTTTTTTTCCCCCCCTGGGGTCACGGGCCGACCCCGCCATTTTATTTTATTTATTTTTATTTTTTTAATTGTGGGGGGCGCGATCGCCCCCCAAAACTGTGTAAATTATTAATTATTGCCCCCGGGGGGGGCGGCCCGTTTACGAGGGGGCCGACCCCCCCAAAGAAGATCCCTGGTGCCTAGGGGCGTTTCCTGGCCATGGATCGCAGCCGCGCTGCGATCCACGGCCAGGAAACGGTGCCAGGGAGGCATCGATGGAAAGGGGAGAGCCTCCCCTTTCCATCGATGCCTCCCTGGCATCTGGGGAGGCCGTTTTGGCCTTTTTTTCCCCACCGGAAAAGAGAGAACGCTTACCTGCTTCTCTCCTTCTCCGTGGGGAAAAACTGCACATGGACGCTGCAATGCTTGTCCTGAAAAAAAAAAAAAAATATATATATATATATATATATATATGTCTATATATATATATATATCTATATATATTTATATATATATATATATGTGTATACACATATACACATATATATGAGAGAGAGAGAGAGAAAGAAAACAAGACACTGAAGTCACAAATCTTTTTTTTTTTTATACATGTGTGCTTGCCCTTGGAAAAGCACACATGTATAAAAAAAAAAATGGCCCCATTGATGGTCACCCTAAGGGCTGACCACCAACTTTTTTTTTTCTTTCTTTTTTTAACCTGGGGGGGCGATCGGCCCCCCCAGGCAAAACTACACGTTTGTTTTTCCCCCCTGGGGTCGGCCCGTGTTCCAAGGGCCGACCCCGCCATTTTTTCTTTTTTTCCCGTTTTTTTTTTTATTGTGGGGGGCGCGATCGCCCCCCAAAACTGTGTAATATATTATATATTGCCCCCGGGGGGGGGGCGGCCCGTTTACGAGGGGGCCGAACCCCCCAAAGAAGATCCCTGGTGCCTAGGGGCGTTTCCTGGCCGTGGATCGCAGCCGCGCTGCGATCCACGGCCAGGAAACGGTGCCAGGGAGGCATCGATGGAAAGGGGAGAGCCTCCCCTTTCCATCGATGCCTCCCTGGCATCTGGGGAGGCCGTTTTGGCCTTTTTTTCCCCACCGGAAAAGGAGAGAACGCTTACCTGCTTCTCTCCTTCTCCGGTGATGAAAAACTGTGATGTCAGCGCGCCTCGCGGCGCGCTGACGTCATAAGGGGGCGGGGGGGGGTGGGATGGAGACGCGGAAGCTCTTCCGCGTCTCCTACCGTAAATAAAAAAAAAAATAATCCTCCGGTGCATCGCACCGGAGGATTTTTAACCCCCTCCCTGGTGTCGCCCACTGGTCGTGACCCGCACCAGGGAGGGTGTGTGGGCGTCGGCCAGTGGCCGATGCCCGCACCAAAGGGGTTAATGCTTTTCTGATTCTGGGTTTTGTTTCTAAAACCTTTCCAGCTTGTCCTATTACAAGTGCAGACCTGCCTATAAAACAAGTTGAACTGAATAAAGAAAAAAAGCCCAAAATCCCAAAACGATGTTGCTTGGCTTGCTGCAATAACAAAAAAACTGAACTAGAGCCTGTGCTTAATTTGAGCCGGTGTGTGGCACCATCACTGGATTGTCAACACGGCACTTCTGATACATGATGGTGCTTTTTGTCTAATTTACAGATGAGCACAACAACAGTTGTTTGTTAATATAACATACATTAAAAACGACAAAACTCCTGTGACCCAAACTATTACTATAGCGTTTACAGCCTGGAATATTCTGAGTTGTCGTCCTTGTAGGAGTGTAATGCTTAGTAGTTGATCCTCTCATTGGCAGCGATGTCAGTGACAATGGGTAGTGCAAGCTGCAGTGAACCCGACAGATTCCTGTCACATGTTTTTTTTCCTTCAAATTAAGCACTGAAGAGCAGCTTTATTTCTCTGTTGTTGTTTACAATGGATCCCCGAGGAAGGTCTGCGGGCCGGAAGGAAAGGGATCCCAGACAACCACTGGCCTCTTGGCTATATAATTAGTACTAATATTCTACACAATACATCTGCCAATGGAGGTAATAACACAGAGGCTGTCAGTGTGTGTCATAAATGCCAAGCACCTGGTTTGCTTGTTTTAGAGTTATGTTTTGAATTTCAGGAAATATTTATGAGAACTAGACATAAGCATTATAGTTGTTATGCTAGAGTAATCTTGCACAATCACAAAGTTGACATTATGCAAAATACCAGTCATGTTTGCCCATGAGGGATATGTTTGAGAAGAAAGTCTCTGAGAGAGAGGTATTTCCTTCTTGAATTAGACAATTCCTCCAATGACCAGCCGTCTATCTATATCTCGCGTGATTCACTGCGTGAGTTGTATGATCACAGAGAAAAGTTACTTGAAATACTAGTGAAATATCTTCTGCATAATAGGCACAATTACATCAAAATTAAGAGATTTTGTGGAAGCCCCCCACAAAGTTCGCTCACTCCTGGAGATCACATTTGTGGCACAGAGTTAGCATCCTGAGCTGTAGTATTGCTAGTTGCTATTTGTCTTATAGTAGAAAGTGCACTGAACCACCAAAGGGCCCCAAAGACTGAGGAGTTCGACGAGGCAGCAAGGCACAGAGTTCTTGCAGCATCACCCTAAGCAAGACGTAATGTCTTTCACTGTGTCAATGCATAGCCACCGGAGCACCAGCTAGAAGTACCTCTTCACTGCAGCTGACTGGTTCCACTCTGTGAAGCATCACCTAGCAGCATTGGGACAACATGTGGTGTAGCTGGGATACTGAGGAGTAATGGGAGAGACCTGGCCGGAGAGGATTGGGGCCAGACCTTTCCTGTGCTGTCTAAGCTATATGCCACTATGGATCTCCCCACAGGTAATACTACTCAGAGGAACCCGTAAAGGTTGAGTGATTAATGGCTGTTTAGTACCTGGTAGGAGCATAGTGTGTGAACTCGACATGGGAGAATAGGCCATGAATTTTTATCGGCCCCAGGGGACCACAGTGAAGCTTTCGGTGTTAATAGGTTTCTCAACATCCCACTTTGCACTGACTGACTAGGAACATTGATCCAGTGACATCTCACTTTGTTTCCAGTCCCTGACCTTTCATTTCCCCTGGAGGAATCAGTTGCTGAGCAGAGAGAAATGGAAGAGGGGAGCTATCCATCCATGCTTACCTAAAAAGCATAGTTTAACCCTTGTTACCAATGTACACCTTTGAACGGCCCCTTCGAATCGGTGTTATTACCCCAAGTTAAATAGTTGTGGAGTTTACAATAATAAATCTATATTTCCCTATGTACATTCACTTTGACGATATGTTGATACCCAATATTATGGATACTTTATCTGTGCCAGTCGAAATAAAAAGTACAGTAATACGAGGTACATTCTTCAGTCCGAAGCTCATGGAAATCTCTAAGATACATCCCACATAGACAACACTATAAACCAACCCTCCACCAACCAAGCAAAACAATTGGGAGAACCTCTTAGGCACCCAGAAATGTTTGGGCTCTGGTTAGGGGCATGAGGTGCTATAAAAATGCGCCAATGCAATACAATACAGCCCACATTGAAGAGGGCCTAGCGTCAACAATCGCCACATTAGCCTCATTATTTTTTACACTAATGTGGCGATAGTGTGGCAAAAATGCAGCACCATATTTACAAAGAGGCAGGTGTTCAACGGAGACACACCATTATTTATAATGAGCCTCCATGTACTTTACAGGATCAATGCCAACATTTTTAACACTAATTCTGCAAAGTTTAAGAATCGCGTAAAAAACTATGATACTATTGCCCCCAACCTGCGCCATGGTGCTCCGTATGTTAAATATGTCTCATGCATGGTGGCGTTAGGGGGTGCAATGGGCCGCAAGAAAAGTGGCGCTTCATTTCTTGAAGCGCCACTTTTCTTAAATCTGGGCCTACCTTTCTGAACTAGCCCCTGTTGGACGCCTGCCGGCCTGCCATCTGTGTGGTTTAAAGGCCGGAGATCGATGCGTGGAGGGATGCCTGCAGATTCGCTCAGTGGCAGTCTGGATTAAAAAGGCTCTGCGGGGAGGGGAAACACTAAAGGCCTTGGTTAATGGCTTTTAAATCAAACCTTCGTAAAAGGGGATGAGAATCATCATGGAGGAATAAGATTGATCTGCATTCGCAATAAAAAGGTTTCTTTTATAGCGGTCTTTGGTAGTTAGCTTGAGGGGCAGACAATTCAGGATGTGCAGAAGTCACCCGCCATATTGCATGTAGGGAAATAAACAAATTAAAATATGGTAAGCATAGCATAATTGAAAACACCACAGCTTTAGGGTGATGCAATTTTTTTTTTCGCATGCACATTTTAGCGTTGTTGACAATTTTTGCCTTTCGCAAGGCTTGCAAAGTAGCCCGGTTTACTTACACCCATTAAAAACTTTTCTCCACATATCGGCATAATTCACTCTCCAATTTAAACCAAAGCGTCTGGAAATTGTATGCAAAAAGCTTAGCTGCAGGTTTACCTCATGCAGTGCGTTTCTTTGCAGGACGTTCAATAAATGCAAACATTTTCTCCATAAATTTATATTTTGCTGAATTTTACCATGCACCATAGAATTGTGAAAGAGAACATTACTAAGCCTTCACATTCTGAGTTTCGTGGTAAATGGAACGTCCCATACATTTTGAGCTACGCAACAGTTTTCCCTGGGCAGAATCCTCGAGTTTTGACATGAAGAGATGTATGTGAGGAAAACAAATCAAACGAAGAAAAGTATGCCAGTGTGCTATGTAATAGTACGGGTAAACAATAGCTCATTTATACTTGCAAAACTCAGAACCAGGAGGTAAAACTTAGTGTATCAAAATGTAAACGCATAAATATATGACATGCAGATCCCTCATTTTGCTCGAAATGCGTCCTCGTGTCAATTTTGGCACAAGGACCCTTTTAAACGAAAGCAGCACGGACAGCAGCTGCTTGCGTTTTCTTGTTCCTTTGCATTTGAGGTAATTATTCCCACAAAGGGCGCCATTTGTGGTAAATATTAACTACGAATGATACTTAACTACATGAAGCGGAGTAATTGCATAATTTATGGATTTTCGTATAACCAGTTTAATGCGAAATTCCCAAAACTGCGTGAATTATTCCAGCGCAATTTAAATTTCGTCCGGGCTTAGTATGTTCATGGCAGTTTTTTACCCCCTCTTATTCCTGTTGAAATAAGTATGAGGGCTTTTACTTTGTCGAAAGTACATTTTATGCAGAACAGTTATGGTAGTTTTGAATAAGGACTCACGTTACACGAATTGTTCCAAAATTTCTGATTGGTACAGAAGTTGGTGAAGTGAAAAACACTGTAAACGTCATTAAGTAGCTACATTTTTCATCTAGCTTTAGCATTTTTTCTAAAACAAAATTCAGTTTTCTGCACCACTGCATTATGGGCAGCAGCTTGTAGGCAACGTCGTATGTGTGAATGCTTCCATGCGCACATGCATGTGTGTGTACAAAAATAAATCTAAAATGCGCTGCGTGTTTATTTTATGTATTTTTGCGGTTTTTTATAGCGCAAATAAGACCGGAAGGGTATCTGAGTGCTTTACAGAGAATAATTTCTGACTGGTGTAAACAATTTACAAAATGACAATAACAAACAATTATGTGTGAACCAGTCAACATTTTAACAACATTCTCTACAATTCAACAATTGCATGAATGTTGGTTTACATTTGTTTCAGTTTAAAACGAATATTTGGATTGCAACTCAGAACAGGTTGCAGAATTCGTCCACAAAACTTTCAAGCAATAACCCAGAGAAATTCAAGATGTGTTTTCCTCGGGAAAAAAGCGGGAATGGCATTTAAGAAAGACTTTTAGGTTTACCCCAAGGATCATGGCCCTTGCCCAAGATGCGACCGTAAGGGTTCGTCTTTGTTCACCCCCTCTATTCGAGAATGTAATGTGATCTCTCTGACATGAGTGGACAGGGCACAGGTTTGCTTATGGTGGTAGTGTAGCAAGAGAGCCATGGGCCTTCATGGAAGGATGAAAAATAGGCCCATAAGCCCTGGTTTAGGAGTAAAACAGAGTCATAGGTGGGACTCATTGGGCCCCTTTGCACCCAGGGCCCCATTGCCACTGCAGCTGGTGCACCATTGGCCGCTACACCCCTGCTCCTCCAGTGTCTTGATGATGATGGAAGTGCTCAACCCTGGCTCCTGCAGTCTCCTATGTGACTCTCCATAACCACTGCTGAGTCTTAATAGTTGTTCTTCTTGCATGCTGTGACACTCAGTTGACCCGCATGCAGGGGCATTAATTGGGATATCATCTAACACATCAGGGACAGGAGGAATCAAGGCAGTCAGTTTAATCCTTCTACTAATACTACAATACACATAGGAACTGGCAGTCTTTCATATGTAGAAGGACCACAGTAAACAGAGAGTACATACACAGGGTGGGAACTAATTTAGTTTAAGGAAGAAAGCCCTCACCCATCCACTGGATAGCATGAGTCATCATCCGTCCCCTCCTAGCACCTTACCATCAAGGTTCTATGGTGCAAGCTACTACCCAAACTGTAAGTTTTAGGGAGATTTGGGAGATTTAGGCCCATATTTATACTTTCTTTGCGCCGCATGTGCGTCATTCTTTGACGCGAATGCCTGGCAAACTTACAAAATACAATGGTATTTTGTAAGTTTGCACCACTTTTGCATCAAAAAGCCGTGCAAATGCGGCGCTAAAAAAGTATAAATATGGGCCTTAGTGTTGATGACTATATTGCTTTGACACTCATATGATCCGGGGTGGGTGACGATTTTGTCCTTAACCTTTGTTAGTTCTGACACCGTGTTCTCTCTATTTACTATATTCAACCTATTTATGAGAGATAGCCACTTATGTGTATTGCATTACTTAGGATAGTCTGGAGCAGGGGAGGCTGGCATGTAAGCAGAGTGGGAGGGGCGGGCAAATGTGGTGTTGATGCGTGCACACCTGCATGCAAGGTGAGTGGTGTATGTAAACAAAAAGAAAAAAAAAAAACACTTACCTTGCTTGTTGCACAATGTCCAACGTCCTCCTCGCTCTGGTCTCCTCTCAGGCTCCAGCATATTCCTTAAGAAATCCTAGTCCTGCTTTCATGCTGGTAACCAGCATGAAAGAAGAGTCATGATTGGAGGAAGCAACCTCTTTCAGCTCTCTTCCGAGCACTGGAGGCCTTTGCTTTCTCTAACCCGGCTGTCTGAAGACAGCTAGGTTACAGAAGTTTAAAGCGTGCACGTGTGGCTGGCCGTCGCAAGACAGTCGGCTAAAAACACATGCACACTTTACATTGTGCACAGCTCACTGCTGCCATTCAGCAGCAGTGACTCCATCCTGTCCTGAGACTCGGTTCAGGACGGGAGGATGAAAAATAAAATGGTAATAAATTAACTATTAATGAGGAGGTGATGCTCCTTTGCCCTAAAGGAGGAACCGGCACTGGTCAGGAAAAGCAGCAGTTACTCCTGGCTTGCTCTTTGGTACCACTGGCCTAAGGGACATTAAGTCAGACTACAGAGGAAAAAGTAAAGAGGGCTGTAGACTTCCATTTTCTTTCTGTGGCTTTCACAGTGGCAGAGAAAGGGTCACATGGCTTCTAATGCATGCAAGGAAAATGCTCCACTGCCACACCAGACTGGGTAGCAAAACACATGCATAATACGGGCGCAGTGCCCCCCCCTACTTCCCTGGGCCCTGATGCCATTATAGCTGCTGCACAAGTGAAAATTGGGCTACTGAGTTTTCACTCCTTGGTTTTTCCTGGCTCCTCATTAGGAAATAGTTGAGGGGGTTAGGGAGTGACAAGAGTTCAATCTTGTGATCGAGGTTAAGGGGGTTCATAGTGTGCACAGTTGTCCTCTGCATCCATGTCCGTAGTGCATCTAGATTTTGAATGTTGTCACTTAACTCTAACATGCTCCTTTTGCTGGTATCTGGCAATGCAGGCCTTAATTGTACCCTTGAAAGGTAACATCTGATAACTGTGTATGCAAACTGGCTTTTTCATTTGAATTCCATGACGCTGGTCCCAGCTGTGTGTTACCAGTTATGCGAATGTATTTGTATTTCTCTATGAGGCAATCCACTTGATATTCAAAGCACCCGTTTTTGATTCCTCAGTTGATTGTCTTAGGTTTTCTTTTGCAGTGTTGTGCAGCACAAACTTGAACCAAAGGCATCAGAATGTTTTACATGAGCACCAGATTACATTACACAAGTTCACAGGGAGGTTACACAATTTGTTCCAAATCACATGATTTAGATCCAACGCCTGGAGTCGAACCTGATCCCCCGTTCCAAACTCGGTTCCAAACTAGATGAAATACACAAATTAAATGTTGTCTGTTGGTTTGACTTCTTCTTTGGCATTTGTACAGCACTATAAGCTGTGCCATCTTGGTTGGAGGTTCGTAACACATACAGCTGTTTGTGCTTGATATGCATCAGAAAGTTAAGCTGGAGGGACTCCTTGGTTTTATTCAATACAGAAAAAGTGCTCACTTATAAAGCTCTTCGTAACATTATGGGAAATCCATATTATTTTGAACTAGATATCTCAAGCACCAAGAAGAACAAGAGGTCTTGAAGTTTACATTGACGTGTTCTTGAACATTCCCTTCTAGGTCTTTTGCATGATATATATGTTACTAGTATGTGTGTGGCACACTTCTGCCGTATTATTTCATAAGCAGCGGTTCTCAGGCCTTTGGGAGCCCTTCCTGCTCTCTTCTACGATTTCTCATTTTAGTGGAGTCATGATGGTCTGGTGCACAGATTTCAGGCCTCATTTAGCATTTGGTGGGTCATCTGCCTTACGGCTGGTGCTAAGGATACATCATCACCAAGACAAGCCACAAAAGTAGCTCATAAACCTTTTCACATGAAAAAGGTTCTCTGTCGTCCTAGGCATAAGCTGCCACAAAGGAATAAAAAGACATTGACACTGTGGCCCATATTTATACTTTTTTAGCATCGCATTTGTGCCATTTTTTTATGCAAAAACAGCGCAAACTTACAAAAAATAAAATTGTTTGCGTCAAAAAGCGGCGCAAATGCGGTGCTAAATAAGTATAAATATGG
Organism: Pleurodeles waltl; assembly: GCF_031143425.1. Classification (NCBI taxonomy): domain Eukaryota; kingdom Metazoa; phylum Chordata; class Amphibia; order Caudata; family Salamandridae; genus Pleurodeles; species Pleurodeles waltl. Next base: position 1,375,263,208 of record NC_090445.1, on the reverse strand, counting down.
GCCTGTGTTTGCCATTAAATGGCAGACTTGCTTTCAATCATCATGTCCACTGAGCACCGTACACTGGTGATCCCGCAATCTCCACTTTGGTGTCAGTTTTTACCACCCTATTTGAGAGGCCAGATGCCTTGTTCTGGTGTCCTCACACAGCTTTCGTCAGTTAGGTGTGATGGCCACTCCTTCTCAAGCTTGTCCTCCTGGCAATTGAACAAACGTCTGCCTGCCATTAGGTCATGCCAGGAACTAGATTCTTTTAAAATACTTCTTAAAATATGGCTCTTTCAACCAGCATCTTAGAGGCCAATTGACAGGTAGATCAAATGGTGTAGCCTCTTTGCTGGGATACTCCTTTGGTAGTGGCATTGATGAAATATACAAAAACCCTTAACGCCATTTCATCAAACTCAGAAAGCAGGCGCTTAGGGTTACCCAATTTAATGGCACTCCTATTGTAATTCTAGGATGGATGAGAGTCGGAGAAGGTCCGTGGGGATTCAAACCAGAAACAATTCGGTCAAACACATATTCAGTAATGAATCCATTAGTCCTCAGAGCCATTAGACACTATTTTTGTCAGGGGCTGGTCTGCTGCAAAAGTTTCTTGAAGGCAGAGCCGAAAGCACCACCACTATCCCAAAAAACAAAACAAAAACAAATATATCCACGCTCTACTTGAGGCGTGGGAATGGAGAGACGGATGGATAGGACATCTGGAAGCCTAAGGCTACTCCAAGGTGGTTTGTAGTGCTTTAAAAGATCCGAAATTAACAAATAAAACAATTCATCACTTTACCTATACCACTACCAGCTCATTAAGATCTTTAAACATGTAAACACAAATCTCCTGCATGCCAGCAGAAGACAGTGCCTTTGAGCCTCTGAGCTGACTGTGTAGGATTTTACAACCGCACTGAGCTGCCTTTTGCATCACTCACAGTTTTAGCTACTTGGACCCATAATTATACTTTTTTTGCTCCGCATTTGCGTAATTTTTTGACGCAAAAGTGGCGCAAACTTTCAAAATACAATTATATTTTGTCAATTTGCGCCGCTTATGCGTCAAAAAATGACGCAAATGCGGCACAAAAAAATATAAATATGGGCCTTGATGTACAAGGTCCTGGCCTCTTAAATGTTGACAACGTGAAGGAGCACGAGCTGCTATTTTTTTTCCACACAGCATTAGCTTTTAGCTGCTTCTTGGAAGGTCTCACAAACTGCCGGCCTGCTGAGCATGGCGCGCGCAACGGAAGAGAAGCTGCGATAACCGCACGTGACATTGACCTTGAAACCGACCACTGGGACCACATCCTCCTCTGTTTATTGCTATTCAAATTCCACCCCAAGCTCTTTTTTAATAATTAATTTTTATGTAACAGTAATTTTATTTTTATCTGCCCTGATCCCAGCTGTTCTTGACTACTGACTTTGTCTCTGAGCTGAATAGAATCACACATTTCGCGCGGTTCATTTTAATGACATTTCTGCTATTCGCCCCTCAAGGAAAGATCCAGAAAGAAACGCGCATCTGATGCAAGGTGTCTGCGGATAATGACGAACATAGAGATATCGACGGAGTCAGGGAGTTTGGGTGCCACACATCAGCAAGTGAGCTAATTTAATTTATGTACACCTATAGAGAGCTCCTTAACGCTTTTATTTGCAGAGGTCTGTGACTTGAGTGTCTTACAAGTCTTAGGCCCCACAGCACGCAAGAAAAATGTCCCCTTGGCTTTCTTGACTGCTTTTGTGATAGTAGAGTACAGCAATTATCAGCAGAGGAGAACTGGGGCAATAAGTAGGCCCCAGCACCAAGATAATAGTGGGTCTATTAGCAAATGAGATAGCTAAAAAATGTGCCCCACAACTGCAAGTTTAGAACTTGTAAAGATATGCTGTACAGGCGTTTTGTAAGGCGTGGGGGGCTGTATGAATTTGTGCTTGCTACAGGCAATGTTTTTGGTAAAACTGGCCCACCACAGCAAAAAACAGGCCGACAAAAAGCAACCCATACACTAATCTGTCAGACCGGCCTATTGGCACTGTAGACCAGTCTGAGCCTCATTTTGAGGGTGCAATGGTGCCATCCGGGCTCTGGGCCTCGTTGCCACTGCTTCTGCTGCATCAATGGTAGATATGCCCCTGTCTGTGGGTTGGTGGATCCGATCACATGGGTCGAGATTTAGCTTTCTGTGGACTCACTCTGCCCAGTACAGTTAGAATGGTATTGTCTTGAGTGCTCCCTTCCAGTGTGTTTGGGGAGGAGAAGTCAGTGCATCCTGCCAGTCAAACCTGTGTGAGGGTGAAGAGTTGGGCTGTTTCTGTGGAGTGTATGTAGGGGAGGTTTATTTCATTTGGCTCTCTGTCTAACATATGCCATCTGTGTCAATTGTTTTGTCTTCCTGGCTCTTTATTGGACTTATCCCATGTGGGGTACCACTTTAGTTTTTGGGTGTTTAGGAACCTTTGTGTGAGTGAGTATGGGGGTTGTAAATATGCGCTTGCATTGTGGAGAGTTTTTAAGTTTATTCTAATGTCAGACTACTCTCTGAGGTTATGATTTGTTCTAGGCAGTGCTGCACTGATTACCTACTGAAACCCTCTCCACACTGTTATCTGTATCCACATCTCTATCACGCTGTCCTTATTTATTTCCGTGTCACATGGTTTCCCTAAGATTCTCAGCTTAATTTTGGTTTGGTCATATTTGGTGGTCACAGTTGTGTGCTCTCCAATTCCATGATTTGTTTGTATGTTTCTCATCTTTCCTAAGTGATAATAGTCACAGGCGCTCAACTGGGGGCTGAGTTGAGTACTCTGCCTTGTTAACGAGTGTCAACAAGGTAAAGCTGAGTGACAGTTGTTTTGAAGAAACTAAGGGCCTAATTTAACCCCTTAGCTGCTGGGCCTTTTCCCCCCCAGTGCTGAGCCCTTTTTTGGCTATTTGGGGTAGTTCGCGCTTAGGGCTTCATAACTTTTTGTCCACATAAGCTAACCACGCCAAATTTGCGTCCTTTTTTTCCAACATCCTAGGGATTCTAATGGTACCCAGAGTTGGTGGTTTCCCCTGGAGGAGACCAAGAAAATAGCCAAAATACAGTGAAAATTTTGTTTTTTCCCAAAAAATGTGAAAAAAGGGCTGCCGAAGAAGGCTTGTGGTTTTTTCCCTGAAAATGCCATCAACAAAGGGTTTCTGGTGCTGAAATCACTATCTTCCCACCTTTCAGGAACGGGCAGACTTGAATCAGAAAAACAAATTTTTCAACACAAATTTGGCATTTTACTGGGACATACCCCATTTCTACTATATTTGGTGCTTTCAGCCTCCTTCCAGTTAGTGACAGGAATGGGTGTGAAACCAATGCTGGATCCCGGAATGCTAAACATTTCTGAAAACTAGACAACATTCTGAATTCAGCAAGGGGTCATTTGTGTAGATCCTACAAGGTTTTCCTACAGAAAATAACAGCTGAAATAAAAAAATATTGAAATTGAGCTGAAAACAACAGCCATTTTTCTTTATGTTTTACTCTGTAACTTTTTCCTGCGATGTCAGATTTCTGAAAGCAATATACCGTTTTGTCTGCTGGACTCTTCTGGTTGCGGGGATATAAAGGGCTTGTAGGTTCATCAAGAACCCTAGGTACCCAGAGCCAATAAATGAGCTGCACCCTGCAGTTGGTTTTCATTCTATACTGGGTATACAGCAATTCATTTGCTGAAATATGAAGAGTGAAAAAGAGGTATCAAGAAAACCTTTGCATTTCCAAAATGGAATCAAGATAAGGTTTTGAGGAGCAGTGGTTATTTGCACATCGCTGAATTCCGAGGTGCCCATACTAGCATGTGAATTGCAGGGCATTTCTCAAATAGACGTCTTTTTTACACACTCTCTTATATTTGGAAGGACAAAATGTAGAGAAAGATAAGGGGCAATAACACTTGTTTTGCTATTCTATGTTCCCCCAAGTCTCCTGATAAAAATGATACCTCACTTGTGTGGGTAGGCCTAGTGCCCGCGACAGGAAATGCCCCAAAACACAACATGGACACATCCTATTTTTTTTATAGAAAACACAGCTGTTTTTTCCAAAGTGCCTACCTGTAGATTTTGGCCTCTAGCTCAGCCGGCACATAGGGAAACCTACCAAATCTGTGCATTTCTGAAAACTAGAGACCTAGGGGAATCCAAGGAGGGGTGACTTGCGGGACTCGGACCAGGTTCTTGTTACCCAGAATCCTTTGCAAACCTCAAAAAGTGGCTAAAAAAACAAGTTTTCCTAACATTTCGGTGACAGAAAGTTCTGGAATCTGAGAGGATCCTCAAATTTCCTTCCACCCAGCGTTCCCCCAAGTCTCCCGATAAAAATGATCTCACTTGTGTGGGTAGGCCTAGCGCCCGCGACAGGAAACGCCCCAAAGCGCAACGTTGACACATCCAAATTTTTTGAAGAAAACAGAGGTGTTTTTTGCGAAGTGCCTACCTGTAGATTTTGGCCTCTAGCTCAGCCGGCACCTAGGGAAACCTACCAAACCTGTGCATTTCTGAAAACTAGAGACCTAGGGCAATCCAAGGAGGGGTGACTTGCGGGGCTCGGACCAGGTTCTGTTACCCAGAATCCTTTGCAAACCTCAAAAAAAAGTGGCTAAAAAAACAAGTTTTCCTCACATTTCGGTGACAGAAAGTTCTGGAATCTGAGAGGAGCCACAAATTTCCTTCCACCCGGCGTTCCCCCAAGTCTCCCGATAAATATGATACCTCACTTGTGTGGGTAGGCCTAGCGCCTGCGACAGGAAACGCCCCAAAGCGCAACGTGGACACATCCACATTTTTGGAAGAAAACAGAGGTGTTTTTTGAGAAGTGCCTACCTGTAGATTTTGGCCTCTAGCTCAGCCGGCACATAGGGAAACCTACCAAACCTGTGCATTTCTGAAAACTAGAGACCTAGGGGAATCCAAGGAGGGGTGACTTGCGGGGCTCGGACCAGGTTCTGTTACCCAGAATCCTTTGCAAACCTCAAAAAGTGGCTAAAAAAACAAGTTTTCCTCACATTTCGGTGACAGAAAGTTCTGGAATCTGAGAGGATCCTCAAATTTCCTTCCACCCAGCGTTCCCCCAAGTCTCCCGATAAAAATGATACTTCACTTGTGTGGGTAGGCCTAGCGCCCGCAACAGGAAACGCCCCAAAGCGCAACGTTGACACATCCAAATTTTTTGAAGAAAACAGAGGTGTTTTTTGCGAAGTGCCTACCTGTAGATTTTGGCCTCTAGCTCAGCCGGCACCTAGGGAAACCTACCAAACCTGTGCATTTCTGAAAACTAGAGACCTAGGGGAATCCAAGGAGGGGTGACTTGCGGGGCTCGGACCAGGTTCTGTTACCCAGAATCCTTTGCAAACCTCAAAAAGTGGCTAAAAAAACAAGTTTTCCTCACATTTCGGTGACAGAAAGTTCTGGAATCTGAGAGGATCCTCAAATTTCCTTCCACCCAGCGTTCCCCCAAGTCTCCCGATAAAAATGATACTTCACTTGTGTGGGTAGGCCTAGCGCCTGCGACAGGAAACGCCCCAAAGCGCAACGTTGACACATCCAAATTTTTTGAAGAAAACAGAGGTGTTTTTTGCGAAGTGCCTACCTGTAGATTTTGGCCTCTAGCTCAGCCGGCACCTAGGGAAACCTACCAAACCTGTGCATTTCTGAAAACTAGAGACCTAGGGGAATCCAAGGAGGGGTGACTTGCGGGGCTCGGACCAGGTTCTGTTACCCAGAATCCTTTGCAAACCTCAAAAAGTGGCTAAAAAAACAAGTTTTCCTCACATTTCGGTGACAGAAAGTTCTGGAATCTGAGAGGAGCCACAAATTTCCTTCCAACCCGCGTTCCCCAAGTCTCCCGATAAAAATGATACCTCACTTGTGTGGGTAGGCCTAGCGCCCGCGACAGGAAATGCCCCAAAACAGAACGTGGACACATCACATTTTTTCATAGAAAACAGTGCCTACCTGTGGATTTTGGCCTCTAGCTCAGCCGGCACCTGGGGAAACCTAGCAAACCAGCACATTTTTGAAAACTAGAAACCCAGGGGAATCCAAGATGAGGTGACTTGTGGGTCTCGGACCAGGTTCTGTTACCCAGAATCCTTTGCAAACCTCAAAATGTGGCTAAAATAACACGTTTTCCTCACATTTCGGTGACAGAAAGTTCTGGAATCTGAGAGGAGCCACAAATTTCCTTCCACCCAGCTTTCCCCCAAGTCTCCCGATAAATATGATACCTCACTTGTGTGGTTAGGCCTGGTGCCTGCGACAGGAATAGATCACACAACGGTCAATGTTGGTCCTTACGTGAGGCAGCTGTTGACCCTGGGGTGATCCATTCCTGACACAGGCACTAGATGTAGGCACTGAAGTGGAGTAGTGTTTTTATCAGGACAGGTGAGGAGTCACTGGGTGGTAGGAATGTTGTGGATCCCAGCATATTCCTGTAGTTTGTGTGACAGAAATGCGAGAAAAATAGAGTTTTTTTTCAACATTTCAGCTTTGCAGGGTATTCTGGGTAAGAAAACTTTGGGGAATCCACACAAGTCACACCTCTGTGGACTCCCCCGAATGTCTAGTTTCCAGAAATGTTTGGGTTTAGTGTGTTTCTCTATATGGCCGCCGAATCCAGGACCAAAAACACAGGTGCCTGCCTTACAAAACCAGTTTGTTTTGCCATAGACAATTTTGATGTCTCCACAATATGATTTGGGTGGTGGAATTTGGGGCTGAACTAAATTGGTGAGCTCCCAAGAGAGCACTCTCTCTCTGCTTGCCGCCGCATTCACCTGCTCTCTGGGTTGGCCTAACCCACTATTACCCAGTTGCACGAACAGCTTGCGAAGGGACAGCAGGACTGTCCGCATCACCTCCCTCATAATGTACTGGAAGAGGAGTTTTCGAATGGGACTCCTCTGACTGAAAAATCACTCCCAGAGTCTGCGCCATTATCCTATCCCTCAGATGCTGTCTCAGTATCTGATGTCTCAGTCTCTGATCCTATGCCAGAGCGGTCCTCTATAACCCGAGTGCAGGCAGCAGTCATCCATCAAGATGCCATCTCTGCTATTGGCTAAACTGTTGCTCTAAAACACTAGCCTACGTAGACAGTCACAAAATCGATGGTGTGTGTGAGATACGTGCAACATTAGAGGCCACCTTACCTGCGCTTCTTCCCTCAATCAGCACGTACTTTCAAGACACTCAAAAAACACCTTGTCACATACCATTCGTCACAGTCTTTAGCACCTCCTGCGCCCAGTCCAACAATCATTATTGGTGCTCCCACTCCCTCCTCCTCGGATTCCCTTATTACCACCCAGCAAAAGTGCCCTTCATCTCTCCATAGACTTTACTAATGTACTCAGCTATTTACATAAAATACAGATGTGCTCTTTGCAGTAGGCATATAAACCTTCTGCGCTTCTTTATGGCACTAAAACTGCCACTAGACAAGTCGGACCCTTTTCCCCCCAGGGAAACCACACACATATTGACAAAAGTGATATATATATGACAGCCAACCACCTGAAACTCAACTCAAGCAAAACCGAAATAATCCTCTTTGGCCCACACAAAAACACCTGGGACCCCCCATGGTGTCCCACCACGCTAGGCCCTGCACCCACCCCCGCCAACCACGCACGCAACCTCAGCATCATCCTAGACTCCTCCCTCTCGATGACCCAACAAATCAACGCTCTTACCTCCTCATGCTTCAACAAACTCCGTATACTGAAAAACATTCAAATGGATCCCCACAGAGACCAGAAAAACTGTCACTCACGCACTCATCAGCAGCAGGCTTGATTACGGAAACGCCCTCTACGCCGGCACCACTCTAAAACTCAAGCGCAAACTACACGCATCCAGAACTCAGCAGCACGACTCATCCTCGACCTCCGCCGACACGAACACATCTCTCCACACCTCAAATCCCTCCACTGGCTCCCCATTGACAAAAGGATCACCTTCAAGATCCTCATCCTCGCACACAAATCACTCCACAACACAGGCCCTGCCTACCTCAACGAGAGTCAACTTCCACACCCCCACACGAAACGTCCGCTCAGCTGACCTCTCTCTCGCCTCTGTCCCCCTCATCAAACACACCACCACCGGGGGCAGATCCTTCTCCTACCTTGCACCCAAAACCTGGAACGCACTCAGAACCCACCTTCGCAAGACCCAAAACCTACTTCTTTTCAGGAAGGGCCTCAAAACCTGGCTTTTTGAACAGTGAACCTCCCAGCCCCTTTCCGCTCCCCCCACCCCCCCCACCCCCCCCCAGCGCCTTGAGACCCTCACAGGTGAGTAGCGCGCTTTATAAATCTCTTTGATGCAGATCTACCTCTATATATATATATATATATATATATATATATATATATATATATATATATATATATATCTACATAGATATATCTATAGATATATCCATGTACCTAGATATATCTATCTACATAGATATATATAGATATATACATATATTTTTTTTTAGTTGTTGTATGGCCGCCCCCCAAAAGTGAAATCCCTGGGAGCAGCACAGCTGCGATCGGGGGCCAGAAACAGTTTCAGAAGGCCTCGTAAGAAAGGGGAGAGTCTCCCCTTTCTTATGAGGCCTTTTCAAAGTGTTTCCTGGCCCCACCGATCGCAGCACAGCTGCGATCGGGGGGGCCAGGAAACCTGAAAGTGTTTCCTGGCCCCCGATCGCAGCACAGCTGCGACCGGGGGCCAGGAAACACTTTCAGGAAGGCCTCGTAAGAAAGGGGAGTGTCTCCCCTTTCTTACGAGGCCTTCCTGAAAGTGTTTCCTGGCCCCCGATTGCAGCTGTGCTGCGATCGGGGGCCAGGAAACACTTTCAGGAAGGCCTCGTAAGAAAGGGGAGACTCTCCCCTTTCTTACGAGGCCTTCCCGAACGTGTAAAAGGCCGTTTTCCCCATCAAAGCAGGAAGCGGCCGCAAGGCTGCTTCCTGCTTTGATGGGGAAAACACCTTTGCAACGTCAGCGCGCCTCGCGGCGCGCTGACGTCACAAAGGGGCGGGTGGGGGGCGGGGGGAGACACGGTAGCTTCCGTGTCTCCCCAGGGAAGTAAAAAAAAAAAAAAAAAATCCTCGGGTGCGACGCACCCGAGGATTTATTAATGCCCTTCCTGGTGTCGGCCACTGGTCGTGACCCGCACCAGGGAGGGTGTGTGGGCGTCGGCCAGTGGCCGACGCCCGCACCAAAGCGGTTAAGAAAAGTGGTGCTGTACCCAGTGCAGAGCCACTTTTCTTGCACCCCTTAGTGCCCCCCGAATGCCACCATGTGTGCACCGTATCTAAGATACAGTGACCCAGAGCAGTAGTGAGGGAATTAGCATCCGAATTTTTTACGCTAGTTTGGAGCTTTGTAGGATTAGCATAAACATTTTTGACGCTAATACTGCAAAGCCCATTGAGTTGGATTGTAAACAGTGATGTGCCTCTTTTTAACGCCTGCTCTGAAGCATATGAGGAATTTATGAATAATCTTTGGGGATTCCAGTTGCTTATAGTTATTAAAAACACTTCCCTATCTTTGAAAACAAATTTAACTTAATTTATACTATGCTACTGTGGTTGTGATGGTTTATGTATAATGGTTTTACCTTTGTTCTTTTTGTAAACCATTCCAACTTTATTTATAAAGTGAAACATATGCGAGTTTAGAAGAGTAAACACACGCTGTTGTCCGGTTCTTCAGATTTGAAGATCTGCTTCAGAAATAACCAGAACACCTATTGACTTCTGAAGAGAGATCTAAAACACACAGAACCCAAACTAGATGAGGGTTGCCTCTGCATTTTGAAAGTGCAGGGGTAATTACACTCCTTTGAGATCTTGTCACCTTCAGTTGCGCTTGCGCCATCTAATGAGTTATTTTAAGGGCCAGAGATCTATGTGGTATATTTGTGTCAGTCCCTATGATGAACCTAATGATAGACGGATGCAGATGTTCCTACTGCCTTTGCTCACACCCGAAAAGAACTAAGCTGGGCAAGATGATTGTATTTTTAAAAAACATTTAACTGAGCTTAATCCTGTGCATCCTTCAGCAAAAGCAAGGGCAGAGTATGTCCTTACTGCAGAACTTGTTGCAAGGATCTCTCTCAGTGACATTCTGGGAGACCACTCACTTTTCAAGATTCTTTGCCTTTAAAACTGAGCTAACAGCCCCACCCTCATAAATAAAAAAAAACTTTATACCACCGATCAAAGAAGAAATCGTTAAATGTGTTGATAATGAAAAAACATTTCTTCAAAAAATGTATGCATAACTACGAGACTTTCAAGGTTTTTCTAGTTCCCCACAGCTCACACCCACATACTCACAACCCTTTAGTATGGGCAGGATTCCGTACCTATGCATCTTGTTTCTCACCAAACTCACACTCATCACATGTGAACACTTTCCAGACACCTCAGCCTTCCACAGCCATTTTATTTCGGTATAATCTGGTCGCCAAATCTCCTTTCTGAGATTTTCATACCCATCTGATTCCCACATAGTCTCCTGTCTTGAATGTCCTCACCTTGGCACCACTCTACCTCATGTCTTACACGTAACGTTTCTTGCCTCAACCAGACCTTGGGGCATATTTATACTCTCATTTTTTTTACGCAAAAACGGCGCAAACGTAACTTTATATTTTGATGCTAGACCTGTCTAGTGTCAAAATATAGGAGTTAACGTCATTTTTTGGATGTGTGAACCCACCTTGCATCAATGAGATGCAAGGTAGGCGTTTCCATCCCAAAAAATGACTCTAAACCCGTAGTGCCATATTTATCCCCTGTGCAAAAATGGTGCATGGGTGGGAGGCAGGCCTAAATAATGGAGCTAAGCCTGCCTAGCGCTGTTATTTAACACCTGGGTCAGACCAGGCGTTAAGGTTCCTGGGGACCCATTACTGTAGCCAAACACCATGGAATGGACCCACAGGTGCCCAGGCTAAGCCCCAGGAACACCTCCACCTCACCAGAGGGTCACAAGAGGATGGGGGACTCCATCCCAGGTAAGTAGGGTAAGTATTGGTAAGTATTTTAAAAAAAATATCTAAGTGCCATTCGGGGCCCTGGCATGGGGCCCACTCCATGGCACTGGGTGCAGTGGCCATGCCCAGGTGACACTGGTCCCCTGTGCTGGCCATTGGGGTGGTGGGCATGACTCCTGTCTTTTATAAGACAGGAGTCATGTGTTATGGATGGTTGTGCTCAAGGAAATAATGTTAGGCTGGATAACAGCATTTTTTGCCTCTAACCAGCCTAGCGTAATTGTTTGAGGCAAAACTCCCTTCACCCCTACTGCCACCCCCTAGCCTCCTCCGCCCCTGGATAATATAATTTTTTCATATGGTAGTCCAAGCTTAGCGCAGGCTTGCTGCATTCCATAAATTTGGCGCCTGGCTAGCACTTTGGAATGACGCAAGCCGGCGGTAAACTTTTTGACGCAAAACTGCATTAGTGTAGTTTTGCACCAAAAAGTATAAATATGGGCCGTTGTGCTTTACCACTCAGTCACATATCTTTCCCCAACTACTTCCCATCCTAAGCAAAGGTAGTAATAGTAACATAAAAGCACTTCCCATAAGTGTCCAGTTATCAAACTAAGAAAGTGTGTTGTGGTGCTATGTGGTCAACAATGTCCTACTACCTCAAGACAACACAGTATGCATCACAAAAAATACACAACATATAAACATTTACTTAAGACCACATCACTCCAGCAAATGTATGTAGAACAGTAATTAATAGTTATTTAGAAGTCAAACAGTTTTTAGATCAGTCTTTGAAGAAACTTCAACGAAGATCCTCTTTAGTAGTAACCTTGTGGTTTATTTATATCAATAAAACGTTCTCCTTGACTTGGATTATTTCACATTTATTCAATCCATATGTTAACAATCCGTAGTCAATCTTTGCAATAACAAGCCAACACGTGTTTCGTCACACAGTGACTTTTTCAAGTCAGAAAAGTTAGCATGATGGGTCCTCTGTGGTTTTCAAATCAGTCAAATGTGAAAGCCGCGTTTAAGATTTATGGTAGGACATCTGTCACAATATGGTCCAAAGACCATAATTTCCGTAATGTCCCCAGTCTGGACGAATTCCAAGTATTCCAAGTTGTGTGGTTTTATTAGCAGTTTATAGGGCCATGATAAGTCGTATATCTTAATGAATTACCGAAGCGTCCATCGTATGAGTTAACTGGCAAAATACAAAGTGTGCATACTTTAGAGCCAGTTCCCAATTACTCAGCAAACAGAATGGTAACTCTTCATTGACAATGCTGTATAATCTGATAATTGTAAAGCAGATTTTGTTCTTCACAATTCCAGTTCCTGGTGTCTCTCATTGCTATCTGTAGCCTTTCATTCAACACAAGGTTAAATCTTTCAACCAACCTGTTAGAAATTAGGTCTCTAGTTGGTAGAGGTATGCACCCTGTCCAAGTAGGTACCACAATCCTAGTCACGGTAAGTCAAATACACTACCTAAGTTAAACTGTGGTCACCCTCTGGTAGCTTAGCACAGAGCAGTCAGGCTTAACTTAAGAGGCAATGTGTAAAGTATTTGTGCAAGACTTAGTTATAGTAACACAGTGAAAGACACCACAAAAAGACTCCACATCAGTTTAGAGTAAAACGAGACCAAAATGACAAAAATCCAATTAAAACAACAAAAATCCCCAAAAATGTCACAAATCCAATCAGATGAAGTTCAGATATTATTTTTTAAACATTACATGTAAAATAGTGCTTAGAAGTTACTAGCAATCAAAAGGTTACTTGAGGTTGCGAGGGCCCGGTGCAAATCCAAAACCCAAGCCAACCGTGATAGAGATTAGGACGGCTACAGAACCCATGCAGAACTTGCTGAAACAGTCCCTTTGATGGAGCAAAGCGTTGATGTCAAGGGCGCAATAGGTCAGTGTTTTCCACGCTGTCCGGTCACTGCATCCTCATCGGGATCCACAGGATCCACTGAAGTGTCATTGTTGAGCTACACAAAGTTTCGTCATTGAGCCTCGCAGGCTGTGAACATCTGTCACCGAACAGATGCTTTGTAGTCATAGAAGGAGCGATGCGCCGATTTTTCACATGCACTTGAGGCAATGCATCTGTTTTTGCAGAAATTGCCTACAGAACCCACCTCTGAGGCCCAGGACTAGTGGGGATTACCTCAAGCAAGGGTAGGACTCAAAGATGGCCAGCAGCCCAGGAGATTGCAGGCAGTCTTTGATGTCCCTGAGACTGCAGTAGAAAATAGGGCAAGACAACAAGCCTTTGGAGAATCTTGGGTTCCAGGATATAGAGAACAGGTCCGGTCCTCACAGCAGGCAAGAAGCAGCAGGGAGAAGGCCAATACAACAAAGCAACTATCAAAGTGGCAGTCTCATCTAAAGCACAGCAGAAGCAAGCAGTAGGCCAACAGAGCAGTGCAGTTGCAGAGTAGCAATCTCTCCTCGCAGCACAGCAGTCCTTCTTCCTAGCATAATGTCCTTGGGTCAGTATTTAGTCGGGTTTAGTGTCCAGTAATTATACCCAAATGTGCCTATGGAGTGGGGGAGACTTCAAAGAGGCATTTAAAGATCACAAGGCCCCTGCTCTTCCTTTCCTGACTCCAGATACTCTACAGGGCATTATGCAGCCCTTTGTGTTAGGAGAGGCACAACTGTATTCAGGTTTAAGTGTGAGCTCTTCCCAGGAAGACCCATCAGCCTGGTGATGGGCCATCAGGATGCAAATGTCACACTCAAACTCCCTTTGTATGCAACTGTCTAGAGGGAATGCACAAAGCCCAGGTGTCATCTACCCCAGACATGTATTCAGAGACAGACAGAGGCACAGAATGGTTAAAGTAAGGAAATGTCAGCTTTCTAAAAGTGGCATTTTCAAACTCTGACTTCACTATAAGTTGTGATTTTAAATTGTGTGTTCAGTAACACCATACTCCACATTTCTATCTCTTCCCAAATGGAAATTACACTTAAACGATGTTTTAAGGTAACCCAAATGCTATCCTATTGGAAAGATAGGCCTAGCAATAGTGAAAAATACATTTAAGGGTTTTTCACTACAGGGACTTGTTAAATGTAAAAGTGCACTTTCTAAATACACTTCACCCTGCCCTTGGAACTCAATAGGGCCTACCTTAGGGGTGATGTACATGCAATAAAAAGGAAGATTTGGACCTGACAAGTGGGTACACTTGCCAGGTCGAAATGGAAGTTTGAAAACTGCACATACGGGCTTTATAGTGGCAGACTTGAAACATGTTTGAAGGGCTACTATAGTGGGTGGCACAATCAGTGCTGCGGGTAGCATTTAATTTACAGGTCCTGGACACATATAGGGGTTCATTATGACCCTGGCGGAAGGCGGAGAAGCGGCGGTAAGACCGTCAACAGGCTGGCGGTCTTTTTTTGGCATTATGACCATGGCGGTTACCGCCATGGACATCCGCTGGTTCTCCGTTCCGCCTGCCGGGCTGGAGACCTGGGTCTCCAGCCCGGCGGCCGTCACTATACCGCCGGCGGTATTTTGAAACCGCCATGAAAACCATGGCGGTCAGCACTATCAGTGCCAGGGAATTGCTTCCCTGGCACTGATAGGGGTCTCCCCCACCCCAACTCCAGCTGTCTATGTCAAGAGCCAGGCCACAGGCCATCCATGGCTTTCTGACCTTTGATGATTCTCTGAGTTGGGGCAGTAGCCCCAGGTACCTTCCTCCATTCTTTCACTCTCCCTCCCTTCAGTTCGGGCTTGGTATCCTGACACTGGTCCTTCAGCCAAGGGTCTGTGCCCTTAGGTTGAACATGTGCCTGGCAAGCCAGAACTTCCAGGGGAGTACAACTACCACCCATGAGGGAAACACACTCTGCATGTATTGTGCGAGCATCTACCTGGTGCATGTCCCCTGTCCTCTTTCCCCTGTGACAGTGCATGGTGCCCCACCCCAAGCTAGAAGTGGCCTCACCAGGGTCAGTTTTGGGGTACTCTGACCTAAGAACTGACAACCCCGGATCCTCTGATCCTCCCACTTTGGACCGTTTCCATCTCTTACCCCTCCATCTGGACTTCTGCACCCTCCTCTGTGGATTGGTACTGCTAGAAACCATAACTGGCTGGATGATACTTGTGACAGCTCCTCCCCGCATTTCTTCCGGACACTGTTTCCACCTCCTGCACCTTCATATGGTCTTCTGTACCCTGCTCTCTGTGGTCACAGAACGTACAATCCACAAGATGTTGGCGTAGCTCTGGAAAACAGTGACTGAACATGTGCTCACTAGCAATGAAATTATACAGCCTCTCAAATGTGTTCACCATACTACCCTTAACCCAACCATCCAGTGAGCTGCAAAAGGGGCCCACAAAATACCCCCAGAAATAGTGAGGCACTTTCCTACTGCCTCTGAGCCTCAATTTGCACTCCAATGGGGTGAATCCATATCTCTTGACAATGGTCTCCTTCATGGTAGGATAACTTCGACTGCCTCTCCCGTCTAAGGCCAGTAGGGTACCCTTCCCATCGCCAGGTACACACCTTCATAGGATAGCCCCCATTTCTCCTCAGGGGTCCTGTGTGCTACTAGAGTGACCTCATACACCCCAAACCACCAGTCTATGTCATCCCCCTCCCTGAAGTAAGGCACCTAATCTTTGAGTGTGTGGACCTCTCCTTCAGTACTGGGCTGGTACTTCTGCTGCCACCACTGGACTCTGCTTGCTTTGCTTGTAAGCTCAGTTCCTTTAGATTCAGTTCATGAGCCAGCAAGAGCTTCCTGTCTTCCATAGCTCTCTCATTCTCAGCTGCCTTCATGGCAAGTTTTTCCCAGACTAGGGCCCTTTCAGCCTCAGCCACCCTCTCCTTTGCCAGGGCTTTATCAGCCTCAGCGTTGAAGCCAGTTGGGCCAGCTGCATTCTCAGGTCCCTCTCAGCCTGTCTGTCCATGGACTCCTCACAGGACAGGGTTTGAGAGGAGGCTGCTTTCTGCATGTGATTCAGCAGAGGACTTCCTCTTTGTGGGCTTCCCTCTCTACTCTGGAGCCTCTGCAAATAATTTTTTCTCTGCCTTCTTCTCCGGGCCACTACCCTCTTGGGCCTTGAATCATCAAGGAGGAGCTTCAAATTTGTTACCCGACCAAAAAAAAACAACTAGTCCTAAAGCAATTCCACAACAAATAAAATATGAAAAAATAAATGTTACTCTGAAGATGGGGAAAGGGAAGGAGGCTATTTGCATACAGCTTATTTTAATCCATGTAGAATGACTTACACCAGGGTTTAGCTTTAATGGTTTTTGGGGTGCGACCCCCACAAATAAATGCATTGTTGCTTTGGCATTTGGATCTGGAGCCCTGACTGGGTCTGAGTACAGAATTAAAGAAAAAATAGTGACCTTTGATGTAAATAGAGGAGAGAGGGAGACAGAGGTACCCATCTGGTGGTAGAATTTCAAAATGTAAAACTAGATAACCTG
The DNA here is from genome assembly GCF_031143425.1 of Pleurodeles waltl. NCBI lineage: Eukaryota > Metazoa > Chordata > Amphibia > Caudata > Salamandridae > Pleurodeles > Pleurodeles waltl. The sequence continues at coordinate 1,375,246,666 of NC_090445.1, read as the reverse complement.
GATTCTATACCAGTTCCACCAGGTCCAAATTGTGTGATCCTAGGTAAATATTTTATTGCACAGGACCTCCTTTTTCTTTATTATCACATATAAGCACACTTTTAAATACTTGGAGTTTAGTATTTGTGTGGTAAAAGTATCCCCTGTGTTTGATTTAATAGACTATTATGTTGCTCCTAAGAATCTAGGCCTTGTTTAGGGTTACAGGACTGCTACTTGCTCTTAGTTCACTAGTGTCATAATCATTGTCTGGTGAGCCATGGATGTTTTCTAAAAATGATTCCTTTTAAATAAACGTCAGTCTATGCTGTTAAATAGTCTGATATTTTGTGCACAGTATACATGCCAAATGTTTCATGGTCCAACTTGTGCACCTGATTTTAGAGCCAAACCAGATCCATAGTTCAGCTCTGGTTTGCCCTATTGATTAATTGCCTGTGCGCCCTCCTCTATTTGCAACTCTTGCTTAGTATATGGGGCTGTCGCTCACTTGATAAAATGATTAGTAAGTGGCAAAAACTAGAAACATGGAGCCCTGTCCACATGCACCGATTTGACAACTCTACCATCAAGTCGTCTTGTAGCAGAGAATAAGAAGAATGCGTGAAGTGAAAATACATTTAAAATAGGTGATCCCAGGGCAGGTATAGAAGGCAGTTGTGTTGTATGAGACTGTAGCCATGGTTCCCAAGGAGAACTACCAGGCTTAGGTGGGACGGACAGGGGTGTTCTTCAGCAGAAGTGTCGGGTGTGACACTGTGGTAGATTGTGTGTTAGATAGTAGAATAGGAAGAATGCTAGGGGCGGGGCTGTGTTCTCTTTGACATCACATTAGAGTGTTTAGGAGTGGAAGTTCTGGATGGATTCTTGTGGAAGGCAGTTGGACTGGAGGAGAGCTGTATAGTTAAGGTGTTTTCTGATCTGTGGATGGGATACTCTTAATAAAGAACCCACGAAATTTACTCTGGATCCTCTACTTCTTTATAATTTGGCTACAAGGTGACCCTAGGAGTATCCTAACACAGGAACACAGAGAAGTTCTGGATTTTGTGCTTCCTCGAAGATCACCTGTTTCCCGTGTACCTAACAGTGCCATTACTTCAAGCTAGAAACTACAGGATGACCCACCTTTACATGAGGTTATCATGTTGGCTAAAAGTGTGGAACATACGTTAGCATGTGTCGAAGAATTGGAAAGAGGAAGAAACCTATCGATAAATAAGGTTACTGTAAAAAAAGAAAATGTAAAGAAAGAAGGTGATTGTGACAAAGGAGACGACAGAGTCACTCAAGAACAATGGCCCAAATTCAAGGATGCAAGGTGTTTTTGCTGCGGCAACAATGGGCATTACGCTTCCTATAAGAAATGCCCAGCCATTAATGTAACCTGAAGACTTTGTAACAAAAAGGGTAATTTCGCTAAGTGCTGTAAATCATCTAAAAGTCAAACGTCTGTGAAGGTGGTTGAGGATTGTGTACTGTCCGTCTCCTCCAATGTTAAAAATAAATTACCCACAGGATAAAGTTACCATCTTAGGATTCAATAGTGAAGTTTTATTTGACTCAGGTGTGTGGTTAACTTTAGTATCAAGTGAGTTATTTGACGAACATCTTAGCCATAAAGTTGATATGAAAGAGCCGGATGTCATTCCTGGTGCCTACGGGGGTCAGACCATAGACTTGAGAGGATATTTCGAATCGGAGATCACATTTAAAATGAACACTGTATTTGGGAAGATTTATGTTCCTGTCAAAGGGGACAGTGTCTTGAGCTGGCCACACCAAAGGGATCTAAACATAATTTTAGATCCTAATTCTTCAGCGCCAGTTATGATTAAAGAAGAACTTGTTGCAAAATGTGAAATGGTGTCTGCAGTTTCTATCGTTGCTGGTGATGCAGAAGAGGCTCCTGGTTTTGTCAAAGAGTTCAGTCAGGTATTCAGTGACAATTTAGGTTGCCTGAAAAAATATGTTCATCGTATAAGAATTAAAGAAGGATCAGTGCCAGTGGTAGCAAAGGTGCGTCAAATCCCCATCTCTGTGAAGGACGATGTTGAAAGAGAAATACAGAGATTGTGTAATGAAGACATTATTGAACTGGTAGAATCATCTGAGTGGGTTTCGCCCATTGTGGTCGCACACAAACAAACAAGAGAAATCAGGTTGTGTGTGGATTTAAGAAATTTAAACAGGTGCGTTGTCAGTGATCAATTCCCTCTGCCAAACATCACTGAGATGGTCACGTTGCTGCATGGGTCAAAGATTTACAGCAAGATGGATCTAATGTCGGCTCACCATCAAGTCATGCTAGATCATGATTCTAGAGACTACATGACTTTTATCACGCCGTTTGGGACCTTCAGATATAAGAGGATGCCGTTTGGTCTAGTGTCTGCAGCTGTGTTGTTTCAACGCATTATGTACAACTCGTTTGGTTCGGAGCCGGGGGTAAAATGCTTCCAAGATGACATTCTAATTCATGGACAAACAGAGGCAGAATATGAGATGAGAGTCAGGAGGGTTCTTACCATTTTGAGGGAGCATGGTTTAACTTTGAAGCTTAAAAAATGTTCTTTCTGCAGGACTGAAGTGGAGTATCTGGGTCACAAAATAACATCCAAAGGAGTGTGTCCGAAGGAAAGTCTAGTGGTGAACATTATAAACTTATGCAATCCAGAAAAAAAAGAGGAACTGTTGTCCTTTCTTGGAATGGTAGAATTCCATGCCAATTTGTTGCCGAATTTGGCTTCAAACACAGTGCACATGCGGAAGTTACTTAAAAAGGGTTGTGAATTTATCTGTAATGAAGAATGTAAGGAAGAGTTTGAGAGTATAAAAAGGGATCTATCAGGTGCTGAAAGTTTGAAGTCATTTGATCCGGATAAACAAAGTGTCATTATGACGGATGCAAGTATGAAAGGTTTAGGTGCTGTTTTGCTGCAAGAAACAGATGAGAGGGTTCTCAAACCTATTGTTTATTGTTCCAGAACATTGCGTGGAGCAGAAATCAACTGTTCCATTATTGAGAAAGAAGCCTTGAGTGTGTTTTTGGCTGTTCACAAATTAAGGAATTTTCAATGGGGAAAGGAATTTTTGGTCTTAACTGATCATAAACCTTTGGTGGAAGTATTCATGAGTAAAGGTCTTGATACGATTTCCAGTAGAATCAGTGGGTGGGTTGTTGGTCTACAGGATTTTGCATTCAAAGTACTTTATGTTCCAGGGTCTGATAATAGGATGGCTGACTGTTTATCTAGACTTAGTACAGAGACGGAAGTGTGTTCGGAAAGGAGTCTGGAAAGTGAAATAAGTGTGTGTAGTATAACAGAAGGAATTGTAAGTCGAGAGGAATGGGAGAAGGCGGTTGTAGAGGATGATGTTTTGCAACGAGTATGCAAAAAAGTTTGTGAGGGATGGAGTGTGGATGCCAAGCGTGAGAGGGAATTAGAAGGATTTGTAAAAGTTAAAGAGGAGTTATTTGTAGATGGTGGTGTGCTTTTGTGAGGCTCAAGATTAGTAGTTCCTTCCAGATTGAGGGAGAAGATAATGGATTTAGGACATGAAGGGCACCAGGGAATGGGCAAAACTAAAGCCAGAATCTGTCTTAATTACTGGTGGCCAGGGATGGATCTTATGATTGAAAGAAGGATTAGAGATTGTTAGGATTGTTGCAATAGTGACAAGGTATATAAGACTAGAGTACCACCTATGGGAGTTAGAATAGTGTCGCATAAACCATGGGAGGTTGTGGCTCTCGACGTGGTTGGACCCATTCATGTGAAGGGTGGATGTAACTATATTTTGGTTTTGGTCGATCAATTTTCTAGATGGGCTGAATTATGCATTGGTTGCAGTATGGAAGCAAGAAAAATACTTGATTTTCTGAGCAAAATTTCTAATCGTGAAGGTTATCCTAATGCTATTGTGACGGATAATGGTCCACAGGAAATGGAATCTTATCTTAAAGAAAGAGGAATTAGACATAATAAGTGTTCACTATATCATCCTGAAGGAAATGGTATGGTCGAGAGTTTTAACAGATGTGTTAAGGAGTGCTTACAATTGGAGGTTGCGGCTAACAGGAATTGGAAGGATGGTCTTAAAAGTTTTCTGCATGCATATAGGGTTTCTCTCCACACAACAACTGGTAAGGTTCCTTTTGAATTGTTTAGAGGACGCAGAGCCAATACTTTATTAGCACCAGGTTGGGTAAGTTGGGGAAAACTGACTGTGTCTTGTGGGATGACATGAGAGACAGGGATGAGCATGAAAGGAAATGTGTGCAGAGGAGAAAGGAATATTATGATGATAAGAAGAACACGTGTGAAATTGATGTGAAAGTGGGGGACAAAGATTTAATTAAGCAACCAATGTTGCGCAAAAGTGGGAGCAGATTTATGGGTCCTTTGAAGTCATAAAACAGTTTAGAAATGCTGTAAAGATCAGAGATGGGAGAGTGTGGAATCTCAATCGGGTGGTAGTTTCAAAGAAAGGTTCATGAATTTAATCTTCTGTATGTATACATTCGTATTTATTGCATTTATTCTTAATTTGTCTTAACGTAATGTTATTTTTCTTTTCTTAAGAGGGAAGTTGTGTGGTAGATTGTGTGTTAGTTAGTAGAATAGGAAGAATGCTAGGGGTTGGGCTGTGTTCTCTTTGACATCACATTAGAGTGTTTAGGAGTGGAAAATCTGGATGGATTCTTGTGGAAGGCGGTTGGACTGGAGGAGAGCTGTAAAGTTAAGGTGTTTTCTGATCTGTGGGTGGGATACTCTTAATGAAGAACCTACGAATTTTACCCTGGATCCTTTACTTCTTTACAGACACCCCTCAAATGCCTTCTTGGTTTGATATTTGGGCTTGGGAGCCCTGAGTTGGATCTGCTATGTCTGTGTTATTTTTTTCTTGTTGTTCCTATTTCATTAGGAGGATTTAACTTGCTCATTTTTTGGATTGGAATGACAAGTTTACAAAAAACATAGTATATCTGGACACAAAGGAGTACTCTTTGAATGGACACAAATTTGCTACTGTTTGGAACCCACAAAGATTGACAGAAGAAGATTTGGCAAGCTACCCAAGTCTAAAGATTCCAGGCATACTACTGACAATTAAACACCCAATGAATGATGGGGTAAATGCTTGCAAATAGTCCATCCAGTGCAATCACTACGGGAAGCACTCCAATCCATTGCTTTTATCCACTGTGCCCCTCTAAACAAGGGCCCATCTAATACAAATCAATACTGACCTTGTTTCTCATGGAAACAGTGCATCCTGAAAATTGGTCACGTCACCCCTATACCCTGCACCCCATTACTTTTTTAGTTTAGAAATTTGAGAAGAGCATTAATAGTTTGCAATGCCCTTGTGGTTAATTACACTTCTCGCAGTTACAGGAGTGAGCTGTACAGAAGAACATATAATGAAGAAAAGAGCAATTAACCGCTTTTAGCACTGCCAAGCACATGGACAATAAGGCAGTTAGGACCTGCCACCAAAACATCCTCCAATAAAGGAAGTAAAACAAGTCAACAGTCCTTTTTTTGCTCTACGCCCCATTGTTCACGCACTCTGAATGGAGTAAATGAAAGCAACAGTAGTCAGTGCTTCCGTTCTGAGCTTTCTGGCCATATTACATAAAGTGAGCACTGGCTGAGATCATTGCTTTGGGCTGGTTAGTATCTAAAGTGGTTGAAGGGTTAAAGAAGCACTCTTTTACCACCTTAGAAATGGGTAAATAGCTGCCTGTTGCAGGAACTTTAAGGCATGTACTTCTTTTGCCTGGGAATATATTGTTTGTTAACATATAGAAAGTAAATAACTAAACATAATGGAATAAAATACACAAAGCAACATACCACCACAATCAAAGCAGGACATGGCACATCACAACATAACAGAACAAAAACTGCAGTAAAACTAATCATAAGCACATTGTACTGATGCAGCACAAAAAGACAGAAGCACAAAAAAACAAGCATTTGCAATGCAATGGGTCTTCTGTTTGCTCGAGTTAGAGCTATTAGTGTCGTAAATTCCTTACTGGACTTTTCTTGCCACATAAATTGAACATGAAAAGTAAAACAGTTGACATAAGCTAGCCGATTCAAAGTGCTGTGGCTGCCATGAGCGCAAAGGAGAGACACAAAAGGAAAAAGAAGTTTGCTCGCAGTCAAATGTATCAGCAAACATGCAATTATCCATGTAACTGGGTTGAGGGGCAAGGCGGTAACAAAACTGTCCCAAGGAGGGACAAACGTAAAGCATTTTCCAAAAATAACAAATGATTTTTGAAAGGCAAGCCCATGATGAGTGTTAGTGATGGTCGTGCGGTGGGTGTGGTTAAAAGCCCACAGATAGATTACAACAGGCCAGAGGGTTTGCGTGCTCGACCTAACAACAGACCACATCACCAGCACCATGAAATGCCATACAGCAAAAGTGCAGAAACATTTTAGTCACACATTAAAACATACAAATCCTGTTTCTGTAATATGGTGGCAAAAGGTGTTCTAAGCAAACGGTACTTCAATAGCACTAGTCAAAAATCTTTTGTGATCTGGCCCTATATTGGAATTACTGTAGATCAATATTGACCAGAAGGGAAATTTAGGAGCTAGTAGTAAAAACAAAGCATAGGCTGATACTTTCTAAGTGATCACTGGTGCATACGGTGCTCCCCGTGGAGGCACTTGTTGCTGAAATAAACTGTTTTGATATGTTTATAGGTTATCTTTGTTATTTTAAGACTAGAAAATAAAAACACTTCTTGCATGTTTTCCCTTGATGTTCAAGGTCGGTTGCTTGGGTAAGGGTATAAAAACACCCTCAGAATTCTGACCAATCAGAGTGATTCCCTTTTTTCAGTGTCCCTGGCCATCACCCTAAGTTGACACCTGTTATTGACGAGAAACAGATAAAGGTGATATAGGATGATGGCTTGCTTTCTGTGATTCTGCAAGTATAAATATTGTCTCTTTTTATCTGAAGGAGGTTGACTTGTTTAGACTGCTCTGTCTTACAATTAGAAGCTGAATTTGGTAGCACATCAATGTCTTTACAAATATCGGCAGATCTGGCATCTTGGGTTTGGAACTTAAATGCCAGTCAACATAGAAATGTGCGGTCCGCATTTTGTGAAGCTGGCGCTCCCATTCAGAGAAGAGACTCGAAATCATTAGCTGAACATCGCACAAAACGAAATTCTTCTTTGAGAACGAAGAATGTTTTACAGCTACTTCTGCTCATTAAACCTGTGAACATTTATGAGAAAATGTCCTTTTAGTGTTTTGTAATAATAATAAATAATACCATTTATAATCGTTACTTCAGCCAAATATTGCACGGGGTTAGGCATCTTCCCATCTTTAAAACTCAGAAGCAAATAATGATTTGCAGTAAAATTCAATTTCAGGTTTGAGGGGTCTTACATGCATATCTATTTCATCTAGGTATCGCTGCTTCTGGGGAGATAGCTAAGTAGTAGAAACCCTATTGGGTTAAAATCACAGAGAGTGAGCTCTAGGACAGCTCCCTTTCAGACTTTGGCTTCCTCGAGGAGGGAAGTGGGTGGGGTTTAGCCCATTTGAGACACAGACCTGAGCTTTTGTCAATCACATCTTCTGACCTGTGGCTCATCTGTCACAGAAGTGGCAGACTTGTCCCTGGGGAAGGGGTGAGTCTTAGGGACAGCTGCTTGATAAAAGTTTGTTCAGAACTAAGGTGAACCATATCATTCACATACCCCAAGGATAAGAGGAGGGTTGATACGTTTCTTTTGTATGTAAGAGGTATGGTATTGATCTGTCCCGGATTCCTCTCATTGCAGGTGAACACTGAGAGTGTCTCCCAGAATGTACAAATATCTAGGGGCCTCATTAGGAGTTTGGTGGTCTCACCATGGGATCGGCAAACCTGGGGGAAGGACGCCATCGCCATGGTGGTGGTGTCCCCCCTGCCTGGTCAGACTGGGGGAACTTTCCAATAGAGCATTCCCGATGGTCAGAGTGGCAAGAGAAGTGCTATGAAATAGCACTTGGCTCCCTTAAAGTAGCCCAGTGCTATCTCATAGCACAGAGGGGGCAGACCCGCATCCTCGGAATGCACACTGTCTGCAAAGCAGACAGAGCTCATTCCGATGATGCTGGGTAGGGTGGCCCCTGGACTGAACATGCCATGGGCAGTGCAGGTGCCCCACTGTGGCCCCCAGCACTTGTCCTCTTCTAGCCATTTCATGGCAGGTGGAGAAGTGTGGCACAATGGTTAGAGTGGCAGACCCTGATGCAGAGATTTGGCTTGGAACCAGGGTTCAATTCCTGCCTTGGTGGTTCTTGGGCTCAATTCCCTTGGACCAGATAATTCTCGCCTCAGTGCCTAATCTAATTAATGGGTCCCACTCTGGGCAATAGCTTGCTTAATCTCCACAATGACCCTCACAGCACTTGGATGCCTGGCTTCACTCTGGGTGTGCTCAGCTTTGGGTGCCTCACAAGGAAAAGTCAGGAGGGGTTCCACAGCAGTATGTGTACAGTGCCTTGGGACCCTAACAGGTGAGTAGTGTGCTATACAAGTGCGAAGTTTTTTACATGAAAAGGCTGGTGGAGAACAAGGTTGAAAACAGCCAGACAGCAAGCACTGAGTTCAGCAGCAAAGACCGCCATCACCCTGTCAGGGTCTGTGATCCTGGTGGGGATGGCAGTCTTTAGGCAGGTCCGCCCCCTAACTCGTAATGTGGTGGTCAGACCGCCAAAGTTGCGGCAGTCAGACTGCCACTGTGAGGCTGGCAGTCCTAAGACCACCAGCCTCCTAATGAGGCCCTACATTTCTAAGAGAAAGTCAGTGAATGTGTATATCAGGTTCCCATTCAGCCCTCCTAAACCAGCATAAGCACCGAATCATGACATTCACTGAAGTATTCCACTCTATGTGCATGGCTTTAAATACTAGCAAGCACTGTGAGTATGTGACTAGAGCCACTGGTGAGTAGCAGGTTTCTGAGTGTTCAATTCAGGCTGACATACAGCATGGTCTCACATAGGCCCTGGTGAAATTTCCGATACCATGGCATAACCTCAAATGATTTCAGTAATTTTATGTTGCACCTGTTACCCAAAATTATCAAAATGACACTGTTATGCCACATCAAACAATTATGCGATGTTCGCAGCACAAAGGTGCACAGGAACAATGGAAACGACCAGAACTCGAGTAGCTGGTGTTTGTGACACTTATTTTTTGCTCTCCTTTCTAGCACAAAATACATAATTACATAAAAATAGAATGGGAGGTCATATTTTGCACTAAAATGTGGGCCGATATATCAGTTTTGTTCTAAGCGTAATTATATATTTTTTGCCTAACTTCCACGAAATGTTGCATAATTAATTACGCTAATGACAGTTTGCAAATCTTGCAAACTCCACGTCTCAGCAACTCAGAGCTACAGGTTTGTGAAGTTGCGTAGTTTTTTCCCTTGTATATCGTGTAATTCTTACAATAGCTCCTGAAACAGCTCCATCAGTTTGAAAATCAGAAATTTTAGAATGCTTTTTAAAGAGATTTACTTTTTGAGCATCAATTTGAAAAAATACAGATACCATCTCTTGTGATGGTCCATTGTTATCAGACATTTCTGCTGGATGCAACTCAGCTCTGAGAGAATGGTTTGCAGTCAGCAAAGAGGTAGGGAAAATAGAGAAGTACAGAGCAGCTGAAAAATCAAACTCTATGCGAGATTACACTTGCGTAATAAAAATGACCCAGGTACAGAACAGAACCACAAATAAAAATGTAAGAGAGACTCAACCTTGTGACAAATAGGGAAAGAGAACATTGCAACATAGTTTCATTGGACTGCTCATCTTCAACACAAGACTCCGTGGATTGTAGTTTGAGTGCTACCAATCGAGGACGCCTGGACGCATGATGAAGCGACAACAACCAAAGCAAAAGTAAATAGTCAGCACCATGGTCTTTCAGAATCCCCTGCACAAAGACTGACTAAAGGTTGGAAATCCGTAGTATAAGTTGACAAGGAGGCTGTTATCAATGGCTGTACTTATGTACACATTACAAGACCCTCAACCTCTTACTTACTTATGCCCACGTAAACACAGCTGCTATGTGCACAGTTCGGAGCACTGTTCACGTTCTCAGAAAAACACCACACTGCATCCATGTACTCTTCCAACCACACATGCATGCTCCAGCCTACCACTATACAGTAGAGACATGACAGCATTTCATGTGGTAGCAGCATGACATACAAACATGACATACAAACATGAACTAACAATCGCCATGATATCAGCATCTTTACTGCTGAATTCTCAAATAAAGGCGGACTAAAGAGCAAAAGGTCAAACTGGGGGTACTCCAGGGCAAATATCTATCAATGGCTGGCTTGAAAAAGCAGTGGCGGGGGCTCCATAACACACTAGTTAAAGATAGAAGCTATAATTTATGATCAGGAAATGGCAGACCATGGAAGCAAATAGTGGGGGGATTGTGATCTTGTGGTAGTCTGCCCTTTAACATCCCAGAATACTGGGTATACAGAGAAGTTAGAACATTTGATAAACAATTTTTAGCCATGTTTTGAAAGCAGCAGGGCATTGGACCACACCCTTCATTGAGGATCAAATCAAAATTAGTAGTTAATCTACTTAGGACAATTACGATTGGGTGCACTGACCCCTCGGTATCACAAATGCCATTAAAGGAAGGGGCCATTCAGATGCAAAAGAGTGTATTGTGTTTGTTGAATCGAAATATTCATGGAAATCAACTTGAGGGAGTGAAGTGACCCCTCCTACAATTATGTGTTTTGAAGTTCCTCAAATTTCGGTGATAAGTCCTTATATGTAAATATTGGGAAGCCAAATTTGCAGTCATCAGTCATTGAGGTGCCCGGAAATCTTGGAGCAAGTTGTCTATGCCGGACACTATCAGTTCAGAGCCAGTTCATTGTCTTCAATGAAACTTTCATTCCAATGTTCTAACTAGATAATGTGGGAGCTGAACCCCAAATATTATCTGAACCACAATATTAGATCACCCAATATTTACCAAAATAATCTGGCTTCAAAATTTCAAGTTGAGCTAGCTGTTAGAGACTACACTCCCCATCAGGAAAACACAACGTAGCAGCGTTTAAACACAATAAAATGTCAGGCATATAAAGGAGTGATTTCGAGTCAAAAATAGAGCAAAAGTGTATTTATTACAGAATAAATAAAAATTAGGCACATAGAAATAAATGCGTAGATCACAATGAAGGCTCCATACAGAAGTACAGATAAACACAAAATCACAAAATTATACAGTCCCTAGTTAGGCATAATCTAAGAACAATGATCAGTCTCAGACTCATGTAGAGCACCGACAGCATGCCAAATCACCAAAGAGGAAAATTGCAAAACAATCTTTCATAATACAGAATCACAGAGTTTTTATAGGATATTCATACAAGCAATTAATAGAGTCTGCATATTCATCATGGTATGATCATGGCTAGGGCCACAGTTGGCAAATGAGAAACAACAATGTAATAATTAAAAACTATGCAATTAGTTAACACTAAGGGGGTAATTTTGACCCTGGCGGTACGAGACCGCCAGGGCTAAAATGACGGAAGCACTGCCAACAGGCTGGCGGTGCTTCCTGGCCTATTATGACTGCGGCGGAAGCACCGCGGTCGCACCGCCGGGGCCGGTGGTATTCTGCCACATTTGCCCCGGCGGTGATATTCCACCTGGGCAGTGCTGCTTGCAGCACTGCCCAGGGGATTATGAGTCCCCTTTCCGCCAGCCTTTTCCTGGCGGTTTGAACCGCCAGGAAAAGGCTGGCGGAAAGGGGAGTCGCAGGGCCCCCTGACAGGGCCCCATGGAGCTTTTCACTGTCTGCATAGCAGACAGTGAAAAGCGCGATGGGTGCAACTGCACCCGTCGCACAGCCGCAACACCGCCGGCTCGATTTGGAGTCGGCTCCTGTGTTGCGGCCGAGATCCCCGCTGGGATCTCCAAATGGCTGCGGCGGGAGTGTGGCCACATTGGCGGCCGCCCGGCAGTCCGATCTTTGCGACCCCCTAACTCATTTTTTAAGGGAATAGAAATCTTCTGCTTGCTTCCTCAGGAGCTGCTATAATTCAAAAGAAACATTTCTTAAGCAAATGGCTCACAGAACTACCATCAACATGTCTCACGCAGAACTTCCAGTGGAAGTCCTTGAAAATGATATATTTGGTAGATCCTGGAAGCCTCACTCACAATAACAAATGTTGTACAATTCTGTTATATTGATGTAATTCACTTGATGCTCTGCAGAAACAAAGGGAGAGATGGCTTCGCAGCAGGACACTGATTGGTAGGGGGAATGAGCAGGAGAAATTTAACAGAACACAAGGAACTGCATCCATTTTATAATAATGGTGTTCAACATGAAAATACGGCAGAACTATTTACAGTTTTATTTACTCTTCTAAATGACCTAAGTAACTAGTTTCATGTGCAATCTCATCAATTAATCAGTTCCGACTCTATGCATCATTAAAACTCAAATTATGAAAAAAAAATCACATATTATTTACACATTTTGCATATTTTGGTAAATGCTATAACAATGATGATGACTTTTTAAACAAGGTGAATTCCATGGGCACTGCATTATCCTAAGAAACATTACCCATCAGATCTTCATATATGGGTATGTTTATTTTGATCAACCATAAGGCTTTTTTCCTTATTTCTCTGACAAAGCACTGGCTTATGAATGTATGAAACTCACCCACCAAACTAGGAAGTTAGTATACCAGGTTCTCAATCGAAGGCCTCTTAGTCCCATAATAGGGCACAGTGACAAAAATTCAAAATCATCATTGTAAATGTTGCTAATCTATGTTTGAATCTGGGGATACAGGAAACCTCAGTACAAATGTGCAATGCTACAGTTGTGGTTTTCCTACGTATACTCTAATCTATGCAGATTTTAATACTTTTAACCTCATTCTCCTACTGATAAGGCCATTCGTGCTTATGCTGGCCAGTAGTGTTTGGTTGTCTACTAAAGAAACATGAGGAAGCTGAATACTAGAGGTCAGTTTGTAATGGATCTATGAATATTTTGTACTTTAAGACCCTTGGGGTGTATTTTCTAATGGGCTTTCCACCTAGACCAATGTGACACAGAGGGTCTCCTTGTAGTACATTGGTTTCATTGGAGTTGTATGCTTTTTTTCTATTGTTGAGTGGTAGGGAAGTGATCACAGCTAAGTGGTGTAGTTGAGTTGGTCCAATTAACTGTCACAAGCATTACCGGAATATTGTAGAAACAATGTAGGGGACTGATTATGAGGCTGGCAGTCTAAGGACTTCCAGCCTTGCGGTGATGGTGGGACCGCCGTAACTGTGATGGTCAATCTGCCACATTACAACCCTGAGTTGTACTGGCTAATTACAACTCAGCTTTCCATCAGCCTTTCCGTGGCAGGGACCCGCTGTGGGAAGTCTGGCAGAAAGCCAGTGCCAGGGGCCACAGAGGGGCCCCTGCACAGTCCAGCCCAGCACACTCGGAAACAAACAGTGCGCATTCCGAGGGTGCTGGGGTGCTATGGCATTGGCAGACCAATATTGTAGCACTGTTCCTGCTGGGCAGCATAGTAGGAATTGTGGATTACAATGTTCTCGACGATCAGCCTGGCAGAAATATTGTAATACGCTCAGGGGTACATCACTACCATGACGATGGAATTTTCCCCAAGAATTTGGACCGCCAAACTGATGATGAGGCCCTCAGTGTCTGTATTTCTCAGTGGACGAAATTCTTTTTAAGTCCACGAAGTTAGATAGAACCCACCAAAACACACTATCAGACTGACCAACTGGTATTCTGACGTGATCACGGCTGCTGGATTTTTAAATGCAGTGGAGGTATTCTTTAAGCTTGATCACTTAATAAATGACATTGGTGCTAATGATGATATTCACCACTGCAAATGCTGAGGTAAATCTGCAATGCCCAGCACATATAAATAAACTGCAAATAACTGCATGCCATTACTTAAGGTCCACAGCTATGAGCGATTGTGCCCCTTGCTTCTAAGAAATCTGCATATACAACATTAGTGTAGATGAGTGTCGATTAGACGTAGCCAGCAGTAGTGGCTGATCACCTTCGGCTTCCTCTCTGCTTCCTCGTGGGAGTGTTTTTGCAGCCCCCTGGTCAAGAAAGAAACAAGATGACTTTAATGAGTACTAATTATGTCGTTTTCACTTCTTACTCTCTGCTTTGCCTCACAGCAGTAAAGATGAGGCTACTTAGAGACTAAACGTGAGGAAATGAATGAAACTGTTGACATCAGTGGAGGTAAAGAGTGTATGAGGTGCCTTTAGCTACCCCAGGCATCTTTGCCTATTACTGTCTGTCTCATTAAACAGAAAAAAAGTAGTCTCTTGCAAATAAAATGATGGACATTCAGGTATTCGTGTTCTGGGCTTTATTTGTAAATGAACTAGCTGATCTTCTGGTAGCATGCATGTTCGGATTTCCAAATTAAATTGATACCATGATTTTATGAGCTATATGCTTCAAGGAAGTATATTTTGATCTTGAATTATGCCATAGATATTTATCATTTGGAATGGACAAGTGCAAAATTACAATTGTGTGTGGAGAAGCATCAAGCCTGCCTGACAGATTATTTTATGATTCCCCCCTTGTGTTCTTAAAGAAAACCATACTGGCAATCTAACACATCTAATGACACCAACCATATTATAGCCTTATAGCCCACTTCCAAGGGCGATACTGATTGTTAAAGGCCCTGGACTGAGTTATACATCTCAGCCGCAAGCCTATAGCGAGGAATAGGTCTGAGCCACAGGCCTATAACAAAGGAGAGAGACTTTAACAACAGGTATATTCCAAAGCACAAGGGCTAAAAGTCTATTAGACAATTCTGATCTTTCAGGGTAGAATGCTCTACATTAAAATGGGAGAAACAGAAAGACAAGCATTGGAACATTATAGCGGAAGGCTTATACGAACCATTATAAGTCCGGAGCCACTTTCTTGTCTTCAAAGGAGCTTCAACATTCCAATGTTCTTATGTTACTTATAGGCTCAGGCCAATAACTTGGATTAAGGGCCTTTTACAACCGGTATAGCCCTTGGCAGCGACTTATAATGCCACACTGTTGTTCAGTTACAAGCTCCACAAAAGCAAAACTTTGCAAGTGGAGCTGCTCTTCTTTTTACTCAGTTCTTTTGTGAGCATCTCCATGTCAACTGCTTGTAGAGGTATGCCTTTTTCTCCTTTTCTGCTGGATCTGTGGAGACAATGTATTGTACTTAATCTGCCTTTTGAGATTCTTGCTCAAATTTCCGACTTCCTAGTTTTGATGGCCATAATCAATTATTTTGAAAGCTAATGGTGGTCTGTTTTTGCTGGAAGAGAAATAAATATTTGGGTTGAGTGTAACTGGGAATTGAAAATGTTTTTGTTCACCGACTAGCCAGGGACCATTTTGGTATGGTTGTGCTTTGCCTTGATGTTAGGTCTGGCATTAGCCAAAACCAGTTGGTGTGTCATTCACATTTTGCCTCCGCCCGCTACTGCTTACTGCTTGGTTCAGGGGGCCAGCCCACTTCAGCCACTGAATAACTTCACTTTGAGCGACTGCATTTTCATCTCTTTCACAAGGAGCCCATTCACACTCAAGCTAGTTCCCTTTGGTGCCAATGTTTTTGTTTTTAATTTATTACTTTGATGTTGCCTTTTTGGTTAGAACATGATGTGACAGAAGACGCTCTTTACCAGGTGTGAGCATAAGCCACATTCTACTTTTTATCATTTCCTGTCTCCTGCCAATACTGCTGTCAGTTCCCTTTCAGCAAGTCCTTTGTTTATCTGACTTTCTCAGATTAACAAAGGACATCCCAAAAGGAATTTCACAGCACAATAGATTGAGTCCTGTTCTGTATTCGTTTATCAAAAGCTTCAATACTATATATGTGAATTCCTGAGGGGACAATTCTTCAGAATATGTTTATTCTGACTCAGTTTCATCAACAGTTCTTTAATAAACTTTGCCCAGGAAGAAAACCAGCCTATATCATGTTTAATTTGCAGCACTTGTAACACTTCTTTCTTTCTTTCTTTCTATTTTCTCGCTCTCTCTTTTGTTTCATTGTTTCTTTTCTTAATTTCTTTCTTCCTCTCTATCTTTCTTTCTTTCTTTCTTTCTCTCTCTCTGTCTCTCTTTCTTTCTTTCTTTCTTTCTTTCTTTCTTTCTTTCTTTCTTTCTTTCTTTCACCTTCATTCTTATTCCTTCTTACCTTGTATAATTTATTATTTCATTCCTTCTTTCTTTCCTTTCATTTCAGCCCTTCTTTCCTGTTTCTTTCATTCTCTTTTCTTTGATATTGCTTTGCTTATTTCTTTAATTCCTTTGTTCCTTGTTTCTTAATTCTTTCATTCTTTTTTGCTTGCTTTTCCTTTTTCTTCCATTCCTTCTTTCCTTTCATTTTTTAATTCTTTCATGCATTCTTTCTTGCTTTTCTTTCTTTCTTTCATTCCTTCTTTCTTTTTTCTTTTTTCCTTTTTCATTCTTTCTTTCAGTCCTTCGTTCCTTCATTCTTGCTTTTTTCTCTCTTGCCTTCTTTTCCCCTTTTCTTCTTTCTTGCTTTCATTTCTTCTTCCGTGCTTTCATTCCCTTTTCCTTCTTTCTTGCTTTCATTCCTTCTTTCTTCCTTTCGTTCCTTTTTTCCTTTTTTGCTTCCTTTTCTTCTTTCTTGCTTTCGTTCTTTCTTTCCTTCTTCCCTTATTTCTTAAAATTCTCTCTAGTTTCTTTCTTTCCTTGTTTCTTGATCTCTTTCTCTTGCTTTCATTTTGGTTGTATGACAGAACCATGCATACCGGAACAACGCATGCCTTAACAACGCGGTCGAACCACAACTGCGTCTTTTCCACGCATGCCTTTACCACGGATGCCTTTACAATGAATTGTGTTGTAAAAGCATGGCCAATAAAGGCATGTGTGGAAACGGCATGCGTGGTTCTGTCATACAACCCCTCTCTTAACCTGAAAAAGTACCCCAACACCCCCCCCACCTGCCTTGAGGCCCAGAACTACCCCACCCCTACTAAGTGAACTACCAAGGCACCCCCTCACCCAACCCAAGCATTAAAACCTTTCCCACCCCTAATTACTAAACTACCCCTACACTCCCATCCACCCGTAGCCCTAAAACAACTACCCAAACACCCTACCCTGTCCCTAAAAACTAAATTACCTGACATCCGGAAACCACCCTGAGCCCCAAAACCTCCCCCCACCCCTAACAACTAAACTACATCGACCCCGACACCCACCCTAAGCCATAAAAAACAAACTACCGGACCTCTCCACTCCTGCCCCTAACAAATAAACTACCTCGACCCCCCCACACACCATAGGCCCTAAATCCACCCCATCACAAAAAACTATTCCCAAACCCTGCCACAACCCCATTTACCCCTCCAAGCCCTTCCTCCTCTTTTCTCCGTTCTCCTGCCGCCCTTCCTTAAACCTTCCCCTTCCCAAAAAATAAACCACCCGCCTCCCCACGCCGCCCCAAAAAATAAACTCTTCTGACCCACCACCCACCCACCCTAAGCCCTAAAAAAAACCTACCCCACCACACCCCTAAAATATAAACTACTCCGACCCCACACCCACCCAAAGCACTAAATCCAACCACACTTACCTCACCGTGTAGTCTCCCGAGCCCTCTTCCTCTCCTCCTGCCCTACCTGAAACCTATAGGGCAGGTAGTACTATGGTCATGTGTGCTTTTTTGAGGCCCAAAAACATTTTTACCTTTATTCAAAATGTATTCAAAGTTTTTTTTTTTAGATTGACAAACACCCTTGTAAAAAAATAAAGTTTTTCAAAAGCCATGACAAAACAATCCAAGAACTGCCAAAAGGCTGGCAAACTATGCCAGACCTCTTGGCTTTGCAAATGTTTTTTATGGGGCTCAGTTTACATTTTGTGGTGGTGTTTTAATAGCTAATCTTCAAGAAGTTTGCTGAGCAGCTGCCTAGCATACCCATGTCATGAGAGGCTTTCTCTCAGGCCTTCCGACTTTTTAGTCAACATCACTTTGAATGCTGGCATTTTAAAGCCCATACTTCTTGTGGGATGAGTTGAAATACAAGTCCCACAAGGCAAACTGGTGTTGATCAAAAGTGGACTTGTGTGAAGCTATGAGCCTCACGGCTCACAACTCTGTGCCTTTTTTTAAACTATGGATAGATAAGCATCGTGCATCCCTATTCATAGTTTCAAAACATGAAGGGACACTCAGGAAATAGGGTAACTGTTGCTTCTTGGCTGCAACTATGCAATTTGCCTTCCCCGAGCCCCCCACTTGCTCCACCGATATTCTCGTCCTATATTAAGCTTGCAAAACCACCCAAAGAGCTTTCTGGACGCCTGTTGCAGTGCTGAATGCCAGCAACCTCCCTCCCAGTAGAATAGCAAGGATGGCATGGGTCCTGGTTCAAGCAAGGAAAACGGCCTTTCTAACTTCTGTTAGGGTAAAAAATACAGTAATTATAAGCTTTCAAGATGCTCCTGGGGTCTCTGGGTCCCTGGTGCCTTTGCATCTCCTGCACCAATTGTAGCTACACCCCTGCTCCATCCATGACAACAAGCCTACCGCTGAGTCCTGGCTGCCCTCCTCTGCACTTTTCAGTGTTCCTTGGGAGGGTGCAGGACACTCCCGGCCATACCCTGCTCGAGAAGCCCCTTCCAGAGACATCCTGTGGCATAGGACTGATGAGCATACGTTTATCGGTGAAAATGAGCAAACTCACATTACATAGCCAAATGTTCCCACTTTAATCAATTGCCCCTATTTGATAACCCTTTGGATACATAACCCTTCTTGTGATGTTCCTTTATTATGATAATTTTGCATCGATTTCCAAGAAATGCTCACCTTGCTAATAAGCCTTCAATATGTGGTCCCTGGGGCGCGATCTAGAGACCATTAGCAGCTCATTGTGAATGAAATCAATTGTACAGGCTGGGAACCAAGGTGGGACTTTTATGTAGACATTCAGCAATTTGTGGCTTATAAGTGATGCTGATGTTCAATCACTTGTGTTTTTAATGTGAAATTACACTTGGTGTGCCTTTTTTGACAGCGACATAAGCCACAGTCATTGTGTTGCCTTTCAAGCTCAAGTCTGTTATTGGTGTGCCTTCCTGCAATTTTCTAATCCATTCATGCCTTTCAAACCCCGGCATATCAGCAAAGTGGTTCAGACTGTGGCCCTTATTTATGAAGTATTCGCATTGTCCTTGCGTCACGCAAGAGGACACAGGGGTAACACAAAGGCTTCAGTAATATTTACAAAGCCATGCAAAGCCTGATTTGTGTGGCCTTGCATGGCTTTGTAAAGAAATGTAACACAAGGCAGACGCTTGCACTATGTACCACTACACTTCAATTTGGGAGGCGTTCCATGTGTAGAGCATGGGCGTTTCCAAGCAGCCGCCTATGGATTTTGGCACATTCTCAGATTTACATAGATTTGTAAACTTGGGAAATGGTCAAAATGCTACCTTCCAAAGTGAGGAGTAACAAGGAGAAATGTCTTTATCTTTTTATCTTTATTTCTCCTTTCTGTTTTCCCTGTGCTGCATCTGCAGCACAAACAGAAAGAGAAAAATCTCTCCAAGGATTGTTTTTGTGCAGGAAGGGATCCCTTCCTAAACAAAAACAGCCCTGTCACCTTTGCTTGCTGCCCAGCGTTGCCTCAAATTTTAGTAAACGTGCCCCTGTTTTCTTTACAAATCTGGCTTATTTGTAAAGTCAGATAGCAAATTCCTTAGGACACTGTGGGCCAACCATTCAAATAATTGTCATTTAGGAGGTAAGCCTGGCCATTATTTCCATTATGCTGATGTAATTACTCTCAATTTCAGTAATTTCACATTATGCTTTATATGTGAAATTCCCAAAATTATGCTAATAGGCCACGTTGCATTATTACACTTAATACATAATAATATGTGTCGTGGGCCTACAATTATGTCACATTTATATGAAAAAAACATAGACTTGCGGGAAATTGCAAAAAACCTTCCACACTAAATATATAAAATTTTCTGAGAGAATTATGCAAAATATATTTAGGCGGTCATTTACTTGAAAATTGAACACGATGTTTACCTTCATGAGCAAAACTCGTGCGACATATTGCTCAGCCTACTTTCTTTACAGTTGTAAGTACCATGGGAAAAGGTAATTACCCAGGACATGCCACAGTGGCACACGCCTAGTTTCAGAGTTTCTGCAAGACGCTTCTTGCTCGAACCAGTTTCCCACATGTTAAAAGCCATATTAGGAAAAATAACAAATAAATGCAAAATCTGTGAATCCCGTTTATCAGGATGTTCATGAGATTATGCTTGCATATCAACTATTTCATGTCTGTCTAGCAGAAGTCTTTGACTGTAAAATAGAAGATTATTGCTGCATGTTTGCTTTTTTTAAGATAATGTGCATCGGTTATGAAATTACAGACTTTTAATAAAAATAATTATATCTTTTTGTTATTTTTTCATTTTCATGAAAAGTCATTTTTGCAAGAAATGTTTTCACTTACCACACACATGGTGAATAGGGCTCCCCCCCACCTAATGTAGGCTTCTGGTAAAAACGTACAGCCTGAAAGTGACGCTGTGAATTAACTGCAACAGTAAGATGTGTGATTCTGTGCTGAAGAATGCACTGAACAGAGCGAGGCCTGGTGCTGGTGAAAAACCTTAAGACATGCACATTGAAACCATGTTGCTTGTATTTGCTTGGAACTAGGATTATTTTGTTGCATTTTTTATTTGACTTCAAAAACAAAAACAAGAAACATATCATACACAGTTAGCTCTATAACAGAAAAGTTAGTTGTTAATAATATTTTACAAAAATGAGGGCCTTATTTACAGTGTTTGGTGTAGGGCAGCACTGCAAGGCTTCTTGCTGTGCTTCACTGTCCTGCATCAAAAGCAAAGGACAGGAATGCGCAGTATTAATGGCATACGGCACATTTCTGTCCTTTCTGCCTGTGCCGGCATGCAAATTGGTGCCTACACCAACGCAGCCACAAAGAATGTAACACACATGTAAAGAGGAAAAAACGGGGAGAAATATACATATTTCTCCTCGTTACGCCTCTCCTTGGAGGCACGAAGTTTTGACGCATTCCCAGGTTTGTAGAGTCTTGCACGTCTGGGAATGTGTCAAACCCCATGGGTGTTGAGTGGGAAAACCCACCGCAACGCCCATTGACCGCCTCCTTGATGTAGAGTAAGGCAAGCCTTTACTTACTCCATATCTATGATTCAATGAAAAGCCACACAGCGTGCCTATGCGTCACCTCATAGATGTGATTCTAAATGAGGCCTTAGGTTTGGTTGTATAATTACAACGGTTGAGAACAAGAGACAATGGTCCTATCAAAAATCTCACCCATAATCTCAATTGGATTAGCGATCAGAATTTGTAAACTTGAATCTTGTGCAAAACAATTAGATCCTGGTTAGTCATACTATTTGAACTGTGCAAGCTTGATAACCCTGTAACTTTGTAAAGCTGCAAAAATTGCAAACTTTCCACAATTCTGCCCGAGTCCAAACTTTCTGACCAAACACATGTTTGCTGCAGATTTGTTACCACAAAACATTTTTAAATGTGGGCGAATCACTCCAAACCGTTGTTCTTTAGTCCCGAAACACTTTTTTGTTACATTTTAACAAAAATAGCTAACTTTGTAATATTAAACTGGAATTTGATATGATAAAAAGGTTCCTGAAATTGTTTCGAAGCGAAGTTTGGCAGCTTTGAAAACTCTTTAATAATACTTTGTATGATGTTCCAGGCTGCCCTGCTGCTTGAGCTTTTAAAGAGTATAATGCATATCACAACTGATGTTATCTAGAGGGCATGGATAGGGTTATCACATAGACAGTACATTCGTAAATGGTCTAATGTAATGACAGTCCATATGTTGTTTTCTTGCCTGCTCGTTAAATTAACCAGATATCATCATTTTAATTCTAGTTAGAATGATATGTAAGTTTCCACAGAACAAAAATCCATTTGTATCCACATGTAATAATTCTTGATGCATCATTTGGTAAATGGTGTAATGTTTTTCAAGAAGAATGTAAAATAAAATAACCTCAATGCTTAACTTCAAGCCTGAATTATAAAATGAGACTACATAATCCTTTAAGAATGTGTTATTGATTGTTATGGTTTGAAAAACGTATTTTATATTGTATTTTAGTGTAAAATTGTTTTTTCAGAAATGCTACAATAGGAAATATGATGTAGACTTTATTTTGTTAACCTTTAAGGCTTTTAAGAATTAAACTACGACGACCTAGCAACTCAATAAGCAGAGAGATTCTGCAGGGAACCCTGAGGCGATAGACAATGATCCACAGCAGACAATCAAGAGAAGCCAGAGTGTGTCTGTGGAAGGGTTGTGATTGTTGCCCTATACCAAAGAACAGTGTCAGGGGAAAAATTTAAAGTAATGTCTGAGAGCGGGGATGGAAAATAGTTCTAGGTGAACATAATACAATGAATTTGGCATGTTCTTGATCAAAACATTAAATGCACCACGATCTCCTTCGGGTCCATGGCCAGTTTCTGCAAGCACATAATTAATCTCTGTTTATTGCCCTCAGATCACCACTGCCATTTAAGCACTTTCCTCTTCACATTGAGGCTAAACACCCCCACTCCATCCCAGACCTTTAACTTTATATTGAGCTGTCTATTTTTGGCAGCCACCCACCCCATCAATGTTCTTCTTTCCATCCTTTGTC
The DNA here is from genome assembly GCF_031143425.1 of Pleurodeles waltl. Classification (NCBI taxonomy): domain Eukaryota; kingdom Metazoa; phylum Chordata; class Amphibia; order Caudata; family Salamandridae; genus Pleurodeles; species Pleurodeles waltl. Next base: position 1,375,223,777 of record NC_090445.1, on the reverse strand, counting down.
TGCTGTCCCTTAACATGTCTTGGTCATCTCTGTATCACTCCCTGCAACACTCTCAGTCTCTTGTCATCACAAATAGCAATCAAGAAGAAGGTGTGGAAAAGAGTACCGTGATGTTGAGACTTCTGAAAAACAAGCATCTCATTGACTCTTTACTGAGAGTAGCTGTGCATCAAAGAACACTGACCAAAGCGGAATCAAGATACCTATATATAGGAGTATGACGATGTTAGCTGAGAAATCATGCCCACTGCAGCATACCCAGTAATGTTTCCCTGTCTGGAGAGTCAGCTGTCATGGTGAAGGTAGAATACATGTTGGTTTCCAGGTATCTGATTCCAAATTAGGTGGAGTGGTGTCTCAGAGGGGATGCTACCCCACCCAATTACAAGTATACAGATTGTGGAAGCTTTCCAGTGTCACCTCCTCCTCAGTTTTCACTTAGGAATTCACTTAGGAGTTCTTGTGCAGAAGTAAGTCTGAAATCAGACATCTGCTTGTGAAAAACAGGCCAGTAATTCTGGTCCCTGCATTTTAGTCCCAATTCCGACCTCTGTAACTCTGAACTGGGAAGAGCACGGTGCAGGTAAGGAATTACCAGATATAGTTGGTGATTTTCAGCCCTGTTACTTCCAGAGTCTCTGCAGCATGCTACTTGTGATCAGCCAATGAACAAGGGCTGTTTACATTTCCTTTCACTGCAAAATATTAACGTTTTGAACTATGATTAGAGGTGTTGGGGTTGTAACCATCTAGAACTCTTTTTACATCTTCCCCAGCTCAGTAAATTATAAAGACCAGGAAGATGTTTAAAAAGGTGGAGGCAATGGAGCCCGGATACTCGATTCTTAATGCCTAGTGAAGTCATCAAGAGAACATCAAGAGAACTCCCTAATTGTCATATGTCCTTTGATTGACACTTGAAGTGTAAAAAAGGAGCTAACATCAGCAGCACCTTGTAAGTGCAGTGGAACCCTTGTGGTTCCACATAAATGACAGAGAGGACGTTGTCCAAACCTTAAATGTTTTATTAGCAAATTAATTCACGTTACAAATTAAATCAGTCAGCAAAACTGAAGGAAGTATATTGTAAGAGCATACATATTTAAATGATCTTGCAGTATGACTTGGTATATTATAAGAAAAAAGATGCAAAATGGAATAACTTGTAAGAAGCAAAATATCAACCATGCAGGTTCAGTAACTGAACTTCCATATTCTAAATAATGCATCAGAAATGACAAGGGTAAATTCTATGAGGAAGGTGTCAGCTTCCGATGAGCCATGTTTAAGGTTCAAGGGGAAAAATGATGAGTGCTCAAGCATGAAGCCCTACACTGAGACAGGGGAAAAAACCAGTAGAGTTGAGAAGGAGTCATGTCTCCATGAACAACATCTGCTAACTTTTCTAAGGAGCACAGAATTTAAGCATGAAAAAAACTTCTAGAAGATTCTCCATATCAGCTCCCACCAACTAGACCAATGAATAACAGCCATTCTCTGAGAGCAGGTACACTCCCCAGTTTTCTAGTGCTGAAAAAGGAGCTAACCATCTGGGTGACCTTGAATGTAACATTGTTCCCGTCTACCTGGGTACAGAGGGATCTCTCCAACTGTCCCAGTCGCCATGTCAGAGGATAACTTCTAATTAAGGTTCAGTTTACCTAAATGTCTGCCACAATAAACAATAAGCCTGTTCTAACTTGATGGAGGAACATGATGATAAGACACCTGCCCAGGAAAGGAAAAACTAGACACTGACAAAGCATTTTAATAAAATTAAATTCTTGTTAGTTGGGCCTGGTAAAACGTTAAGCGAAAGTTAATTTCAAAACGGCTTCCAAATAAATAGAGTTAGCTTAAACAAAACAGTGATTACAAGTAAAGAAGGTACATTTTGTTCCATTTAATAAACATTCGTTGATTACAGTTCAAGTAGATATACAGGCGGCTCACATTCAGGTAAATATCTCCACTCATTACTCACAATTAATAAAATGCACACAGAGTAATGTGGTTAGACACACATTGAGTACTTAGGTTGCATGTAGAAGGGTGGAGCTCTAAACTTAGCTAGCTGTTCCAGAGCCACAAAAGGAGCTTTGTATTGAAGTGGAAACCGTCCTGCTACCACTCATGGGCAGCAGGGCAACAGCCATCCGCTAACCTCTCATTTTGTGCCTCCAAAAGTTCCATATTATGACTTCTGGCAGGTGAGAAAGGGGGTTGTTTCACATTGCCTACAATAATGGCCATGTTTCGCATTTGGCAGAACAACCAAATTCCCTGTTTTATATATCAGTTTTCACCCCCAACATTTTTTATAGAGGAGTCGAATTATTTAAATAAATATTCATGCAAAGAAATGCCCAAACGACACTTACAGAAAGGCATCCTGCAAAAAAGCCCATGTGATTCACAGAGCAGTAAATTGGGGGATTTACACTCTTGGCTCAAATCATAGTTAATTTCAGTAAGCCATAAAATAAATGCATGTTCAGCTCTAATAGCAAATCTTAATATGTACAAGTATGCAGAAAAAGTGCAGCAATGTGAGCTCAGGATTTTTTATACCTGGACCAACAGGAAAGCCTTGGACTACACTCAAATACAGCTGAATACATCTTTGGAGATGCACAGGGATACATTATAATAGAACTTGGGGATCTGGGTACTGGAATACCTATTAAAATGTATCTATGAAATGTAGTACACATGCAGTTATTGGTTATCGTGGGTGGAAAATGGACACACCAAGAAAAAGAGATAGTACTGCACTTATATAGTTCATTTGCCCCAGTAATGCAAACATTATGTCCCAGATTTTCTAAGATTTGGTGTTGGTGGTGTATCATTTTTGTGGTGCAGCACAACCCATAACCCACGTTGGCATTTACTAAGCCACACAACTCATTTGCTTGCTTAGTAGTTTCAAATAATGCAAGGCAGTGCATGCATTGGATGGGGTTGCACACTTTCTGAAGAGGTGGGTGATGCGAGCACAAGACTCAGTACCGTATATGTTCCCTAAATGTTGCATAGTGCTTCATTGATGAGCTTTTCTTGGGATCAATACTAAACCCTCAACCAAATCCACAAACTAAACAAGCAAACAGCCTAGCCAAGGTCACAGCAAGTATCTTTTTTATTCAATATTCATATTTGCATTTAAAATGAGATGGCAAGGGCGTTACCCCCATACTTCAATATATTATAGCGGCAGACATAGGTATGAGTGCAATACAGATCCATACAAATGACAAATAAAGTTATATAAGCAATACCTAAAGAGGCAATGCAACATATAATCAGCAATGTGGCAAATGGCTCATCTATGTATATAAATAAATAAATACTAGCAAAAGCTAAAAAGAAAAGACCAAAACACAGCAAGTTCTGTTACATTACGATTTATAAAGCTTGTAAAGTACTTGTGTATTTAAGATTAATGATTCATATTATCAATCCACTTTACTATAGATGACTAAATTCTAACTCCTCGTTTCTGCAACTTCTGCCCTTTACACTGGTACAGATTCATTGTCATGTTCTGAACTGCCAGGAGCCGGGACCTCCATTCCATAAAAGTGAGTGACTTCGGGCTTAGCCAACATGAGGCAATGCACAATCATGCAACATCCGTGGCAACAAATAACAAGTACGCCTCTTTTCCCAGATCCACTACTCTCCATACTGCCCTTAATCCCTAATAATATCATCAAGGGAGTAATTTAAACTGTTCACTTATAAATGAACTAATAAAGTTCCAAATCTCGCAAATAAAAGTGTTCAATACAGGACATGAAAAGAACATAGGCACAATCGCCTCCTGCTCGGCCCCACACCCGTGGTACTTATCATCGGGTCTCCTGTCCCATTTATGTAATTTAGGCAGCGTGTAAAACAAATCAAATATACAAATCAAATAATGTTTAAAAATGTTGGCTCTTTAAGCCAGCGGTCAGGAGAACCGTACCCCCAATGTCCAATGACTCCTGGAGCTTGGGCCACTCCACCCCGACATAGATCCCCATTTGCTATTTTGAGCCTCTAGATCATCTGGCAATGCTTGAATCAATAACTTAATCATAACTCCAATCCTAGCCCCCTTTGTACTAGACTCTATTAAAGGGATTTGACTGACCTACAGCTGGTTCTTATCCAACTTCCAAACAAATTCATGTATCTGTAAAAATGAAAAAAAAGACCCTCCCCCACCCCCCCCCAGTTAAGCCATAGATCTCCTGGAGCTCAGAACAGGAGTGCAACTGCTCCTCCTCATAAAGATCACACATTAACATAATGACCTTCCGTGCCCATTTCCTGTTAATTCCATCATGAAATATGGAAGGAAGGGTCAGGGAGCTCCACAAGGCTGTACAGCCATAACACCAACTATCCTTGCTATCTTTTGCCATACCCTGAATGCTCCTCTTACAAGCTTAAGTTTAGTCTTCTTATAATAACTGGGTTTGAGATTCTACGGAAGCGACCCCTGGCTTCTGTCTCTAGCATTAACTGATAAATTATAGGGACTTCAGCAGTGTTTCATCCAGCTGTCCCACTGTTAATAAGAATCTTTATGTGTTGAAGCATGTAGGACCAGTAATAAATTGTAAGGTTGGGTACACCCCATCCCTCTCTATCTTTGGAAAGAACCATGATATTTACTGCCCTTCTAGGCTTTTTCAATTCCCACAAAAAAACTAGAGCAGGTGCTTTTGAGTTTAACCAGCCAGGATCTATTTATCTCCAAGGGAACAACCCTAAAGAGATATAACATCTTATGTAAGTTTTACATTTTTAACACGTTGCACCACCCCAACAGTGAGAGGTGCTAATGGTTCATTTGCGTGAGTTCCTGCATAATATTGTGCAGCAATGGGGCTAAGTTTGCTTTGATTAAGTGATCTACAATCCCTATAATTCTAATATCTAGATACACGACCTCTTCTACCGCCTGCTGATTGACAAATCCCATCCCTTTACAGCAGATCATCTGGATCTTCCCCTAATTAAGCTTGTAGCCAGAAAAAACCTCATAATACGTTGCGTCTTTTCTATTTCCATAAGGGAACTTTGGGGATCCGATATGACCACCACTATGTCATATGCATATGCGAGCACTTTATACTCTGCCTGCGTCACCACTACAGGCTTTATTAAAATGTTGCCCTCTAATAATGGTATAAAGGGGTCAATATAGAAAGAGAACAGCAAGGGTGAGCAGGGACGCCACTGCCTGGTCCCCCTGGTGATCACTATGTGATCGGATAACACCTCCGTTATCCGCATGTTTGCTAGAGGAGCCTGATACAGCACTTTAACTGATTTAATAATTCCAAGGCCTAACCCTTTCTAGGCTAAGACAGCCCCTGGAAAGCCCCAAAAAATATTGTCAAAGGCCTTTTCTGCATCGAGTAACACAAGACTCCTCTGTGTCCTCATGGCTTCAGCATTGTTAAAGAGAGCTATTACTCTCCTAACTGTATCCACCGTACCCCACCCGGGAATAAAGCTATGCTGCCATGGTGACACCAAGGTGTAAATAAATCTACCCATTCTATTTACCAATACCTTTACATAAACATTAGCATCAGCATCAGCATTTATTAAGGAAATGGGCCTATAAGAACCAGGGGCAAAAGGTTGTTAGACCCGGCATCCTTAGAGTGGTCTTACCCTACACCTTTTGCCTTTGTCTCCTGTTTAGTTGTTGTATATTTCTGTTAGCCTTAAAACTGTGAGCACTTTACCACTGTTGAAGTGCATGTGCTTCTCCCTTAAAACATGATAACATTGGTCTATCCACAACTGGCATATTTCATTTACTTATAAGTCCCTTCTAAAGCAGTATACCATATACCCAGGGCCTGTAAATTAAATGCTATTAGTGGACCTGCAGCACTGATTGTGCCACCCACTTAAGTAGCTCTGTAAACATGTCTCAGGCCTGTCCATTCAGAGCCAGTGTGTGCAGTCTTACTGCCACCCACACTTGGCATCTAAAATCTCTTGCCAAGCCCAGAACTCAATTTTTCTTGAAAATAAATCACCCCTAAGGTAGGGCCTAGGATGCCCATAGGACAGGATGCAATGTAAGCAAAAGGGAGGACATGTACCCTAAAGTGTTTCATGCCCTAGTAATGAAAACTCTCCTAAATATATTTTTCATTACTGTGAGCCCTGCCCCTCTCATAAGCCAGCACTGGGAATTCCTTATAATACTGCAAGCTGTAAATCCTGGTCTGAGAGGAGTAGCTGCATTACGGTTAGCACCATTGGAGTGGCAATGATAAATCCACTTTAACAGTAATGTTGGATTTATTATTGCTATTTTAGAAATGCCATTTTTAGAAACTGGACATTTCTCTGCACTCTCTGCTCCGTGTGTCTGCAGCCTATCTCCAATGCACATCTGTCTGGGGCTAGGTGACAGTTACACTTCTGCATACTAATGGGTCTTCCCAGTGAGGAGGTTGGGAAGGGCACTTACATCTCAAAGGTTAGTGACCAGAGTCTGACCTGTTTTTTTGCAAAGTGCCTAGCTGTGGATTTTGGGCTGTAGCTCCGAAGGCACTTAGGGAAACCTACCAAGCCTATGCAGGTTTTAAAACTAGACACCTAGGGGAACCCAGGATGGGATGAATTGTGGGGCTGTTACCAGGTTCTATTACCTCGAATCATTTGCAAAACTCAACATTTGAGGAAAACAACACTTTTTCCTCACATTTCGGTGATGGAAAATTCTTGAATCTGAGGGGAGCCACAAACATCCTTCCACCCTGCATTCCCCCAGTCTCCTGATAAAAATGGTACCTCACTCGTGTGGGTAGGCTAGTGCCCGTGACAGGAATGGACCACACCAGGGGCAATGGTAGTCCTTGCATAAGGGCTACTGTTAACCCTGGAGTGATCCATTCCTGAAGCAGGCACTAGGCACAGGCACACAAGTGGGGATGGGTGGTAGGCATTTTGTGAATCCCTGCACATTCCTGTAGTTTCCATGATGAAAAAGCAAGGAAAAATAGTGTTTTAATCAATGTTTCACCTTTGCATGGTATTCTGCATTACAAAACTTTGTGGAATCCAAACAAGCCACACTTCCATGGACTGCCCCAGGTTTCTAGTTTTCAGAAATGTCTGGGTTTGGTAGGTTTCCCTATACGGCCTAGGACCAAATACTCAGCTGACTGTCTTACAAAACCAGGCTGTTTTGTGGTAGGTAATTCTGATGTCTCCACAATCTGTTTTGGGTACTTTCCTGTTGTGGTCACTTGCCCACTCACACAAGTGAGGCACTTTTCTCTGGAGACTTAGTGGAATGGTGCGTGGTGCAACATTTGTGGCTGCCTGCAGATTCCAGGACTTCCCCTCACTGAAATGCAAGGCAAAAGTGTTTTTTAAGCAAAGTTTGTGATTTCAAAGGGATTCTTGGTGAAGGAAAACTGTCGAGAACCACCCAAGCCCTGCACCCCGGTACTAGTATGTTAAAGTTAATCCGCGGCTTATACTGGTAGGTTTTAGCACCTCCAGAAATTATGGTTTCAAAGCATAAATACTTATCAAAGTATCTGAATCTTGAAACTAAGCCTTCTGAAGGTGAGCCATAAAGCCATGTCAAGACACCAACCTCTTTATGGTCCATTCAGGCACAACAAACAACCCTTTCATACCGCCGGCCATGGGCCCAATCCAACCAATCACTGCATTCACATTAATTTACCGTGGCCAGACAAGGGCCCATCACATTCATACGCCACATGACGGAACACATTTGACTACATTTTACCACCTGTCAAGTAACTGCCTCCTTCTTCCTGAATATTACCAAAGGCATGCGTAAGGAACCTTTACTAATGACTCCCATGACAGTCACCTGAGGCTCAGGAAAAGATGTTTTCCATGCGCCTTTAGCACACTCACTGTGCTAAATCCAACTCCTTCCTGTTGTGGCTGCAAGTTGGGGGTATGCCTTGCTAGACTTATTCCTCAAACTGAACAAGCACATCTACCTTGGAAATTAAGGCAGACATGCTGGGAAATTCTCGCGATGTTCCCTAAAGAGAAGGTCATAGACTGTGAAAAAAGGTAGTGTTCGTGAGAACGTAGCATATGTCCCAGCCAACATTATGTGCAGTGTTGTGAATGTAATGCACTTATCATACAGCAACTTGAACATCTACTAGGTTCTGATGGAGGATGAACATGAAAAGAAGGTGAAACACTGACCCATATGTGTCATTGTCCTTCAGTGCTGGGATGGCATCAGTGGGTTTGAATCCATAGGTGTAGATGATGTGCATCTGTACTACTTTTACTATCTGCCTTCTACCTGTGCAATATCCATGTGAAAGCACACCTACCATATGCTTTCCTTTCTGATTCGTGTCTCTGTCCACATCAGAGTCCTGACTAATCCCAAGTGAACCTATACTAATGCCTTCTGCCATTAGCTACTTGGAGCTCAAGAAAACATGTTTTTAATGCGCCACCAGCGTACTTACTGTGCTAAATCCAACTCCTTCCAGTTTGTGGATGAAAGTTGGGGGTGTCCAAGTATGCCTTGGTAGGCCTATTCCTCGAACTGAAAGAGCATATCTGCTGTTGAAACTAAGGCAGAAATGCTGGTGAAGAACTCTCTAAAGTAAAAGGTCAAACAAATATTCAGTGGGACTCATTCACCATCACTTCTTCTTTTGTTCTGAGAGTGAAGCTACAAATTGAGTTTTCACACTTTCAAACAAGTAGGGATGTTGGTGAATATGTCCAACGGGACATTTGTTGACTTAATACTCTGGTTCCCATTGGGAATCATGGTGGTCCTTGTGTAGCATACATAAGTTCCCTAACAAGCATTTCGAACTTCAGTCATGCCTTTAACATTTTGTCACACAGTATACTCCGTAACAATGTGGCATATGTTCTGTCCACTAGTATGTGCAGTATGGGGACTATAATGCACGTTAATTGAACAGAACACCTACCGCGTTCTGACAGTGAATATAGGTGTCAAGTAGGCCATAACGAAGTTCATGATTTCCTGAAGTAGATGAAGTAAAAGTCTGTGGCTGTTTACCTAACGAAGCAGTGGCAAATGGACGTTTGGTATCCATGCACAGCCTCTGAAAGGATTAACAAACGGCAGCTCCACCTCAGTCGATTTCCCAGAACTTTGCATTAGTATGATACAATGTAAAGCAAGTAGGGACACAGAGGCCTGGCTGAGATGGGCACTTGGGACAGTAATACCAACTCTACTGCTGCTTTGCATGCTTCAAGCACACTTTACAGTGACGACATGGACAATCTTTTTGGGTGTTTTAGGAATGCAATCAGCAAAGTGTCGCTCCTGCAACCTTGCCACATCCTCCAGAAGATATGAGGTGGAGGCTGCTGCTTCTGTAACAGCAGTGCATACAACTGGAAGATAAGGAACTTCCTGTGGTTGTCTGACAATGAATAAAATACGCATTGTATGTTGCCATCTGGATCAGGTGGGTAAACAGTTTCTTGTACCAAGTGCGAGTTTCACGACACGCATTGTATGGTTGAAGAAACTGATCGTTTTTGTCCACTCCGCCCATGTACTTATTGTAATCAAGTATACAGATGGGCTTGTGAACTTCTGCCATCTGACCCCAAACCGTGATGCGGGAAATGCTCTCATCATGAATTGCAGTGAGCACTTATACATCACGTCTACCCGAGAACTTGGCTGCGAGCAGTTCGTTGGAATGCAACGCAGTACCCTGGGATTTCTGGAGCTTCTTGCAAACAGTTTCCTGCAGGAATCCTTTATGGTTACAACGAACTGTACCGCAGGCCACAGTGCCAGCTTTGTAGAGCTCACTGAACAGCTCTACTCCTGTGTCCACATAAAGGTTATGACCTTTGTGAAGGAGTGGCTGCACAAGTTCCCATAAAATCCTACCTGTGACTCCTTACGTGGGAGGGCAACCTACAGGGTTTCAGGGTGGAAACCTTCCCTGTATACACTCTCAAGCTGTACACATAGTCAGAAGAGCTCTCACACAGCATGTACAGCTTTATGCCATAGCGAGCTCTTTTGCTCTCAATGTACTTTCTGACCAGCAGTCGTCCTTTGTACAGGATCAAGGACTCATTAACTGCTATAATCTTTCCAGGAGTATAGATCTCTGGAAACCTAGCAGACAAATGTTCCACGACAGGCCGAATTTTTAATACCCTGTCATGGTCTGGATAATCCTGGGGCAATGCAGCAGAATTGTCATTGAAATGCAGCATGTGCTGCAGTAGCAAAAAACAATCTCTGCTAATGTATGGTGCCAAGATGAGGGTTACCCAAACTGTGTGAGTCGTCCAGTAGGACTGCAAGGTGGGTTTCTGCCCTAACCCCATTTTGAGCATATCTTCAGCTTCGCCAGCAAAGTGGGAGTTCACTGGCGTGCCCTAGAGTGCCTCCAACATCCCTCAGAAATTGGTCTTCACGCAAATTTGTTTGCTTCACAATTTTCTGAAGGAAGTCAACATCCAAAAATAGATGGACGTGGTCGACTGGCAAAAAGCTGGCCGCATCGACTTTACCTCTGGCATCATCAGTAAACGGTGGAATTTGGGGCTGAATTAAATCCGGAGGCTGCCAAGAGAGCACTCTTTCTGTGCTTGCCGCTGCAAGCACCTGCTCTCTGGGTTGGGCTAACCCCGTGTTGTGCTGTTGCACAGACTGTACTTGCGACGGGACAGCACAACTGTCCTCATCGTCTCCATCAGAATCACTGGAAGAGGTGTCATCGGATGGGTCTCCGCCGACTGAAAAATCACTCCTAGATTCTGCCCCATTGTCATTTCCCTCAGATGTTGTCTCAGTCTCTGATCCTGCCTCAGAGCTGTCCTCCATAACCTGAATTAGGGCTTGAGCAGCAGTCATCCAACGAGAAGCCATCCCTGCTACTGGCTAAGCTGTCCCTCTAAAGCACTAGCCCTTGTAGAAGGCAGATAGGGAACAAAATTGCTTGTGGGTTACCTTTGCTTTGTCTCTGAATCGGCAGATTCTCTGAAGACACTGAAAAAAACAAAAAAGACACACTATTACTTCATCTTGCCACATTATCCATCATTACAGCCTTTAGGGCTGGTGGCACCCAGTGCGACAGTCATTTTTGGTGCTCTGCCTCCCATGACCTCCTCTTCTAATTCACTTAGTACCACCCAGCAAAGTGCCCCTCATATCTCCATAGCCCCTCCTCGCACATACATTTAATTTGTTTTAAATGCAGGTAACACCTGGCTTTACTAATCCACTCAGCTAAATACATGAATAGCCTTTGCAGCAGGCATATATACCATCTGCTCTACTTTATGGCATCCAAAATTGCCAGTAGACAAAAGGCAGATCTGTTTCTATCTAGAGAGAATCTCTCTCTCTCTCTCTCTCTCTATCTCCACACTCTCTTATATATATATATATATATATATATGGTTTCCCTGGGGCCGATTGTGTCTTCTGGAAAACAACACATGTAAAAAAGTGATTGATATATATATATATATATATATATATACACACACATACATATCTATAGAGAGATTTGTCTCTTGCTATATGTGTATATAAATATATATATGTGAGTATATTTTTATATATATATATATATATATATATATATATATATAGAGAGAGAGAGAGAGAGAGAGAGAGACTCTCTACATCACTTCTTTTTTTTATACATGTGTGCTTTCCCTGGGGCCAATCGTGAGCCCAAGGCAAATCACAAATGTATAAAAAAAAATACCCGCATAGGGCCTGACCCCAACATTTCCATTTTTTAAAATATTCTCTTGCCAATTGTTTTTTTATTTAAAACAACATTTATTTTTATTTTTTATTATGCCCCCACGGTGGGCATAGGGCAGGGGATGGCCCATTTACATGGGGACCAACCCCTTGAAACAAGATCCCTGGTGCCTAGGGCCGTTTCCTGGCCATGGATCGCACTGCGAGGTGCTCCCCTTTCCATCGATGCCTCCCTGGCATCTGGGGAGGCCATTTTGGCCTTTTTTTCCCCACTGGAGTGGGGAGAGGACACTTACCTGCTGCTCCGATGGAGAAAAAGGTGACGTCAGCTTGCCTCAATGCACGCTGATGTCACAGATTGGCGGGAGGGGATTTGCAGGTGGAATCGCAGAAGTTCTTCTGCGTCTCCTGGGATAAAAAAAAATCCTTTTGGGCATTGCATCTGAGGGTTTTTAAAACCCCTTCCTGATGTCGGCCACTGGTCATGACCCGCACCAGGGAGGGTGTGCGTGAGTCGGCGAGTGTCCGACGCATGCACCTATGGGGTTAGAGTCTCCACATAGAATAATAGGTGTAGACCCAGGAAGAGAACTCGGTATTCAGATAATTGAAGACTGTAGCCTTGTGTAAGTTTGATCCATAGACAGTATATAAAGTAAATCTCCCTTCCCCTTGTGACATTATCCACCTGCCCAAATTGTCAGCTGCACATCGTATCACTGAGCACCTGGCCTTGTTAGCCAGGACTGCTTCCCCCCTAGAGGTCAGTCATTGATGCGTGCAACCAAGAAGATATAGCACCAAATCAGAAAGATATATTTTCTTATGCCATGGAATGTGTGTCTCCTATTTACACACAGCAACACCTCTCATTAACCTCAGGCCCATCCAGCTTCTCTTGCTCTATCGTTAAGGGCGCATAGGTTAATAGTACAAATACATAATTTCTGTTCAGTCATCCCCCAACATATTTGAGTTTGCCTCAAAGAGACACCCACGACCTACCTGGTAACATGCCACCCATTCAGCTTTGCAGTAAAAAAAATGCACTAAGAGTAACCCTATTACAATGCATTTAGATAACAATTGAATATACTACCTTTGTCTGCCATAGTACACTCCAGTGCCATCCTCCCTCACTCCATCGGGTGAGCAATAGCCCGTCACATGAGGAGGCCTCAAATGATCCATGTCTAACGGTTAGGAAAAATATGCCATGGCAAGAGATCAACAGCGCGACCAGTTCCGGGCAAGACTTGAAAAGGGATTATACAGCATCACCTCTGCTGGGTGGGAGCATTACAGATGGCAAAGAAGGTGGACTGAGTCACTCTGACACTGACACCTTGGAAGCAATATATCAAGGCATCATGGCACATCATTAAAAGACTTGAGCTGATAACCCCAGATCCAGAAGGCCTGTTGGAAATTACATGGGGGGATTCGTAAATTGACCGAAGCATGCTCGGAATTCTCTGAAAGGACATCCAAAGTGGAGAATAGGGTAGCTATGCTGGAGTATGAGGTTGTAGCACAAAAAAAAGCATGCAAAACAATAGAGACGCATATGTCTGATACTCATTGGAAGCTTGTGGAGCTTGAAAATAGATCTAGGCACAACAACTACAGGGTGTTGGGCATGGCAGAAAATCTATAAGGCATGGATACCCGAGAGTACATTGTGGAGTTATTCAAAGCAGCCTTCCCTGATCTAACCAACTGAACATGTTGTGTTGAGATCCAACAGGCCCATATGTTTCCATTCAAGCAGCGCCCTCGGCAGGCACAGGAGCAGAGGGTTGAAAAACTGCAGCTGGTTGAAAAACTGAGGGCAATTTTGGTCTCCTTCTGAAACTTCCTTCTTATACAGAAGTCTTTGAATGTGCTCGCCCAGATTGGCAGCGAACTCTTGAAGGTTGTGCATTCCTTGTTTTGCTCGACGTTTGTCATGCCATGGTGGAGTGGCAATGGTGTTTGAGACAGATGATGCAACCCTTCTAGAATAAAAGGGCCCAGGCGTATCTAACAAAATTAAAAATGGTAATACACATTAGGCGCTATTTTGTCACCTCTGAAATTAAAGCAAAAGAAATGCTGGAAAATGTGGGCAGGGCTCGAACTAGGCCTGCCTACATAGCATAACAGGGGACAGTATGAATATTCTTTGGTTGTATATTGATCTGTGAAGGTTATGACTATAACTGTGAATTTGATTGATCTTCTAGCTTGAAGTGGCACAGGGGCTATTTAAGATGGGAATGGTTTGTTGATTGCATATCACTGGAGATGGGTTGGCCTGATGGTTGGATTGAGTTAGCAGGTCTTTTTTTGTTTTTTGCTTTTGTTCTTTTTGTACTGAAGAGGGACAAATCCAGGAGGAGGGTACATCACCATCCAAGGACCTGATAGGTCAAATTGCCTTCAGTAGTTGGTTGGGGGAGAGGGCCTGGTGGAGGGGCTGAAGGGTGGGAAGGCGGGCACTGGGAAGACGGCAAAGATTCAGCAGAGATCAGGGGTAACCACCAATGTGGAATGCACTATCACCGTAATTCATACATCTTCTCGATACTAGGATGTCACTAAGTGTGAATGGTGACATTTGATCATGATTCTTTAGAGTTCCGTGCAGTCACAAATGCCAAACCTTGACACAGGGAAAGATACAGAGAGGAGATGTTGTCTGTGAGCAAAAAGGTGCTCAAACTTCAAGGCACACACTGCACGGGCCAAAAGGGCCCCAGGCCTCTTCATCTGTCCTGACAGTATTGGAAGCATTTTAAATTTCTGGCTTCTGCTCTTAGCAGTTCTCTTTTCAAAGCAGCTTCTTCATGCCGGCGCACTTCTGACACCACTCCAAAGACGTTAGTCATCTCCTTCCCTTAACACATGCCAGGACTGTGCTTTTTGGGCAGATTGCAGAACTTTCCAGGTTCCTGGTCCCAAAACTGATGAAGGGGAGCTGACAGGCCCAACCATGGCAAGCCAATTTTTTTTTCTCAGTGTCTACTCATGTGGAACTCCTGAGTCTGGTAGCAAAATTAACTGGCTGTTCGTGGTTGTTCCAGATTTATACTAAGACTGCAGACATACGGCCTAATTACGAGTGTGGTGGTCTGGATAGCCATTGCTGTGGTGTTCCGACTGACACATTACGACCCTGGCGGTCCGACCACCAGGGTACTGCTGTATCCGCTGGGAACAGTGATCCTGATGGGATGACAGCAGGTTGAAATCAGGCAGGGCGATGCTGCACACAGTGCCGCCCTGCTGATTACAACCTGGCTCCCCGCCAACCTTTTCATAGCGGTTTCACTGCCATGAAAAGTTTGGCAGAGAACAGACGCAGTGGGCCACAGGGGCCTTGCCCATGCCTGTGGCATGGGCAGTGCAGGGGTCCCCTGCCCAGCACCCTCATAATGAGCTCCGTCTGCTGTGCAGACAATGTACATTACGAGGGCGCTGGCGCCCACTGTGGGCGGCAGTATTGTTGCCAGCTCTTTTACGAGCCAGTGACCATGCTGCCGCCACTTTCCCACTGGACTGACCGGCAGAAACCTTGTTTTCCACCCATCAGCCCAGCAGAAAAGTCATAATGGGTCCAGCAGGGAGATCGCTATGACATTGGCGGCCACCCTGTCGGGAGTTTGACGGACGGGTGTTCCCGTCTGCCAAACTCGTAATGAGGGCCATAGTGGGTTTATTCAAAGACCCTGCACTGTAACCGGGGTCAGCCAGCTCTTAGTTTTCGCTTATTTCTCCAGATTGGTCCAGACATAGCCTTTGTCTTTGGTTGTTAGAGAAAGAAAAGAAAGTGAGGTGGAGTTGGAAGTCCTTTAGTAGTGAAATCCCAAAACAAGGGCATAAAAGAATGAAAGGCTTCCCCATGTACCTTCTAAGGCATGGAGAGGGTAACCCATTTCATAGAAAAATGGGTCAGTATGTGTAGAGGGATTTCCCTACAATTCATTAGTACCCTCTATATTCTCTTGTCCACTCGTAGAGTCTGGTCCACTGCAAAAAAAAAACAAGAATACTCTGAGAATTCCTTCCATTCATAGTTCTGTTTGGGGCTCTTTCCAACCATCATTATAAGTACCACTTATAAGGGAGGCCCAAGGCTTCTCTCCCCGGCACGCAACTGGTAAAAAGACCTGCCCTGTCACTATAACCTGTTGCTGCCACCACTGTGAGTCCTCAACAGCCATTGTGAGCTAATAGTATTCAAACTCAGTAAAGGAGGGTGCACTTGGTGTGTTCCTCAAGACCACAGAGCCCTGCTCTGGGTCTTATTCCATGTCATAAAAAGCCTCCAACTTTCATGCATGATTACTGTATGTGCTGAGTCGAAAAACCAAAACAATCTTACAGAACCTGCTATGGGAAATGAGAGGAAGGTGTACACTCTCGTCTGAGCCATATAGGGGACCATTTCTGTCTCAACAGAACCATAACAAGTGGAATGGGTGTTCATGGATCACACAGGATGCCGTCTCATTGAGCCAGGGTTTGAACTCTTGAACCCTTGTCTCCATCTCCTTCACCATCACCACCAGCACATAAGTCCTCCTGGTGCATGAAATCTGGGATATCCCAAGCGCCCCGCTGCCATGCACGCTGTGTGATGCCCAGCTGTCTGCTGCGGGCCCGTCTGTTTCCCTGCGGCCCGCCCTGAGACGTGATTCTGATGCAAGCTAAATCCTGCGCTGTAGCAATAAATAAATAAACAGCCAGAAATAATTAACAGACAATGTATCATTAAACAGCAGACTTTTTAATTAAATTGTGCGGAGATAAATACAGCTAAAGACTCAGAGGCACGAGGCTCCAGACAGCACAGCGCCAGCACTAATGGGGTAATAGACCCGGTAAATGGCTGGGAGTCTCAGCTTCGGAGATGATTAAGAAACTGCAGAAACTAGGCCTGGTGTTCACATGACCATCTTCTGTGGTACGACCAAGAGATTTCGCTTGTTGCAGCGCTTCATCAGGGAGAGCAAGCCCTGTGGCTGTCCCAGGCAAAGAAGCATGTAGTCCATTGGTCTGTAGGTGCCTCTGGGCCCAAATATTTGTTTATTTTCTTACCTACATATTTATTTATGCATTCAAATGAGGTTTGTTGCATAATGCCCTCTCTGTCTCTCACTAAGCGGCATCTCCCTGCTAGAATAGAGAGGAGCAAGTGCTTGTATGGTTGCAAAATCATGATGGATGAGTGTGGTGTACAAGTCTGTGCTGCTTGAAAGAGCCTTGCATTATTGGCTTAAAAAGGTATATATATCCTTGGTAGTTGGAGAGTTGGAGACCCACTCTGAATGCCGCAACCCTGCAAAGCTGTGGAGGACCAAAATGATGCATGTAAACGGAATATCCCAGCACAGTTCGATCTCCGGTTTAGTCTGACCCACGTTTTTGCTCACCCTGGATTTTCAGGGCCTTTGCAACTTTTTCAGTATAACATTTTTCTGCCCATTCTCTCACTAGACTCCTCCCCCGCCCATTAATAGGATACATTCTAGGGTCAAAAATACAATGAGTGAGCAGTTGTATATTTAAGAAAAAGGGATAAAGTGTACATTTTGTAGCTTTTCTGGATCAGTTTTCAAAAATTAATACATGTTATTGAAACAATTTCAAATAGAGGAGTAAGATTTATTTCCGAATACATTTGCCAAATGGTACATTTTAAAGCACTTTCTATGGTCAAACATTTAACTTCATTTCACGACCATCGATTGTGTAAGCATGGCGATATTTGGCCTTTTCCCTCAAAACAGAAGCTTTCTTTCCTGAGACCCACTAGATAGAGGTGCCCACCAATAGGGTGAGCAAAGCATTACCATTGACGCCTAACCAAATAAATGGAGACAGACACCAGGGGAGAATGCCCTTGTGGCTTGACTATTAGGCCAGGCCTTCATAAATTCTGCTATCATTCAGGATGGAAGGAACCTCCATTCCTCTCTAGATGCGGGTACTGTTTTTCACTGCCAAGTGCTTAGCAGATGAGGACACAGTCCACGAAAGGGGGCATGTGTCATGACAAGGAGGTAATCAGAACATAAGCACACTGAACGCCGGTCCAGATGAAGCTTTGGCACAACTGAGATACAAGTAGATACTTTTGCAACAGATTATACAGAAACAAAGATGCCCCAATGAGGAGTGGGTCCTGTTATGAGACTGTGTGTCTAAGGGCTACGCAGCTTTGAAGCCTCTGACCCACTGTGTCTGGGCAGAGACGATCAATTTCTTGTGTCTTTGTCTATGGCTATACCCACTGACATTTATGTAGGTTACTAAGAGAGCAGAAAAAGACTGTTATTTATCTTCCACCGAGTCGTATCTTATAATGTCTACAACAGCAGAAGTGTTATCATCCGATAGAGTTTAATTCCTTACTTTCTTTTTAAAGAATATCACGTGTTCCCTGGCAATCATGCAGCATCTAGTCAGACGTAATTTCTACATTCGTATAAACCCTTGTTTGGTCACGCACGCAATTGGTAAATTATGACAATAGTAACATCTGTCTACTAGAAGTGCACAGGCATACGCCCTTAATCTTAATATTCTTAACAGTATTTGAATTATAAACACATCAAAGAGGCAAATGACTAGGAGTCGAAAATTATTATATCAAACTGCATCTAAATCACTCCGGTGTGCTGTTTGCAAGTGTAAGATAAAGCACTACGCCTTGCCTCATATCCTCCTCGGTTTTGTTGTAGTATTAATCAGTATTAAACTGATACAATTGTGTTAATCCATGCCCATACGTATCCACTTTCTCTTTCTATCACCCACCAGGTCATGGAGTGGTTGCATTCAATGAAAACATACTTACCTTTTGCTGGTACTGTTACAAACATCACCCTATCTGCTAAACATCTGACTGATGCCTCTTTCTGTGTCAACAGCCATTCCATTAACTCATATTGTCAAAGCATTCTGGATTCCAAGGTGTATGTTTTAAGTTGTCCTATAAACGTAAATGTATTATCTCATTGCTAGTATGGCGTGACATTGAATTATTTTCATCACAAGTCTGGTGTAAATAAATAACATGTTCACTCTTAAGTAACAATTTGACTATCTCTTTAATTGCAGTACATAGGCTTTCGCCATAGAGGGAATGGATGAATTACTATGGGCTACTGATGGCAGGGAAACTGATGACTTTACTGCAGGATCTCCCTGGACTAATGGGCTCGTCTCTATATTCTTTCAAGTCTTTTGGGCACATAGTGTAAGGTCGAGGAGTGAGTTATTTCTTTCCTGTCAAATTGCTTGAAATAAGTTCAGATGACTTGGTCCAGGTCCTTGCCCTTGCTGGTATATTGCGAGATACCTCATTGGTCTACCTTACATCCTGTAATAGTCAATCTGTACATAGAGATGACTAGAGACTGCATGGAGGAGAGCACTGTGTCAGGTGGCACTCAGCTATATCTAGTGTCATCTACAGTGAACATGAGAAACCTGCAGAGTGGCCTCTGGTGATTAAAGCAGGGATTTAAGATGTAAATCTAGGATTAATCCATCCAAAACTGAGTTTTTGCTGAGCAGATCATTCTAGACCAACCATCAACTCCTAGCGGTTCATCTTAACCACCTCTGGCACTACTTACTGTAGAATGTCATGCCAGTTGGCTTACCAAGGTGCACATCAACATCCTCCTCAGATGGACACTCACCGATCCATGACCTGCCTTGTCACACAGAGAACCCCTGATCAAGATGTTACATTGTCTTTGCTTAAACACATATGCACAATTAAGACTGGCTGGCCTTCCTTTGCAGCACTGGTACATCATCAACTTTGATAACATGGTTAACAAAATTACACCTAGCATTTTTTTAGCAAATTACTGACCGGACTGGATTTCTTAAGTGTGTGAAAATCCGGACCAATAAACCAAGCTTTCTGGGGCCCAGCTTATCTTGAGGAATTACTTACCAGTAATTAAAACTGCCCCCTTACTCTTACTGTACATCAATGTTTAAAAGATCTACATGTTTCAGGAATATTTTTGCTAAACTGTTTTCTGAAGGGGTTTACTACCTGATCTGTTCTTCCGTAATGAGATGTTTTTTTAATTTGCGTAGTATTAGTATATTTCTACTGTATTTGATATTCTTATTTTTAAGTTTAAATCAATGCATGCCCTATACAACTTGTTAATGTCACCCCAGATTTCTGCTAAGGCTGGTGGTGGCCTCTCAGATAACTAGAGGATTTGGATCTAGTGGGGCACACAAAAGAATAGAATCTTTGATCACCCTGTCTCCATACCACAAGAACATACGGTAAAGCCCCAAGCCCAATAGCACCTGGAGAATCTTCACACTTTGGGCCACTGCATCTGGCTGCATTTTTCCTGCTGCCATCTATTGGTGGGACAAGACGATAGGAATTAGGCTGAGGATTTTGGTTGCTGTTGCTAGATGTTGCCTCAAAACTCTTCGTGAGAAATGGGTCCTCATGGCATGGCTATGCCAGTCCTGTGACTGACTCTGCCCCTAGTTCTACTGTTTTTTTTGAGGCACAAGACTGATGAAATGTGAGCAAATTACTCATCGATACACAACTGATTAAATTTTTGGAGAAGACAACTGAAACAAGCATTTGCAATGCAGTGGGTCTTGAGTTTGCTCAAGGTAAAGCTACGAGCGTTGTAAATTCCTAACTGTACTTTTCTTGCCACATAAATTAAAAATGAAAAGTAAAACAGTTGACATAAGTGAGCTGATTCAAAGTGTCACGGCCGCCATGAGCATGAGTGCGAAGAAAAGACACAAAAGGATAAAGAAGTTCGCTCTTAGTCAGACATATTGGCAAACGTGCAATTATTGGTGTAACAGGGTTGCTGGCCAAGGAGGTAACAAACGTGCCCCAAGGAGGGACAAACGTAAAGCATTTACCAATGATAACAGAGCATTTTTGAAAGGCATGCCTATGGACAAGTGACAGTGATGGGCGTGCGGTGGGCGTGGTTAAAAGCCCACAGATAGATTACAACAGACAAAAGCACTTGCACACTCAACCTAAAAGGAACTAATACAGTTCTATCACCACCAGCTTATTCTGGGATTTTAAGGCAGTGTGGCTGTAATAAAAAGAAGGAGACCCCTGCGAGCCTCGCAGGGATATCTGTTCTGGAAAGGTTATGAAAGTAGCTAATGATTCTGAAGTTACATGGTTGCCTCATCCCCAGGGTGATGTTATTGTGCTTGGCGGACATGATGCATTGTACCATTTCCTCTTGTCGGGTTTCGGTTTACACTCCATGTAATTCTTTGACTACACAAACCAATATTCTCCATTCAGGATGCCGTTATTTTAGACAGTGATGACTTGGGAGGTGAAAATGAGGTATTATTCTACAGCTCAAACGCAATTTTTCTTTAGTAATAAGCAGTTCTGTCAGATGAATGTTCAGTTGAACAAGCAACGATAAAGCTAATAGTTTTGTGTTTTTCTGCCTAGTAAAAAATGTCTCTCAAACTTTAAACTTTGCAGACAAAGGAGCAACAGGAGTAGCAGCAAGGACACCAGCAGCGCAAGATTCCCCGAAGAAACAGCCCAGCAGTCCATGTGCTTGTTTCGGTCACAGACACAGGAAAGGCAGCGGGTGGACAGAACCGGGATGTACAGCAGACACACCAAGAGAGCAAGCTTCCCCCTCATTCTTTCTTTCTCCTGCACGCACACACGAGACGGGAAGCAAGGACCGCAGCAGTGCAAGATTCCTTGGGCACACAGGGCAGCATCAGCACAGGCAGAATATTGAAAGCTTTGCTTACATACACACAGACCTGTTACAGTATGGACATCTGTGTAATACACCGGACACACACAGTACAGTGCTGGCACAGGCGTTAAACATACACGTTTCACACAGACACTCACACACACACAGAAGATCCAGCATGGGCACCACAGGGGCAAACGTGTCTCACATATATCGAACAATGACCGAACAGGTAGCAGCACTCTAGCAGTCCATTGTGCACACAAAATATATACTGTAAAGGAAGGAGCAAACCGCTACAACACCGGCATCCATACTGCAAGCTTCTATCACACATAACAGTTACCCCACAGTTAACAGCGGTGTAAGCATGCTTTTCTTTCTCTCTCTCTCTCTCTCTCTGTAGCGATACTCCTCACACACACACACACACACACACACTCAGCACATGCAGCAGCAGTGAAAACTTAGCACGAGCACACATGTGCGCGCACACAGTCACACACACAAGATGGTCACCAGCGGTTTAAGAAAGCTTTCCTTACACACAGCGCGGATGCAGAACAGGATGACAAGCTCCTTCGCACACAAGCAGAGCAAGGATTCTCACACAAAGGCCGTGCACAGGAACAGTGCAGGCTCCCTCCAAACTGATGCAGTATCAGTAACGCAAGCTTCCAGCAGCAGCGCAGACAGTCCTCACACCTAGTTCCCCACTAGGAGTTGCACAGAGAATGCAGATCCCTGCGCAAATTGCTCCCTGTGCAAGATCGTGATCGCAGATTAGGCAGACTGTATCACCCCGATCATTTTTGAGTGCAATGAACTTCACATCCCGCGGTAAATTTTGCCAGATCAAAAATGCCAGAATTTTACAGATGAAAAATGACAGTTTCACGCCATGCGGATTCTGATACTATAAGCACTAAAATCTCTGCTATTCCACATTATTCGAGAAAATCTCGTAATAGTTTCTATTTGAAGAGCATATGTAGTCTTCACATAAGAAACAGGTGTAGAACACGTATCAGCAATGTAGCAATGTTGTCTTCCCTCAACAAAAAAGCAAGAAGGGGTCAACTTTCTCTCACAATAGACCTGCTACAAAATTATAATTGCGCTCTCAAAAACACGTGTGCTTCATTTGCATACCAGACGCATAATCAATGAGGAATAGCCATTGCAATGCCAGGATGTAGACACCAAAGTTACATAATTGCTTTCTTAATAAATCTTAAATCACAATCTAGTTTATTGATTTCTATGTTTGCCACATTGCACTTGGCTTTGTGGCCCACTCCCAGTACAGTCCAAGGACCTTTTTTATGTAGTATCTAAGAAACAATTGAGTCAGGATTCAAACCATTTGCTGCACAGAATATGATTGTTATTTTCCAAAACGATAAAATATCTTGTAATTGGGCCTGTTGTCCTCTTGAAAAACAAAATTTTAAATTACAAATAGAAGAAACACAGCTTTTATTGGCACGCTCAGTAATCTATACTTCTGTTGTACTCAGGAAGGCTGTTAGATATTTGGTGCAAGGTTTTTTTCTGTAAATATAAAATTCAGACTACAGTGGTAGACACAACACAGCTTGCTAGAAAAAAGTAAAATACATAGCACCTCCTTGCGCTGCCCTATCATCATTTTTTACTACGCTAAGGAAGCGTTAAGGAGGCCACCACCATGCGCCATGTTTACAAGCAGGCATTGCACTACTTTTAACCCCTAGCACCATATTATATCTGCACCATCTATAATGCATGCAAGGGGCTGTTCCCATGTAGGGAGGCCCCAAAAAAATGGCGCAGTGAAATTTACAAGATTTCACTGCGCTATTTTTTCCGTCATTTTTAATGCCTGCTCAGGGCAGGTGTTAAAGAGACGCTCCCATAAAAACCTATGGGCATCCCTGTGCTTTGCTGGACTAGCACCATAATTTATGGCACTAGTCCAGCAAAGCGCCAAAGTAGCATCATAAATTATGACGCCGTTGTGCTAACTTGTGCCATGATGCACTGTATAGTAAATACAGTGCTACCATGGTGACGTTAGGAGGGAGCAGGGCAACATAAGAAAAGTGGTGCATCGGTGGTGATGCACCATTTACTGGTAAGTATGCCCCATAGATCCAAAGAAGATACTGTGATACTGAAAGAAGTAGAAATTTGATTATATTGCAATAAACTAGTTGTAAAACAAAATTATTCAAGAAATATTGGGTGAGGGTGTGCTTTTAAAGGTAAGAATTTGTAGATGATTTGATAACCAGGAAATAGTACTTTCACCTGGCAAAACATTTTGTAACCTACTGAGGCCAGAAAACTGGACTACTGTCTATTTAGAAACCCAGCCATTCCATAACTTTGAAGTCGAAAATGAATTTTAATTAGATGAAAAGGCTTGCTTGGAGCTAGGAAAGTAACCTTAGTTGGGCTACAGCAAGTTTAAACTTTGCTGTAGCCAGAATCACAGATTTTGCGAGGATCCTAACTGTTCCTTAATGGGGATAGAACACAAGATCCCAGACTAGGCAGTGAAAATCTGCTAAGGGTAGTAGTAGGCTGTACTTCGCTCAGCCCGTAGAGTAGACCACACCCTGCTCAGATAAGGATGTCAGACTTTGAGCTAGAAAACTGTACCAGGCCCTAGCCATAAGAACAACCTTGCTCCAATCAGAAGACCGGCATCGTTTGATGCCACTAAACTGGATGCTGCTGTCAAACATCAGAAGACCAGGCTTGCTTGAGGCCAGTAACCTGGATGCTGCTGTCACAGCTGCAGTCACAGACCAGATGCTGCTGTCATAAACCAGAACACCGGCCTTGTTTGAAGCCAGTAAACAGAATGCTGCTGTTACAACTGCAGCCACAGAGCAGCAGAGAAGTCCATGAAAAAGGCTTGGCCTTTGTTGAAGCTTTTATTTTTAGTAATAAGTAGGAACTTCACGTTTGGTGACCTCATTAGGCTGTCTCCATTAAGGAGCTGCATTTTTGTGCCAGACAAGAAGGTCATTGGATGACCTTTGGTGACAGCCGCAGCATATTAAGCAGCACGCTAATTTCAGTTGGGAGACAATTTAAATCATATAATAATAGGCTCAAATTATCACATTTTCTTAAACAAAATGTTTAATTTTCTACTGGCATGCAGGGAGTTTGAAGAAAATGTCTGGAAATATAAAATGTCCTCGGCCTTGTCAAAGTAATATACTGCTTGAAGCACTCTGAAGTTTCGTTCCATTTAATTTTCGATATTTTATGCACTGTGAGTTTACTCCTAGGGTTTCTAGGTGCTAGCTAATAACACACTGGCTGATGGACTGAAAGGGAAGACATAAGGTATAAACTTGACAACTATATCAATAGTTTCCTCTTAAATTGGAGTAGATGGTTTCTGATCTGTAATGACAAAATCAGTGCATTGTGCTTCCAAGAATACCAAGAATATAATCCTCTGCTCTTAGTTTTTTGTTGCTTTTTTTTAAAATCAGGATATCTTAACAACAAAGGGTCAGCTAAATGGAGAGGGTATAAGGGATGTTTTGAAACAGAAACTCAAACTCAAAGGCCGTTGAGACACATAACAAAACGAGTTTTTCTCCAGTTGGCAAGCAGACACTTATCATAACCTTTTGGCATGCTGTAATACTATAGCACCCCTTTCAGTTGGATTAGGATACTACTGGTCTCCTTAGTGCACTAGTAGTAAATGACAGTACACACAGAATATATTACCCCATGACCACTGACTATAATAGGATCCCAAGAAATGGCCTCAAATTGACAGGAAATTGGTGGGATCACCAGATACTAGATTTCTAGTTTATTTACAAAGAGATAGCAGTTAAGGAAGTGGACAAAATGAAGGTTGAGACTGCAGTGAGGTAAAGGACCACGATCTTCTGCAGCCAGGCACACAGTACCCTCCCTACCCCAGAAGCCACCTTCCTTTCAGTAACGCAGTTAAGCCCTCTGTGCACTGGTCACACATTTCAGACATCCAAGGAAAGGCAAAGGACTCAGTTACTGGGGATTAAATGAACCTGTACCCATCAAAGCCAATATGAAGCCTCCTAGCCAAGTACAAAAAAAGCCTGTGCTACAGCGCCTAGCCTCATAGACAGCCTGCTATCACCCTGAAATGAGGGAGCTTTAGTCAGTCTCACTCAAATTGTGTGGACATTTTTAGTAAACACTCTGAGCCTGATTTAGCTGTTGGCAGAGGGGGATACTGTATCACAAACATGTAGGATATCCTGTCTGCCGTATTATGATCCCATTATATCCTTTGGAGATCGTAATACAGTGTACAGAATATCTGTCACGTTTGTGACGGAGTATTCCATCCGCTAAGATCCAAATCAAGCCCTCTGTCAGCAGACAACACTGTGAAAAAGTGTGTCACTTCAATGAGATTTGCAGGTTAAAGAGCTCAATAGAAGAAAAGATAAGATATGGTAGAAAAACAAGCAGGGCAGGGTTTCCTACACCATAGGCTTCCCAAGCCTTGCAGAGGACCTTCTTTACGAGAGCGTGGGCTGTTGTGTAGCTGCATGTTTGTTGGCTGTGTGTGAGCTTTTGTATTTTAGTGTTTGTGATGAGTTACTGCATGTCATGTGCATGGCCGAATGCATGGTTGTTTTTTATTTGAATGAGTGAATGTATCTTTGGTGGTCTTTGTACATAGTCTGGTTAATTACCAGGAATCCTCATTACTCTGAATCCTAGACTTCCTCATCAAGGCCATGACAACATGATCCCCACCCCTTGCTGTAGACAGACTAACACCCATCCCAACTAAATCTTTTACCAATAAAAACTACCAGAAGTTTGCTAGTGTAGAACCACCTTTCCTAATAAAGTAAAAGGGATTGGTTAATAAATATTTTTGCAGATTTCGAAGGATTCCAATGCAGAACCTCCAACACTTGTGACAAAATATTTAGGGACAGGAGAGCTCGGCAAGCATGACTGTGACAAGGAGGATTTCTGTTTAAATAATTGTTTGTCACACGGAAATTAGTATGAAGAATACACCATACAAAGAGTGTTTGATTCCTGCAAATGTATTTGAAACAAAAATATATCAAGTCAAACTTTTTCAAATGTGCATAATTGTAAAATGAAGCAAGTTAATACAAGTTTGCTGCACTTAATAGAGGTGAAGAAATTCAGACCAATAACCACCACCCATATACATTTGATAATGAGATGAAAACGTGTGCGGAGACGGCCACAAATAAATCTCTCAAGTATGCATCCTTAAAAACAAACCAGGAGGTGCCTACGCCCCGGTGGACTTTCTTCGGATATTATTTGTAAAGAAACCCCTTTGGCCGATTAGGCTGAAGAAATAGAAAACCAAATCAATTTGCTTAATGTGACTGAAGTAGGGCATTTACCTTGTCCTGACAACCTGTAAGTAGCAATAAGGAAATAATGTCTATGAAAAGATAGTGTTCTATTCAAGTGTACAGTAAGATCCATGTGAACAACCACAGAGTGAGGTTTTCCCTCACCTTCCGTAGCAGGAGATGGATAATAAACCAGAAAAAATAGATTTTGTGTACATTGAAAAGCTGGCGTTTTAGGAGAAAAAAAGCGGGAGGATGCAGAACCACCTTATTTGGAAACAAATGAGATAAGGCTTCTCATTCAAGCTAGAGGTAGATAGTAAACTCTGCTCCGCCGGCGAAGTTCGCAGAGTTTTGCCACTCTGCACTCCACTTGGAGTGTGGAGTTCCGCAAAAACTCTGCAACCACCGCTGGAGCAGAATTTATCAACATACACCCCTAACAAGAGTGATTGGTGCCTTTTGGTGCTAGTGGAAACATTGCCCTCTTGGCCCTTAACGTGCTCCTGATGGCCTCACTGAGGTTTATTGTCCCCAGACTCTGCAAAACAGCCAAGGGTGCTAAGCAGAAGTCCCAGCATGCTGACTCCAGAAGCTGAAAGAAACTTAAGTGACACAGAATGGAGATTCTCAAAAGGAAGTTCTTGAAAACCTTGAATTATTACAATCGGGTCCCAAAAAGGGACAGGAGAATGGAAAAATTGATTTTTCAAGAAGGAACATTGAAGTAATCTGGAAGCCAGATCAGAAATGGAAAAATCTTCCATTCCCCTGAAGGCTGCTATCTGACTTTTAAGTGTGGAAACAGCTAATACCACCAGAAAGCCATCTTGAAGGAAATCTAGCATCTTCATTGGGAACACAAAGGAATCTGAAGGTTGTTCTTTTGACACTAAGTAACAAAAACATGTCAATGCCTAGAGTAGCCATTTAGAGCTTCAGGCCTTCAAGCTTGGTGGATATAAGGGTGATGTCAAAAGAACATCTTCTCTTGACTTTTGAAACTCAGCACAGAAAATTAAAGCATTTAACAGGGGTGGAGTTGTTGGGAAACTCTGTGGAGGAAGACGGGCAAGTTGAATCAGATTTGAGTACCAATGTCTCCTGAGCCTTCAAGGGACAACTAATAGATTGTCCTTCTCCTCCTGAGCCTCAAACCCTTGAGGATAATTAGGAAGAGGGAATACATAAAGAAGGGCTTGCAGCCAAGGAACTGATAGTGTATATATCACCAATGCCCTCAGAGAGAGAATTAAAGGATTAAGGAGCACAATTCCAGGAGGAGAGCATTTGATTCAAGCCAAAAGGATCTATCAGAGGGAGATCTTATTTGGATACTATCTTCTGGAAGAGACAAGTGCAAGGAATCACTGATACAGGGGAAGGAACATTCTCCTTAGGTTTTCTGCAGGTACATTCTACCTCGTGAAATGATAAGGTGGCCTCCAATGTAGAATATTTTTCACTGCTAAAATGTAACTTTCCTGAGCCCTTGCAGCTAATGGTTGGCTCCAGGAGCTTCCCTGGCAGTTGATATAAGCACAGGCCATTGGGCTGTCTGATGTGATCCAGATTATAA